>NC_061510.1:72933368-73247026 GCF_022539505.1 Lolium rigidum
CTGCCGATTAACGGCGTCTGCCCGTGTCGATTTATAGCGTCGATCGGGCTCCACGGAAACACTTCTGTGATCCGATTTTAGTAGGCGGAAGAGCGTAATGACAGGCCAAGAAAAAATGGTAAATGGGACTTTGCTGACGATTTGACAACAGAACCCATGTAAATGGAGTTAGGCCCGCAAGCGAAAAATACCCTTAAGCGGACGATTTTGAGGCATGACGTCGGCGAGTCAACGGGCTCCCGGAAACACTTCTACAACGGTCCGATTTTCCGTGGCGGAAGGGCGCCCAAGCGCGACGGACCGAAAAAATCGTCGTAGGACTTTGCCTGACGCAGTTTCGACAACAGAACCCATATCGTCGGGTTAGGCCCATAGGCGACGAAAAATACCCCTTAGCGGACGATTTTGAGACGTTGTCTATTAGAACTTTTCTTGTAGTGTGGGAATGAAGCCAATGGTTTGAATAAAGGTGTCAAAACGTATAAACCAAGCACGGGGAGCTTGTTTGAGCCCATAGAGAAATTTGTTAAGAAGACAAACAAGATCAAGCGAAGAGGGATGCTCAAAACCAGAAGGTTGCTGACAGTAGACAGTTTCATTGAGAGTGACATGAAGAATTTTTTTTTGACATCAAGTTGGTGAATTGGCCAAGAAGAAGAAACATCAAGACTAAGAACAACACGAACTGTACTGTGTTTAACTACATGAAAAAAAGTCTCATCAAAATCAACACCCTGTAGTTGAGAAAAACCACGACATACCCAGCAAGCTTTGTACCGAGCGAGAGTACGGTCAACATGAAATTTATGGCGAAAAACCAATTTGCCAGAGATTACATTAACAATGAGAGTCCAGGTATTATTTTGTTGTAGAGCATTAAATTCATCACACATAGCGGAAAGCCAGAGCGGGTCAAGAAGAGCACATTTGTATGAAGTAGGGATGGGAGAAACAGTTGATGTAGCCGTGAGATTGCGATGTTTAGTTGGAAGAAGAAATCCGCGTTTACCACGGGTGCACATGCCATGATCGTTTGTAGGAGGTAGGATGGGTACAACATGAGGTGGAAGGGATGGTGTGGTAGAGGGAGAGGAGGTGGTTGATGATGGGGAAGAACCCGGTGTGGGATCAGTCGCGGCAGGGATGGCTATCATGGTAGGAGAAGGGGACGCGTCAGGCTGCCACGCGTGTCGGGAGATTGTGATGCCGCGGAAGGAGAGAAGGCGGGTGTGGTGTCTGTCGCGGCAGGAAAATGGGGCGTGGCGCGCTGCCACGAGCTCTCGGCAACGCAAGGTTATGTCGCGGCAGAGGTGATGGTAGGAGTTATAATGGGAGAAATTTTGGATGTTGGTTTATCAGTAGAGATGGGTGTAGTCTTGATGGCAGCATATGGAAAAATATTTTCGTCAAAAATGACATGGCGAGAGACAAGAACACGACCAGAGGATGGATCAAAACAGCGGTATCCTTTATGATCATGAGAGAGACCAAGATGAATGCAGGGTAAAGACCGTGGTTCTAGCTTGTGAGAAGAAGTAGAGGCAATGTTGGGAAAACAACGACAACCAAAAACACGTGGAAAAAGATATTCGGGGTGAGATAGAAAAAGGGATTGAAAAGGCCTATAGAGAGGACATGTTTTGGTGGGTCTAATATTGAGAAGGAGGGTGGCGGTGTGAAGGGCTTCTGCCCAAAAACGAGAACAACTTGGATAAGCAATGTGCGAAGGATGTCATTGATTGAGCAAAGAGAGTTTTCTGCTTTGCTATTTTGTGAAGACGTATATGGACATGAAAAAAGAAGAAGAATACCGTGAGTTGTGGTTTTTAGAACTGTCAAATTCACGGCCGTTGTCGCATTGAATAAAGCGAATAGGCAAGCCAAAGTGCGTGAGAACATACTGTGAAAAATTAAGAAAAATGGAGTGTACATCAGATTTTGCACGTAGAGGAAAAGTCCAAATATAATTGGAGTAGTCATCCAAAATAACAAGATAATATTTATAACCCAAAACCCTAGGAACTGGAGAGGTCCATATATCACAATGTACCAATTCAAATGGAAAAGTACTATAAGTAGAAGATGTGCCAAAAGGTAATCGAACATGTTTGCCACATGGGCAGGTATTACAGAGAGAGGAATCATGAGAGGCACTAGAACTAGGGATACAAAACTCTTGAAGTAGAGATGACAGTGTAGTGTTGTTGGGGTGGCCGAGACGATGATGCCATAGATCAACGGATGCAAGCATTGCGCGGGGGGTGTATGTAGGTGCGTCGTGAAGTGGATAAAGATCGCCCATGCTATAGTATCGGGCTAGAACCTCCCCGTTTTCAGATCCTTCATAGATAAACCAAAAGGGTCAAAAGCCAGAATAACTTGGTAAATTGCCGAACAGATATAAGCTTTTTGATTAAAGAAGGAACAACAAGAATATTGCGTGAAAGAAAATTGGCATAGGGAGAGGATATGTAGGAGTGGCGGGGCAAGAGACAAGAATGGTGGAACCATCACCAATGGTGATTGTAGAAAAAGAAGAGGGAAACCAAGTTGATAGAAAATTCGTATTTGAATACATATGCGAGGATGCACCAGAATCGAAAATCCAATCCGTACCTGCGTGGTTTAGGGTGAAGTTGTCCATGGCGGCGATGAAGGCGGCTTGATCCCAGGCCGGCTGCTGAGGAGGAGCAGAGGTCCCGGGTGCATGCATGTAGGGAGGAGGTCCATACGCGTAGGGAGCCATCATGTTGGTGTAGGAGAACGGAGGCCCTGGTGCGCCATGAGGAGGTGGTGTAGGCATGGCAGTGTAGACGTGTGCCGGTGGCCTGGGGCCAAGGAGACCAGGGGAGCTGGCGGCAGGGCGAAGGCTAGGACTCCAGGTGCCCGTGTATGCAGGAGGAGCACCGTAAGGAGAGGGGCTAACCATGGCATGTGCCAGGCCTGCACAAGACCAGTCTAGGGGTCGTGTTGTGGTTGCCACGCCGAGGGAGCTAGGAGCGCCGGAGCAGTAGAGGTGGATGGCGAGGCGATGATAGGGCGAGGTTGCGGGGCCAATACGTCGGGTTCCGGCCATGATAAATGGGACTCGGGTGCCAACCAGGAGGAAGTTGCGGAGGCGCAGGTGTCGCGGCAGGCTGTGGAGGTGCGGCAGGCTGCCACATGCCCACAACAGCGCGATTCCTTGCCGCAACAGAGGGGCGGCGTTGGCGTGGAAAACCCGAGGAGGGCGAGTCTCCTTGCGCTCTTGATTCTGTGCCTCGAGTTGGAGGATGGGGCGTATTTCGGCGAAGGTCGGGTAGGGCTTGAGCATGGGGATGAAGGTCTGCTGTTTCTCAAACTGATCACCAAGACCGACGAAGAGGGCGTTGATGAGAGTGCGGTCTTCCACGCGATTGCCAAGTTCACGGAGTTCATCGCCGATGGATTTGATCCGCTGGGAAAAGACGGTGACCGCAGAATCGCCCTGGGAGACCGTGTGAAGCTCAGTATGAAGCGCGTTGATGCGCTCGTCGGAGTTGTCCTGGAACAGCTGCTGAAGGCAGGCCCAAATCTCGGCGGTGGTGGCGTCGTCGTTGGAGACTAGGTTAAAAAGCTCGGTGCAGATGCGGGTGTAGATCCATTTGATGATGGTGAGGTCGTCTTTCACCCAACGAGGATTGTCAGGCTGCGGTATGGACGATGGATGGATGTGATGACAAAGGCCGCAACGACCGAGGTGGATGTGGAAAAGGTGGCGCCAATGGTAGTAGTTGTGGGCGGTGTCATAGGCATCCCAGATGGGCCTGCCGAATAAGGTACCCGGGGATAACTGAAGGCCCACAACCCGAAGTTTATGAAGCTCGGAAGCCCAACAAACATTGATATGGAAAATAGATATATTAGGAAGTCTTGTTGTAATACGGGAAGAACTCATGTACACCTTCCAAACATTGTAAACTTGCACAATACGAAAGCCTCGGCTCCACCTCCTATATAAAGGGGAGCCGAGGGAGAAAGAAAGGATCGAATCATTGTCAACACACACCCTAGTTTTTCATAGTCGAGCACCTTTTCGGCTGAAACCTTCGAGATCTACTTGCCCTCTACTTTTCGTGAAACACTAGTCTACAATTTGTAGGCATTGACAAGTTAATACCTTGTCAATTGGCGCCGACCGTGGGGACTGGAGGCGACAAGGAGCTGATCTCGATGGCACGTTCAACATCAACGACATCATCAGTGGCAAGCAACACGATGGACGGAGGTAAACATGTCAAACCTAATCTCGTCAAATGCGTCAATTGGCGCCGACCGTGGGGCTGGAAGGTTTTTAATGAGGCAGGTTTGCGATGCTGCAATAAAATAAAAATAGTGATGGTATATATTTTTCGCAAGGCTCGGGGGCTCATACCCGACGAATTCCCAAAATATATTCGACTCGCAAAATATAGCTCAGAATTATTCGCCTTGGTTACAAACGTCGCGACTAACAAACATAGATACGACAACGAGGATACTCGGGGGCTCACAAAGAAAAATAACAACATAAATTTTCCTTAATTGTACATAAGTCTCGCAATAAATACAATATATACAAATATATTCGACTCGGGTTACACATCTCGAGAAAAGAAAAAAAAAAGAATAGCTCTCATATTAATCTATCTATGGCTATGTTCTCCCTGGCAGCACGAGTATTCTGTGTCGAATCGTCATATCGATGATCTGTGAAGAACGCGGCGTCGTACCGAAGAAGCTTGTCAATCATTTTCTCGGCAACAGGTGACGCAACTTCATTGTGTTTGTAGATGTTCACCCTCCTCTTCGAGGTTTTGCGATAGAAAAGGTCGAAGAGATTGTTGAAGTCCAATTTTGAGTGACAAACCTTCAACCAAATCAGAGCAAACTTTGCACCGGCCATCATCTGGGCCTTTACAACATCGTGGATAGTCTCCACATTCCTGAACTTATCCATAAGTTCAGTAATATACGCAGGCTGCGGGTTTCGAGAAAACATGGCGTTATACACCATAGCCAAAGTACTGCCGAAGAAATCTTGGAACTTCTGAATTTGAGCAGCACGATCCTGGAACCGAACAATAGCGGGCATGATTTTCATCAGCCCAGAAGTCAATGTTGTTCTTTTTGGCGAGGTCAAGAAGAACCTCGACTCGTGAGTTCACCCGTTGTTCTTCGGCGACTGCGTCAAGGAACGAACCTACATATAGGATAGAAGATAAACCACGGCCTGGTAAGAGACATGGAAAATATAGATGGAAGAGGAAGGCTACAATAGAACATACCCGCCATATCCTGACTTGCATCAGTCATCAGTTCAAGCATATAATTCTCGCACTTAACAGCACGAGAAGCATCAGCAACACCAGATTCCTTCAGTTCAAGAGCCTCTCGTGCTTGTCGAAGAGCAGCCCGCTCACGTTCCGATGATTTGCGATATTGGTCCATAGCGGTGATAACCTGCTTTTTCATAGCCTGTAACTACTGTCGAAGATCGGCAAGTTCTTGGTGCACCGAATCAGCACACGAAGAATCGTCTAAGCAAACGTCAGCAGATGTTCTTGTAGAGCGAGATGCGGCAGCCGAAGCATCAGAAGGACCATCGGCCTCGGTATAATTATCAAAAACCAACTGGAAGAAACAAATATAAGACATCAATCATTCGGTGGGAAGCACTTTTTCATTAATAGGCAAGGTATTTACATAAAGGATCCTTACAAAAGTCGAATCCTATCGAGTCGATATGAATAGTCGCAAGTCACAAAGAAAGCGACAGTTACAAAAGGAAAGAAAAAATATAGGCACATGTTGGTCTACTTGACCTCCGTCCTAGTGGTGCTAGTGGATGCAGCAGACTTCGGGTTCCGGAAGGCGAGGATTTTCTTCGAGTGGGTCTCGGCGCTCTTCATCAAAGATTTCCAAGTTTCCTTGTTCAGCCCCTTGGGATTGCCAACCCTTACCCAGTCAACGTCCTGCTCGCTGGCAGCAACTAAGGCGATGGTTCCCTCAACCCCAATCTTTAGACTATCTTGGCGATAGGCCAAAGCAGGATCCTCTTTACCCAAGAAACGTTGAACAAGCTCAGAGAAAATCTCCGGCTGCGTCTCCTTAGGAAAGAAGAGGCGGAACATGCGCGTGAACGCGGCGCGAGTGTTGGAAATATTGGTGTGCGCCAAGTCGCCATTCAGCTCCAAAATAGAGAGGGCATCGAGGAGATTATCCTCGGGTTCCTCATGCAAAGTAAACACTTCACCCATCCACCCTGCTGGAGGAAACCACGAGTTCATCAATATCGGAGATATTTACATGAGCAAAGACAGAAGCAAAATAGTAAAGGGCAAGTGAATATCTTACTAGTAAATCTTCGGTTCTGCGTGTCAAATCGCACAGCTATGGTGTTTTCATGCTCAATTTGCTGGGCTACCTTGTTACTCAAAGCATCTTCGGTAGTTTGAAGCCTCTGGTGGAGTCCTTCAACAACAGCGGCGTATTTTTCGGCTTTCTCGTGAGCTTTTTTTGCTGCATTCTAGCTTGGCTGCAAGCGCACCAGCACGTTCTTCGGCTCGCTGGAGAGCTTCTAGAAAAAGGAAATTCGAAGGCGAAGACCCTTTGTTAGAAGGAAAAAAGCAATTTGGCGAGAGCAGGAATCATATCAAGAACCCAACGTGGATTTACCTCTGAAAGCGGTGGCTTCATCACGGAACCCAATGAATTGGGAGCCGAGGTCGATAAGATTTTTCATCAAAAGCTGTCAAGAAGGAAAGGAAAAAATAGTCAGTAGAAAGCAAACTCAATAAGGGTAAAAGTATTGGCAGAAAGAGGACAATAGAAAAGCAAGACAAAAGAACAAGCTAAGGAAAACACAAGGGACTTACATCGTCCAAGAAGGGAGTCGACGAATTCCTCGGGACAAGTTCACCAGTGTCGCCAGCCCCAGTTCTTGCTTTCTTCGGCACATGTGCTCGGGGGCTGGATGCTGGCGTAGACGTTTCTATGATTTGTTGAGGGGGAGGCGAAGAATCTGCAGCAGTGGGAGGTTCTTCCGAAATAACCATGGTGTTGGACGTACTCGTAGGAGCCGTACCATGAACCACGGGTTCCTCTTTTTCTTCCTCTTCAGAGCTGTCAATATAGAAATATGGGTATCCCGAGGAAAACAAAGATAGGCAAAACATAAAAATAAAGAAACTCACGAGCTAATAGCGCCAGCTTCATCGTAGGGGTCGAAAGCACCCTCCTCTTCTGTTTCTGCGGCAGCCGGATCAGTAGGCTTGGAGGCGCCGGAATCCTCGACATCACTTCTTTTTTCTTGCGCCCAGGAGAAGTGGCAAGAGGAGGAGAAATGGAGTGACTAGATTTAGATTGTTGTCCTGATCTGGTTCCGCTCTCGGAGGAACCCGTGGTCTTCTGTGATCCCGCGGTTTCACTTTCATGAAGAGGTTCCTTAGAATCACCGGTGACAACTTGCAGATCATCTACTTCTGCACCTTCAGGGAGGGGAAGAGAAGATAGAATTTGGTGACCCTGTAAAAGGTAAAAGCAAGATATGAGTAAATATGGAAAACAAAGTTGCAGTAAAAAAATAGTTAAGCGACTTGAAGGAAAGTTAATTACTTCGGGAAGAGCGTGGCTACCGCTGAAGGGTGCCACGCGACAAGAGGAAGGAACTTCGTTGTTTTTACTCAACTAATTAAAGCGGCGGACGAGTTTTTCCAAGTCCTTCAGAGGAAGCTCGGAAGAAACTCTATCAGAATCTTCGGGACCCGAATACATCCACATGGGATTTTTTCGGGCCTCAAGGGGTTGAATGCGAATGCGGAGGAAGTATACAATAATCTGGACACCCGATAGTTTGGCTCCGTTAGTGTTTTGGAGCTCCTGAATACGGGTGATCAGGGCTTCTGTAGCCACCTTTTCTTTGGCAGTCACTCCGGCATCCCAAGATCGGCGTCTATGAATTTCTTCGTCAGCATCAAAAGGAGCAATGCAATATTCTTGGCCGAAAAATTTTTTATCCTCTATATAGAGCCACTTCTTGCACCAACCTTGGACAGAGTCGGCGAATTTGACATCAAAATAGTCGACATCTGGGCGAACACATATGACAACACCACCTACGTTGTAGGCGACATTCTTCGAGTTGTTGCGCCGGAGGAAAAAGATACGTTTCCAAAGGCCCCAATGAGGATGGATGCCAAGGAAACACTCACAAAGGGTGATGAAAATGGAAATATGCAAAATGGATTTGGGGTCAGCTGGTGGAGCTGAATCTCGTAGATAAAGAGCAAACCACGGAGAAATTCGTGGAGAGGGACAGAAAGGCCGCGGAAGAGAAAGTCAACAAAGGTTACCCGAAAGTTGATGGGAGGGCGTGGAGTGCTCTCGTCACCAGGAAAGATCACTGACTCCTTGTTGAAGAGGCCGAGTTTCTTCAGCATCTTCAGGTCATGGGGAGTGGTCTTTGAGCATTCCCATCCAGAGATCTTGGCATGTTCCATGGATGCGACGGTGTCAGGGGAACGAGAGGAGCAACACTTAGTGCGAGTCATGCAGTGGGTAGAGAGAGGAAGAAGAAACCAAAGCAGCAAAAACGCGAAGAGCTTAAAGAAAACGGCAATGGCGGAAAAGGAGAGAGAAGATCTGCGGCGCGACGAAGGGGGTAACTGAGGACGATGAGGTAAATTTATAGCAAGGAGACGATCCGCCGCGCCGTTGGATGAAGAGGAGAGGCATTTTCAGCCTTACGCGTGTCCACAGGGGTAGAATGGTCTTTTCAGCTTAAATTTACTGGATGGGAGTTACTGTGCGCGTGCCAGAAATTACGGAGGACGTGTGTTCCCCACTTACGCAACGTGACGATGGTGTAGAACTTTGGACCCACGTCTCAGAAGAAGTGACAGGAGCCATAGTTTCCCAAGGAGGCAATTGTGGTTATTGTCAGCAGTGATGTCATTCCAAAGAAAACTTCGAGTGCTTCTATCAATATAGCGACAGGAAAATCTCGAGTGTTCCAACAAGAGAAACTTCGGGAGCCTGTGATCAAATGCAAGCATTTGTTCAAATGCTCGGGGGCTACTCTTATCAGAAGTATTGTTTATACTTATGATAAGAGGACAAGGTGGCAAAGAAAAAGATAGAATTGGTGAAAAATAGCAAAGGCTGAGCCTACAACCAAGTGCAAACACTTGGCTGTAGTCTCAGGAGCTACTCCCATCGGGAGCGCTGGTCGCGCACCCGATGAAATTGAAAAAAGAGAAGAAGCAACAACAAGTTAAGAAAAAAAGAGAGAGAGAGAGAGAAAGAAGAAGAAGACGAAGAAAGGGAGGTCAATAAAATAGCGACAAGACAATAGAAGTTGAGCCTACACCGAAGTACAAGCACTTGGCTGTAGTCTCGGGGGCTACTCCCATCGGGAGCGCTGATCGCGCACCCGATGAAATATAAACATCATCGTAGATTTTCGTGTTATACATAACTCTTCATGTACTCCCATCGGGAGGTCAAGATATTATGTCATCATATGACTCGAATAAATATGCCATTCCAACAGCCAGAAAAGGCACTCGACAATATATTCTCAGAGCGCGTCCATCGCGGTAAAATCTCTAAATGCCGTAGTCTTTTACGAAGGTAAGTCCCCGGGATCCGTCCTGTGCGGCGTGGTATCGCACCCGAATGCGCTCTACTACTTTATCCGTGTCAACAGACGCGAAGAAAAATCCTAACGGACGCGTTAGGTACTCGATAAAATTCAACTGGAATTCGGCATATGGTAAGACCTTAAGCGGCGCATGTCGAATTAAGCCAGTATCCCAAGGTCGAGTCCAGGGACTTGACCTTGAAGTAGGTTTTTGCGGGATTGCCACAAGAGCAGTTAACTGGTACCTGATCCGTCAGATGAACCAGCCCCACCTACCATTATCCCTGTACAAGATATAAGTACTTCGAGCAAAAATATTACAAAGATTCATAGAACTTATGGATTGATTTTACAATAGAGATTTTACTCGACTCTACGATTCAAGCAAAATCTCGGGGGCTACTAACATAGGCATCCCAGATGGGCCTGTCGAATAAGGTACCCGGGGATAACTGAAGACCCACAACCCGAAGTTTATGAAGCTCGGAAGCCCAGCAAACATTGATATGGAAAATAGATATATTAGGAAGTCTTGTTGTAATACGGGAAGGACTCCTGTAAACCTTCCAAACATTGTAAACTTGCACAATACGAAAGCCTCGGCTCCACCTCCTATATAAAGGGGAGCCGAGGGAGAAAGAAAGGATCGGTTCATTGTCAACACACACCCTAGTTTTTCATAGTCGAGCACCTTTTCGGCTGAAATCTTCGAGATCTACTTGCCCTCTACTTTCCGCGAAACCCTAGTCTACAACTTGTAGGCATTGACATACCTTGTCAGGCGGCGAGGTCAAGGGAGATCGGTATAAATGCTGAGACGTCGACAATAGTATCAACGAGAGAGAGTTGAGGATGTTGGGGATGAAATTGGTGTATAGTAGTGGAGGAGGAGGAGTAGGAGGAGGATGGCGCACCGGTGGAGCGGAACTTGGCCATGGAGAAGAGAGGCCGCGTCAGCGACGGGGGTGGTGTTGGCGGCGGAGCCATGCCGAGGGCGGAAACCTAGGTGTCTGATACCATAAGGCTGGCCATAGTGCTAGTATCTTAAGTAGTATCAGGCATCCTAGGCCCACAAAAATGCTGATGTGACATATAATTAAGAAAGAGAGATATGATTAGAGTAACATAGGTGGATATTGTATCATAGCGCACATTACGAGAAAATTTAGTGCTAAATAGATCTTGTACACATAGTATTTGTATTGAGATTCTACAAAATAATAAATTTAGAAGATTATTATGATACTACTCTATAATATCACCCATTATAGAGATAATATCATAGACAAGTATCATATGCATGATACTACTATATGATACTATGCACTATGATCAACCTAATAATTGAAGAATATTACTTGTACAGATTGTTGCCTCAGTGGGCTATTTATATAGAGTACAAACCTTAGAGAGCAAAGATAATAGAGATAGATTACAACTCAAACTACTAAACCGGTATATACTTTAATACTTAGTACGGAGTATTAAATTGATGGGAACCAATATTCTACGGGAGGAGCTTTGAACGAGTCAACCCTTTTCGAGGCACTTCACAACAGGTTTCCACTACGCATTTGTTAGTCCCTGACCATATATTCTACAAGTCGGGTTACCGCTACACGTTTCTAACTAGTGACCGGATTGATTTATGTAACATGTTGACACTCTAAACCTAAGATATTTGCGAGCTGCTCAATCAACTTACAACTAGGGCTTCGATACGTGTAGCCCCATCTCAGGTTGAGATGATTATTAATTGAGGTTCTTTCCACACAGGCGGTACTGTATCATCTCCTTCATAAAAAGAGAACCCAAGTGCTAAAAAGTACTCGGATGCCGGTTGTCTCAATAAGCACTCGCGCTGTGGTCGTTGATCTCGTTGATCAATCTCATCTTACTCACGTCCCGACAAAAACAATACTACTGCTGTGCCTGTATGCTCCCTCGCTGCCCCCGTTCACATCCTCTGGCACGACGCCCACCGCCGGCCTGGTTTCCGGCCCACCTCTTGCCATCGGCGCAGTATGCAGCGCGCCGCCGTCCTAGTTCCGGGAACCTCCCGCACGCCTCCCGACGCCAGCCTGGTCTCCCGCGCGGCGTGCGCCACCAGACTGGATCCCAGCGCCCGCCGCTCCATGCCCCCATGGCCGCCGGTCCAGGCCCCAGCCCCTCCACCAGGACACCGGTCGAAGCGAGCGATGCGGCCGCGGTATTAGCCGGCCGAAGAAAGCGGGGCCCAGCTAACGGGCGACTGCTGGTGAGGGTGGCCGAGGCAAGCGAGCTCGGTTGGCTTCTTCGGTTGGAGCCGCATAGCATGGAGGGGCGGCTGGTGCGAGCTAGCGTTCGAGCTCATAGCCTGTGGAAGGCGGGAGGCGATCGTGGGGATCGAGCGGAGCTTCAGTTTCTCCTGGCGGCTGTGTGGCGGAGAGAAGAACTTATCTTTTCTTTTTTTCACTATATTTCTCCAACTTGTAACCAAATTACGCAGAAGTCTATGTATTTTCCTGCTCAGCCTCTGAACTTAGTTGAACGACCATTTTAGGCCCTTCTCATATATGTCCATCTGCAACAATACATTGTTGCAAAGTTCGTAATTTATTATTTCACACATTTGTTATGTTGTATTTTTTAAAACAACATATGTTTATCGAGCCGTTATTTTTTATCTCTTTCGCAAACATCGTGCGCTCGATGTTGTAGCCCCTCTTTATGTCCCTCAATTGGCTCGTACCGCCGAGTAGGCCAATTTAGATGGTTCACCCGCCATAACTTCCCCATCGTCATAAAGTTTCGGCCCACCACCGTTTGGCCTAGCTGACATCCCTTTCGGTTTGCAGCTCGTGTTGCGCCTCGTGCCATGGGCCCCCCACCGACCACATATGTGTTGATCGAGGTAAAGTTGTACCTCGCGGTGGCTGCCATGAAAAAAACAAATTGTCTTTTCCCACATGTGCTAAGTTGTACTGTTCTCTCGCACATTTTATAATTCATGTTTGTAGATAATAAATTATTGCTAAGTTGCATATCTATCAAATGCTAAGTTCTATAACCCTAGTTCTAAGTTGCATGCCTCATCTACAAAGTTGCTTATCATGATATCGTAATCCATCTTCATCTCGTTCGGTTCGCTTTTTGCCGCCCACATATGCCGAGCTAGCCGTCCCGCCCTCCCTCCCAATGGAGCTCTGACTTGCCACCGTTCGTCCTATCTCCGTAGATGGTGGGGCACCGCCGATCTCAAAGCGACACCCACTTCGGCTTCTTGCAGGCCATGTATTTGTTTCTCCACACATGTAGTAAGTTGTATTTTTGTCAATGGTATTATTGGTTCCAGAAATGATCTAAGTTGTATTTTACACACAATAATTTGTTCTCCCACACATTTACTAAGTTGTGTTTGTAGATAGTAAATTATTGATTCACACATATACTAAGTTGCATACCCATTGTCTCTAAATTGTATATTCCCTTGTGCTAAGTTATATACCCATCTAGTTCACACGTGTAGTAAGTTGCATACTCATTATTACTAAGTTCATATACCACCACTGCTAAGTTGCATACTCATCGTTGCTCACTTATATACACCATTGGTGCTAAGTTGTGTACCCCATACGTGAAGTTGTCCACCTCGACACGAGAGTGGAAACAACTTAATACACAAGGAGTGGTCGTACCTATAAGTACATGTATTTCACTCCTAAGTTGTTTACCGCTAGTGCTAAGTTGTATGACTTGCCTATCGTGATGTCACAACATCTCTTCATATCGCTCGATTCGCTCTTGTCACTGACATATGCCGAGCTAGACAGTCCACCCACATCTTTCCCTCTCCATCGCCCTAGATCTCCCACCTAAGCACCATCGGTATCAAAGAGATATCACATTCGGCTTCTTGTAGCTCGCATAGCACCACATGTATTGGCTCGTGGGATCGTCCAGATCCGTGTTGATTGAGACGAAGTCGTGTACCTCGAGGCGACAACTGCCATGAAGAAACAAAAATTCTTCATAGGTTGTATTTTTGCCGGCGGTATTACGGGTTCCACATGAGCTAAGTTGTATTGTGTGCACAATAAATTGTTCACTCACACATTTGCTAATTCGTATTTGTAGACAGTAAATTGTTACTTTAAACATGTACTAAGTTGCATACCCACTATTTATAAGTTGTATACCCACTACTATTAAGTTGCATGCCAACTCTTATTAAGTTGCATACACACTCTTGTTAAGTTGGATACCGAGTATGATTAAGTTGCGTTCATTGTCCAATATAGTTTCACCATGTCTAAGTTGTGTACCACCGTCACTATGTTGTGTACTATTTGGTTATGAAATTATATTTTTCGCTGCTAATAAGTTTTCTAGTTACCAACAATACGAGAAACTATGGTGGGCAACTAGTAGTGCAATGTTGCAAGTCTCATTACTATGAAATTATTGGACATTGTTGCTACGTATCTTAGAAAGGCTATCAAATATTTTAAAAAAAAGATAGTGAAAGCAACTCTTTGTACGAAGTTGCTTTGATATAACACTAGACTTGATTTTCCACACGAAGAGAGTTGCTTTTCAAAAAAAAAAAATGTTGAAACATATACATATGGGATCTAGTTTCGAAGATCTCATCGCGAGAGGTCCAATAATGAAAACGGATAACAGTTTCGGCATACGGTTTAACATTTATGACTTTTTGAATTTTTTCGTGTAAAAGTTAAATATACGTGTGGTGCTTTCAAGTGAGTACGGTCTACCCAGAAATTTCCTTTTCTGAATCTGGGGTAAATAGCTGTTAAAACTTACCTTTTATGGTGTGAATGCTAAGATATACAAACCAGCATCCGGATGCCCTCTAGCCGTGTCCAAAAGAGAAAGATAAGAGTATCTTTTTCAAAATGTCTGTACAACTGAAAAAACAAATCATATCAGATTATCAGCGGTTGCGAAAAGAAACTTGCCATTGCCACCGTAGGCAACTCCTTGCTATAAATACCGGTCGCGTCCCCCGGCTTTTTCCTCATCCCCTGCTTCTCGAGCTGCACACCTCATCCCATCGTCTTCCCCATTGTCATCCCATCTCTCCTTTGCGATTAGCAATGGCCAGCCTCGCCGACCTCATTAACCTCGACCTCAGCTCCACCACCGACAAGATCATCGTCGAGTACCTATGGTTAGCATCCTCCTCTGCTTTCCATCTGCTCCCGATCTTGACAGAGAAAAAGAAAGATCCTGCCAAAGATTATGGATCACACTCTCATGCGAAATTACACTACTTACATTCTTTTTTTCCAAACGATCTTTGATTTTACACTACTTACATTCTACATACATGATCTTTGATTCTGCTGCAAGCCTAACGCTGAAGTTTTTCTGTCGAGTTTAATCTGCGCGATCTTGTATCGTCTGTAATTCTTTGTTTTTCTCTGTTCAGGGTTGGAGGAACTGGTGTTGACATCAGGAGCAAAGCAAGGGTGAGTAATTCGATCTAGACACACACTTCTGAAAAATCTCAAGAGATACCGGCCGGTGCAACGATTTCTCACCATCCGACTGCTTTTTTTCGATCTGAGCAGACGGTGAACGGCCCCATCACCGACGCGAGCCAGCTGCCCAAGTGGAACTACGATGGCTCCAGCACCGGACAGGCTCCCGGAGAGGACAGCGAAGTCATCCTCTAGTATGATCTCGGTTTCCTCACCGCTTATAATGGTTTTATTTACTTTCTACTCTCTTCTCATGTTTACTTACATGCTATTCTACCTATTTGACTCTGAAGCCCACAAGCCATCTTCAAGGACCCATTCAGGAGGGGTGACCACATCCTTGTAAGCTCCTCTGCCTTTCATCTTCCATGTTTCACACCGAACTTGTTATGCACCATGGCATGGCCTAAAGTAGGAAGAGTGAAGAGGACAGGAAATGACACAGCATGTACTTCGAAAAAAAAATACAATTCTATATTTTTGCAACTTTTAACCTGGGTAAAATCTTATGTAACTAGACCCCTTTTACGGTTTTACTAAGTATCGGCATCTTATTTTTCTAAGTCTGAATCTTTGATATGGTGGACAAAACAACCAGGTGGAGTGTGTGTGTCCTGTTGTATACAAACCTCAAAAGTCCACAAGTTGCCCGTCTAGTAGCTGTCCCATAACTTTCAGTTCAGAGAGATTCAACTTCTTAGTGGTGATTGGTGATATTTAAAAAAAAAGGTCAACTGCTTGACAAGCACAACTCATAAATCTTTGCTTAAATAAATAATAAAAGCTTCACCCAATGCAGAACCGATGTTACCACTGTATTTGGCTCTAAATTATGAATATTCTTTGCAGGTTATGTGCGACTGCTACACACCACAAGGTGTGCCAATCCCCACCAACAAGAGGAACAACGCTGCCAAGATATTCGACAACCCTAAGGTGGCAGCTGAGGTGACATGGTACGAATGCTTCTATCCAGATTTCAAGTTATCTTCGCTTTTTTCTGCGGTGTTGTTTCAGTCATGTTCTTGTTTCAAACATACAACATAAAATTCTAAAGGAGGAGATTACTACCAGACACTGTACTTTGCATCAGATGAAAAGTACAAATATAAGTAATGTCCAACGTAAGAGCTAAGAAAAAACATTAAATTCAGTTCCTGGAAAAGAAAAGCTACTACCAGAAAAGTGATCAGAGCATTTGGCACCTTTGTATCCACTTTCCTGCCTTATCTGTTTATGATAGCACACACACACACAGTAGGCTTATCTCTGAATCCAAAACAGGTACGGTATCGAGCAGGAGTACACCCTCCTTCAGAAGGACGTGAACTGGCCCCTTGGCTGGCCCATTGGTGGCTACCCTGGTCCTCAGGGCCCCTACTACTGCGCCGCCGGCGCGGACAAGGCGTTCGGCCGTGACATCGTTGACGCTCACTACAAGGCCTGCCTCTACGCCGGGATCAACATCAGCGGCATCAACGGGGAGGTCATGCCCGGCCAGGTATACACATCATCTTGCAGCAACTTGCTAAACACTTCCAGTTGCGTGTGCCGCGCCAACTCTGACTGTGAACCCGATTCTGCGTGTGACAGTGGGAGTTCCAAGTTGGCCCGTCCGTCGGGATCGCCGCCTCCGACCAGCTGTGGGTGGCCCGCTACATCCTCGAGGTCAGTGTCTTCGGAATATATTCGATTCTCAGCGAGAATCACTCAGGTGCAATGCAACTGACTGACTCTGATTTGATGCTGAATTGATGGATTGCAGAGGATCACAGAGGTTGCAGGAGTTGTGCTGTCCCTGGACCCGAAGCCGATCCCCGGCGACTGGAACGGCGCCGGCGCGCACACCAACTACAGCACCAAGTCCATGAGGGAGGCCGGAGGGTTCGAGGTGATCAAGAAGGCCATCGAGAAGCTCGGCAAGAGGCACCCGGAGCACATCGCCGCCTACGGCGAGGGCAACGAGCGCCGCCTCACCGGACACCACGAGACCGCCGACATCAACACATTCAAATGGGTATGGGTCGTCGTCTTCGTCTACAATTCGCGTGTCTCATCTTTGCTCATGCACCTGTAATTGACTGACTGGCTTCGACCTGCAGGGCGTCGCGAACCGCGGTGCGTCCATCCGCGTGGGCCGCGACACGGAGAAGGAGGGCAAGGGCTACTTCGAGGACCGCAGGCCGGCCTCCAACATGGACCCCTACGTCGTCACCTCCATGATCGCTGAGACCACGCTCCTCCTCTAAACACACACACAAAACCCCCTACCTATACCAGTATACCTACTTTCGGCAACGATGATTGTTACGTCCTCGACTCTCTCGATCGAGGGTGGTGGTGATGGTTAATTTCTGCAAATTGTCAAAGTTCGCTTAACTGTATTTCGATTCCTTCCCGCGCGCAAAGGTCTTCTTTAGCAGTCCTGTCTTTTTTGGGTGTATACTCTTTAATTTGCATAAGAGTCTCCACTAGTGTACACTGAATAATGCTATATTTCCGCATTCTGATAAATGAATTTACGGAACAAGTTATGATTCTGTTCAATCTCCACATGTCCATGTTCTCTGATCTCTTTGGCTATGTCACACTGACGCGAACAAGACTGAAGCACCAATGCTAATTGCAACTGAACCGGCCGTGCCCTACCTCTGGCTCTCTTTTGCACATTTCGAGCAAGTGTGTGTACTGCAGCCATGAAGTCTTCAAGCATAATACAGCAGCTTGTTGCATCGCAATCAGACCGTGGGGCAAACGGTATCTTATCCTTCCTCATGCTACCAATCGGGGAATATGATCGTCGCGCCTCTTTAATGTTCAACCCTTCTTTTGTTTACGTCTAATAATTGATGATGTGCTCCTATTTGGACACACCCTGTTCCTGCTTTTCTTCAGACGAAAAGATGGATAACAACAAGCATTCAGCAGTCAGCATCCAACAGATTTGAGTCGTCATACTTGTAACACGCTTCTCCATCAGATCAAGGGGGAAAGGAGAAGAGGATAGCTCACCAATCACTACAAATCAAAAACTGATACATCAGTAGAAGCTACTGCCGGAGTGGCCCAGCAACATTCGAGGCTGAAATTTATCTTGTCCAAGCATCTTGTAAAGGTACTGTAGTGAACTATACTCAGCCTTGAACATACAAGACGTCGACACCTAATTTTTCTCTAAATCAAAACCGCAAGCAGTGGCACTGCAAGCAAATCAAATATCGGAACGAATTAACAGAGGCCAAATGCTCAATATCGAAACGATTAACTGAGCAGGCCAATTAGTCAGGCGGTACAGGACAGAAAGCCCGATCAAGATCCGGTGGGCCAAGCTTTGTCAGCAAAAACCAATAAAAGCAACCATGAAGCATGGTATTACTTGCATAAACAGGTGGAAGAGTCGAGTCTATTGCATTGACTAAAGTGAACTCAAATTTCGGCTGATCAACGAATATAACAAAGATACACCAGAGCCATAGAGGTGAATTATACCAAAACTACAGAGTTCTACAGCACACGATGGGGTTGACATTTGCAATGAACAGTCAATACTTCACGGGCCACCAAGGAACTCATCTTGGCACTTCAAAAGCAGCTTCGGAATCCTGTGACAGCAGAGCAGACAATCGTATTAGCCCAACCAAATTTCATTACTCACAGGTTCAAAGGCTATCATTTTTCAGCTAGCTCAAACGTTGAGGAACCACTTCACATTTATAGAGATTGGTTTCACAACATTCACAAAGCACAACACATGAAAATTATTTCATTCTGCTATAGCTTAGGATAAACTGGATTTAATGTACTAGCACAGATGGGGAGAGATTGTCAGCATCCCGGTAGGGCTGGGCATAATCCATAGGATCCTGCTAGGACTGGGGATAATTAGTAAGATTCTGAGCAAGGGAAAGAGGATACGGTTCTTCGCTAGGATTTTTACTCCTATTGTGAAGAGGTAAATAAAAAGATAAAATTGAAGTCTTTCTTCGATCTTACTTTGTCTCCTAATAGACTCGGGTTATACAGCCACGCGCTGACAGTGTTTACATCTCCTCCATGTTTCCTAAGATTAACGCAACTGATTAAAACAGGAAAATGGTTAACTGTAGCTAGTCCGACACAGCAACAGCACTCCTGCAATACTGGCTTGGATCTTCACAACTCTATCCGCTCATATCTCAGCTGCCGAAGCTAACAGCGAAGGCGGATTCTGCATTTTACGTTTTCTCTCCTGTTTCTGACTGAAGCATTTTCAACACATTCAAGGTCCTAACAGAGATTCAGATCAGGAAAAAGGATGTACGGAGTGGAGATATGTAAGAAAATAAGAATGTATTTCTACGAGAATATGATAAAGGTGGTGAATACAAAAGGGGTAAGTACTGAGTTGTACTAATGCATTTCATCCCATCAAACTATTCCAGGAAGCTGAAGAAAATATTGATAAAAAATGACTAAAGAGTTGATGAACTTGTTGGACAAATGAACTAATAATTAAGAAAATTACAAGAAAATAATAATAAAATAAACACAAGACACCTTTTCAGCCAGCACGGCACATAGCAGACCTTTCAGGATGATCGCCTCATGTATTATGCAGCATTTCAATTCCACTTCCACCACCAATTCCTCTGCCTGCAAGAAAAAAATCCAATAAATCAACCCAAATTTGAAAAGACAAATTTATAAGAGAGCCCAAAGGTGCAACTGTTAGACCAGCCCACCACAATGCGCTTGTATAATTTGAGAAAATTATTAGCTTTGTGCAATGTTACAAAGAGGGTTTTTTTTTAGACAGAAGGCTCCACGAGCCCGACTTTGAATTAACAAAGCCCTCAACCCGCCAGAGTACAGATATCGAGCATGCTGGGGATACCATCTTACAAAAGAAGCACAAAAGAGAAGAACACCGCCTAACTAAAAAGAGAAAGATAAATACTACACCAAGCACTGACAGCAAAGAAATTAAAATGTCCTGGGCTTGATATCTTCATCCTCTATCCACTGAAGCACTGAGGACGTTGCCGGATCCAGCCACCACCTTCACCGGGATCACCATGATGTCTTCATCTCGAGCATTACCACCGGCTCACGAAAACCACCAGGAGTGCAGAACAAACTGTCAAGGGTCTAGGTTCCAAGACGACGCCTCTCAAGCACCAGAATGCCGCCGTCGCCCGCCCCAGGAGAAGCGAGGTTTTCACCTAGAAACACAAGACCAAGAATGGGAGCTAAGCGGAGGCACCTCAATGACGCCTCAAAGAATGGCACCCACAGGTGTCATCGTCGCTGGCACCAGACCAGCCGGGCAAGGTTTTCACCCGGGCCAACCGCTTCTCCCCTCTCACACCTTGCCAAAACAAAGCTTTCAACCAGTCCTCAACCATCCCCTACAAAAGCAAGCCCCCTGGCGGCCAGAGTGGAATTGGAGACACTGGAGACGAAGCATGAACAGGCCGGAGATGCACGACACACAAAAGATACTCTGGACATGGAAATCAACACCATGGCAAACGCCAAGAGAAACAAACCAGCAGGGGGCCATCTTCTCCCACGATCCAACGGATACCAAATGTTACGAAGAGGTAGAGGAAGATGCCAAGTACAAGGGGAACTACTCAAAACAGTAATACTCATTTACCTTGTAGTGATGGACATATTCAAACTGGTTTAGCTGATTAGGGAGATAAAGTTTTAGTTCAAATGAGTATTAACTTACAAGTAAATTCGAATGGACCAAATACGACCAAATAGTTCAAACGAGTACGGATAATTATCAATAATCAGGCCTTATGGAGGTTTAAAAAAAAATGTCCGTTTGAAATGAACTCATCACTAGCAGGACTCTTCGACAAAAGCTTAATAGAACTCCGCTAGTTATTTCATAAGCTAGGATATATGTAGCCACTATCAGATTGTATGACTACCACCAGCAAGATAATAGAGATAGATAATATAGTACAGAGAAAAGGAAAGTATTGAATGGAAGAACATGACTACTTTTAAGCCTCTGACTGTGCCAATCAAGTCACTGGGTAAATATTTAAGATGGTTCAAGTTCAGATTTTGAGAAATTCCAACTACTAAGTGCTAAGTAGCTGTGCTAGAAACTACAGCAGATACATACAGGTGAACACTTCCATCTCCAGTCATACTATTATGGGCAGACAACATCAGACTGTATCACCTCACAGCGCAACGTTGCTAAAAATCTCTAAACACTCACTAATGAAACTATGAAACACAACAAAGCTCTTGTTTACCAAACTAATTGAGCCACCTCCCAAAAATATAATACCTCCAACGAACACAGAGTGTCATGTGTCACAAAGAAGCACGGCTCTATATGGTTGTGAAGCCAACGACACTTGTGTAGTCCGAGCGCGAACTTTAAGGCATGAGTCGACCTAGACGGAATACGGATAAACGAACTATCATAGTGAAACGATGATAATAGCTTAACATGAGCTGTTATTTATTTTGATTCATAGCAAAGTACAAAATCATTTAGCTAATATTCATTACAGACATGAACAATATTACCAAAAGTAACTGATTGATTCTCAAAAGGGTAACCAAATTATGATACATATCCAACGTAGAGACGGATATTACCTGGGGTATAGAAATTTTTGTAGGGATAACACTGGCAGTAACTATTTAATAAAATTCTTCTGAACTGCATCGACTCAAGTTGGATCATCAAGGTTCGGCCAAGGCCCATAGAAAGAAATATGGCATTGTTGTCCTCATCAAACCCCATTATATAGAGAAGTGATGTATTAATCGGCGGTACCAGTTGGGGGAGCTTGTCAAGTTTGATGGTTTGCTGTAACACCCATCTGATATTAACACTGTCAGCATTGCCTTTCCTCTCCCATATTTCCATGCCCATCTCTGTCAACACCGCAAGGCCAAGCCGGTTTTCCCGTGTCCGCAAGATCTGAAAGCGGCCATACTTCTCACAATGGAATACTGCTGCAGGTCTGGTGATCACCACTAAGCTCTGCCTTTCAAAATCAAATTGAAGGATTTCACCCCCAATAAGCAACCAATGAAGTGCATTACCAACCAGGACGCTGGGACTCGTTTCATTAATATTCCCATGTGTAGTGGCTACTGAGATCACATTTGCCCACACGGTGGATTCTGAATCATAGAGGCAAACCGATGCACCTGGGGTCTCATCAATCGTGCCGGCGTCGCGCACCAGTACTAACTTAAATGGATGCGAGCCGCAATCGCCGTGCACGTGGTCATGATTTTCACCGGATGCGCAGAGCAGCGCGGCGTTTCTGACCAACTTCCCATGGTTTTCGTCGAAGCTAGGTGGAAAGGCCACGCAGCGCTGGTGGCCGGTGATGGGGTCCCATACGATGGCCTCCAGCCACGTCCGGTTGATGACGAGGGCGAGGCCATGGCGGCAGCCGAAGAAGCTCCACATCTCGTTGCGGTTCTTCTGCAGGTAGAAGCGCCAGGCGGGGATGTGGTCCGGCGTGGGTAGCATGGGTTTGAAGGAGATTCCATCCACGAATGGGATGAAAAAGCCAAGCAGTGGGGGTTTGCGGTGGTGGGCGCGGAAGCGGCGGAGGAATCTGGGGTCGGAGACGAGGCGGCGCCAGCACTTACAGACGAGGGAAGCGCGGAGGAGTGACGAAGGTAGCGGGGAGAGGCGGAGGAGAATCTCTAGGAGGAGATTTTCGTCCTCCAGCGGCGGCGTCGTCGCCGGCGATGTGGGGGAGGACAGGCGGCGGCGGCGGCTGTTCATCTGGACATAAAAGTGAAGTGTTTGGGACGGTAATCGGGTGTGACCATGTGAGTCTGGAACGCGCAATGAGAGTATCTCTAACATGCCCTCTATCCCGCCTTGTATTCAAAAACAGTAATGCTACATCTACGGGCACATTGTTTACAAAATGGACTTACGGGGGGGGGGGGTGACGTGTTAAGTAGTTGTGTGCTGTGATCTGCTACAAAATTAACCAACCCCAAACCAGGCCCAACCATAGCAGGCCACATCTTGCCCGTAAGCATAGTCCGTAAGGAGAGCCCGTAGGTGTAGGATTATTGATTCAAAAAAATGATTAGTTTAGCGCGCGAGCGTAAAATAATGCTCCAACAGGTGCTGCAATTGGTGTTGTAAAATATAATTTGGGCAAAAACGCTATGTCGTGTATTATATCTACCGCGCCGGAAAGAGCGCGCTGTATAAGTCGCGCGCAGAAACAACTACGGATTTTTACAGCTCCAAGATTTAGAGCTTCTGTTGAAGGTGAATATATCCTCGCGCGCAAAACATGGATAGAACGCGCTGCAAAGCGCTTTTACAACGCCAAGATTTAGTGCGCCTGTTGGAGATGGTCTTAGGGGTGCATTTGGTAGCCTGGACGGTCCTTCGCTGAGGGCAGCGGTCTAACAATTTTCGGCCTATTTAATTGTCTGCGTTGTTGCATGAACCGGTTCTCAAAGCACCTCTGGGACAGGCTCTAGAGGAACGCATGGAATGGCAGTTTCTCTGGAGCCCAGCCAGTTGTGGCCAGAAGGTTGCACACGTAGGGAAGGGAGACGGAAACGTCGCGTCCCTTCGGGAACATGCGCCATAATTAGCCTCACCGCTCCCCTCTTCTTCCTCTCACTCGCGATCTCACTCTCACCACACCAAACTGTCACATCACCAAGTGGTTCCCCTCCCGCTGACCAATCCGCCGCACCGACGCAAGGAGGAGCACCGATACCGGAGGAGGAGACATCGACGAGCAGCACCGTGACATCGCCCGCAACCTGCTCCACGGTCTTCATCGGCATCTCGAGTTTGGCCGCAAACTCGACCTCATCCTCGGCCGGAAAAATGACGGTAAAGACCTATGCTTCTCACCTTCTTACTCGTTGTGCCAGAAAAGGCCATGCTCGGGCATTTGCGACGACATGCACATTAGATCAGCTAGGGTTTCCATTAGGATAGGGTTTGGATAGATGTTTGCAAGGTGTTCATCGTCATTGCTTGCTGTTCTTGTCCAGTTCTTGCTGTTCACGATATCGATTTGCTTAGATCTGTTACTCTAATCTCCAATCGTGGTAGATCGTTCGTAGATCGGACTGTCGATTGGTGAAACTGTCAGATTTTACTATGCATGCTAAGAGGGGAAGGATTTTTTGTGTTGGGGTTTAGCCTATTGTGATTGTTGTGCGAAAGATTAAGCTGAGTCACGATAGTTTGTTCAGACACAAGAGAAGTGGGAGGACTTGAAGAACGAAGTTGCTCTGCTCAAGAATCTGCAGAGAACACAAGCACAAGTGATGAGGGCTAAGAAACATGGATGGAAGGCAGAAAGAAAGGATTTGGAGACTGAGAAGACAAAGCTAGAGTATGACATATACGATCTGCTTCAAGTGAACTTTGCAATCAAGGATAAGCTCTAGAGGATCAGGGCTGTTTGTGATGTGTGATGAATGTGTTCTAGATGTACTGTAGGAGAATTTATAATGTACCCTAGGTAGAATTTGTAATTTACCCTAAGTACCACTCATAACGTACTCAATTTGAACTGCTACTTATGGTTCTTTCTGATAAAAGTAGACCGGTGATTATAATCTAGGATCATAGTATGAGGAGATGATTGATCAGAACATATGGCATGACTGAACATGACCATGTCATTGGTTCTGATCAAACATCTCCTCCATATGTCCTCAAAGTATGAGGCCTCTGCTACCTTGCTTTGCATGTTTATGTTTCTTCCGTTCTGCATTGGCCAATGATTGAACAATAGCACAACGAAAGGCATGGTGCTGCCCTCAAACTTAGTCATGTGTGTCATATTCGTTGCATACTAGACTTAGTTTGGGGACATTCCTTCTGTCTGCCGTGTGATCCTAGATATGATGCCTCATTTTGGTGTATCTAGTGCATTGGCCAATGATTCAATAAAGGCACAATGGAAGGCAAGGTGCTGCTGTTATCACCAGAATTTGACCGAGTCAAGAGGTGGGCCGCGATCAAGATGGACTTAAGGAAATATACATGGAAGAATTACGTGAATCGGCCTGTTATGCTGAGTTTGGGCTAGTTTGCCCTTGTATCTGTAATATATTAGGTTACGTGTCGATTAGTTAGAGTTTTGCCCGTGCACGGTTAGGTGCACGTCTAAAGTTAGAAAGTCCCTTGGACTATAAATATGTATCTAGGGTTTATGGAATAAACAACAACAAACGTTCAACCAAACAAATCAATCTCGGCGCATCGCCAACTCCTTCGTCTCGAGGGTTTCTACCGGTAAGCGACATGCTGCCTAGATCGCATCTTGCGATCTAGGCAGCACAAGCTCCACGTTGTTCATGCGTTGTTCGTACTGAAGCCTTGTTGATGGCGAGCAACGTAGTTATCATAGATATGTTAGGGTTAGCATAGTTCTTCGCGTAACATGCTATCGTAGTGCAACCCTTGCATGTCTAGCCGCCCTCACACCTATCTTAGGTGTGGGGGCGGCACCCCGCTTGATCATTATTTAGTAGATCTGATCCGTTACGGTTGCTCCTTGTTCTACAAGGATTAGTTTAATATCCGCAATAGTTAGGCCTTACAAAGGGGGGGAGGATCCAGCGGCACGTAGGGTGTCGTTCGCTAGTCCTAAACAGGATGTTCCGGGGATCAACTTCGTGTTGGTTTTTAGGCCTTGTTTAGGATCGGCTTACGATCACCGTGCGTGGCCGCGAGGCCCAACCTGGAGTAGGATGATCCGATTATGCGGTGAAAACCCTAAATCGTCGTAGATCTCATTAGCTTTATCTTGATCAAGCAGGACCGCCATATATTCGTGCACCCCGTATGAATCATGGGTGGATCGGCTCCTTGAGCCGATTCACAGGACAACCTGAGAGCCGATCGAGGCTCGTATTTAATGTTTACGTGTATGCCATGCAGGAAACTAAGCGAGGCATCTCCATCACCTTCCTGACCAGGTATAGGTCAGGTGGCACGCCCTTGCATCAGCATCGGACGTGTGACCGGAAGGCTTTGCGGGCCGTCGCTCGGAGGGACCTCAGCCAGCCGCAGCTCTAGGTTGTTCCCGGCTCTACGGTGTTGCCCGTCGCTGCCCGCCGGTGGATTTCTGACGACAACACATTCTGGCACGCCCGGTTATCTTTGAGAAGCCACGAGAAAGAAGCTACAGACATCTGAAGGCCTTGTATTTGCGAGGTTATATCGATGGGAGGCCTGTAAATAAGATGCTGGTGGACACTGGAGCGGCAGTCAACATCATGCCGTACTCTATGCTACGTCGGCTGGGACGCTCTAGTTCAGATCTAATCAAGACCAACGTGACATTGAGCGATTTCAACGGCCAAGCGTTTGACGCACAAGGTGTTCTGAACGTGGATCTGACCGTAGGAAGGAAAACTATCCCTACAACGTTCTTCATCGTCGATAGCACGAGCACTTATGCTCGTTACGCTAGGAAGAGATTGGATCCACGCCAACCGCTGCATTCCCTCCACGATGCACCAATGCATAATACAGTGGGATGGAGATGAGGTAGAAGTCGTCCGAGCCGATGATTCAGCCGAAATTTCAACGGCCGGCATGAACGCATGGGAAGCAACGAGAGCCAAGAACCCCTCTCAGGTATCAATTTGGACGACTGCGAGCGCATCGACGTGACGAAGGGAAGGGTTAAGCTGGTTTTATCCACTGGCCTGACCATGTAGCTGAGGCAAAGCAATGAGCAAATGGGGCGAGGCTGATCCTTGTGATCGGCCCCAAAAAATTATGAAGGAGCATTACAGAACCTTCAGTCAACACTTCAATGGATATGGAGGCCGATTCCAGCAATCGGCCAAAATTATCTTCACCACGTGTTCTGCTTGTGTTCAGCATCGATCCACGGGGCAGCGGCCACGTCGGCAGATGAAAGCCAGCACGAATCCTTACGGAGCCGACGTGCAAGTGCAGTGCCCTGGCTAACCATAGAAACCGATATCTGCAGTTATTTGGCAGATTCGGCTCGGGGGGCATACAGTCAGATGAACATGTGCAGATAAGCGTGTGTAAACATGCGTGCATTGAAACATTGGGGGGCCGATTAAGAAAAATCGGCCAAATAAAAAAAAAATTGCGCAAGAAGCGAAGCCGATGTGCAGCCATCGACTCTAGTGCAATTATGCGAGGTTTACCGGATCTCCACCAAATCCAGTTCAGCTGTGGGGCCTTCTGCTTCTTCGTGGAGTAAAACAATGAGAACTTCTTCAGCTGTTTCGAGCCGATCCGGGTTCCTGAACCTTCTTGTCGAGGATCTCCAATCTTTGATACTAGTTCAGCCGTGTTGACAAAAAGGGTGTATCGGCTGTCTGAGGAAGAAAGGTGATCGGCTTTGGCGCATCCTCTCTGACATTCCCGCCTCGAGTAAGGCTCGGGGGGCAGCAGGCCTGGTGGATGTTTTGTTTTGCTTTGTTCAGAAGCCGATTGGGATACCATCGGCTGATCTTTCGTTGCAACCTTCTTCACAGATGATGAGTGCTAAAGAAGACCATGAGGTTTGGTTGGAAGAATTCAAAAGCTTCCCTGAAGATTCTACATTATCCACCAGATTTCAAAATCATCAGTTGAAGGGAGAATTGTAAAGGACCGATGCGTTGCTATCGGCTCATTACGCATTGGCAAAGGGGGCGAATCGGCAAGGTCAGTATGAGAGGGAATCGGCTAAATTAAGCTCAAAGGAAATCGGCAAAATCAAATTGGGGAAAAGTTCTTCATTGATATGCGAGATTTCTTACATAAAGAGCTGATTGCTCTCAAAAGGAAATACTAGGGGATACATTGCCCCATCTACTGCTACTGGCCCTATACTAGAGGTCCTATCTACGGGCCGTCGCTGCCCTCGTCGTCGCCGTCGTCGCCGCTGTCGGCGCTGCTCCCGACGGGCTCGTCGTCGCTCCAGTGGCCGCCGACCGGGCCCTCATTGTCCTCATCTTCTTCGTCAGCGTCATCGTCGCTGTCGAAGTCGCTGAGGTTGCCCGGCCAGGGGCAGAACCGCTTGGCTGGCGGCTCGTCGGAGGAGGTGTCATCCTCCTCCTCTTCCTGCTCCTCCTCCTCCTCCTCGGAAGAGGTGAAGTCGTAGGAGAAGCGATCATCATCGCTCTCCTCCTCCGTTTCCCCGACGGCGAGGAAGCAGAGGTCGCCTTCCCCGTCGGTCGAGGACTTATCGTCCTCGGACCAGACGGAGAAGTCGTGGCTGGACTCCTCCCCAGCTTCGATGGCGCGGCGGGTGTTCGCCGCGTGGACTTCCTCCTGGGTCGGCTCTGGCGTCGGCTCACGGGAAGGGGAGGACTGGCTGGAAAGATCCGATGGAGCAGAGGAGGAAGAAGACATGGTGGCGCAGGAGGGCTTTTGGAGTGCTAATGCGAAGGAGATGCAGAGGAGAACTGTTCATAGCGGTTAAATAAAAGGGGATATAGTGGAAATTCAATGCCACAGCAGCTTCCGAGGAAGTGGTGCCTAAAGAAAAAAAAACTGCCGGGTCACGCGGAGAAGTTGAGAAGGCAAGGCATCATGATGAAGGATACCGCAACGGTTCCGCCACGACATGACCCGACGAAGGAAAGCAGAGTGATTTTGGAATTACCAATTCCAAAACCAGGGGGCATGTGTTATCACCAGAATTTGACCGAGTCAAGAGGTGGGCCGCGATCAAGATGGACTTAAGGAAATATACATGGAAGAATTATGTGAATCGGCTCGTTATGCCGAGTTTGGGCTAGTTTGCCCTTGTATCTGTAATATATTAGGTTACGTGTCGATTAGTTAGAGTTTTGCCCGTGCACGGTTAGGTGCACGTCTAAAGTTAGAAAGTCCCTTGGACTATAAATATGTATCTAGGGTTTATGGAATAAACAACAACAAACGTTCAACCAAACAAATCAATCTCGGCGCATCGCCAACTCCTTCGTCTCGAGGGTTTCTACCGGTAGCGACATGCTGCCTAGATCGCATCTTGCGATCTAGGCAGACAAGCTCCACGTTGTTCATGCGTTGTTCGTACTGAAGCCTTGTTGATGGCGAGCAACGTAGTTATCATAGATATGTTAGGGTTAGCATAGTTCTTCGCGTAACATGCTATCGTAGTGCAACCCTTGCATGTCTAGCCGCCCTCACACCTATCTTAGGTGTGGGGGCGGCACCCCGCTTGATCATTATTTAGTAGATCTGATCCGTTACGGTTGCTCCTTGTTCTACAAGGATTAGTTTAATATCCGCAATAGTTAGGCCTTACAAAGGGGGAGGATCCAGCGGCACGTAGGGTGTCGTTCGCTAGTCCTAAACAGGATGTTCCGGGGATCAACTTCGTGTTGGTTTTTAGGCCTTGTTTAGGATCGGCTTACGATCACCGTGCGTGGCCGCGAGGCCCAACCTCGGAGTAGGATGATCCGATTATGCGGTGAAAACCCTAAATCGTCGTAGATCTCATTAGCTTTATCTTGATCAAGCAGGACCGCCATATATTCGTGCACCCCGTACGAATCATGGGTGGATCGGCTCCTTGAGCCGATTCACGAGACAACCTCGAGAGCCGATCGAGGCTCGTATTTAATGTTTACGTGTATGCCATGCAGGAAACTAAGCGAGGCATCTCCATCACCTTCCCCGACCGGGTATAGGTCAGGTGGCACGCCCTTGCATCAGCATCGGACGTGTGACCAGAAGGCTTTGCGGGCCGTCGCTCGGAGGGACCTCAGCCAGCCGCAGCTCTAGGTTGTTCCCGGCTCTACGGTGTTGCCCGTCGCTGCCCGCCGGTGGGTTTCTGACGACAACAGCTGCCTTCAAACTTAGTCGTGTGTGCCATATTCATTGCACACTAGACTTAGTTTCGGGATAGTCCCTCTGCCTACCATGTGACCAAATGTATGAGGCCTCATTTGCGTTGGCCAATGATTCAACAAAGGCACAATGGAAGGCTAGGTGATGGCCTCAAACTTAGTCATATGTGCCACAGTCGTTGCACACTACACTTAGTTTGTGGTCGCTCCCTATGTCTTCTGTGTGAGGCAATGTATGAGGCCTTACTAATGTTATCAATATCTATTTTAATCTAAATTACTTGTGAGCAGGCACACCTCTAATGACATGTGTTCTTGTGGAAGACTGAGAAGATCATGCTTGGGTCACCTGCTGAGGTTCCCGGCGAGGGACCGGCGAAGAAGCGTCGTGGAAGGCCGGCTAACGTCGTCCACTTCCATGATGACGTAGGGCCATACCACTTCCTCCGCATCATCTTCAAGCTCACCTTCGGCGGGCTCATGATCCCTCAAGCTTTCGTCAAGTGGTTCGGAGAAATCCCTTCCAACATCATCGTCACCACCAACACTAGATGTAACTGGAGGATGACTACGAGGAGAGAAGGCAATGACGCATTCATCAATCGGGGGTGGGCGGCCTTCACCATCGCCCATTAGCTCACGGTAGGCTAGTTCCTCACCTTCAAGAAGGTGTCCTCCTTCGAGTACAGTGTGCTCATCTTCGACCACACCTGCACTGAGTTGATGAGCAGGTGCCCGTACCATGGTGATGATATCAGGTGTGTCGTCTCCGAGCATCATGTCTGAAGCTAACCTGCTACCATGTCATGTCTAGTTGTTGTTCGTGTCAAGTGTGATTAACTATGATCATGTCTGTTGTGTCCTGAACTATGATCGTGTCTGAACAATGGTGTGCCGTGAACTTGTGTCATGATCAGTGCTAAGTTCTGTGTCGTCTATGATTGTGTTCTTGCTTGTGATGTTGATCGCTGGTAACCTCACCACTGAAGGGAAGAGGTAACCAGAAGCGGATTTTGGGTTGCAACGAAACAATAGTGGTGCCGTTCTAGGCCGCTACTAGGTCTAAAAATCGACCTACCAAACAGCCAGAGCCAAATCTCCACGGGGACAAAAAAACTCTGCGCATGCCACCAAACAACGTGGCTTTTCTAGCCCATGGCCTGTCTTGGGCGCGAGGAGGCTTCTTCCCACTGCGCCAGTGGTGCAGGAAATAGGTGCAGCCTACCAAACGTGCCCTAGGGCGCAATTGGCAAGTGGCAACCTTTTTTCGGTAGCACGCGCTAGATGTCCTGGTGGTGTAGAAGGGCAAAAACAACCATGGGTGCGTTTGGAAGCTGGAGACCCTTTGGCTCGCATGTGTCTCGAAGTTTTTGGGTCGTTTGGTTTCCTAGACTCCTCTACGTTGTTGCATCGCACGGTTTTTAAAGCACCTCCGCGACAGGTCTGGGAGGAATACACAGTTTGACAGTTTTTTCAGGGACAGGCCTAGGCGAGACGAAAATTGACAACGTTGTTCGCGTGGGCGTTCGACCTCGGCATGGTGAGAGAAAGCGAAATCCGAGCAGCGTTCCGCGACAAAGGTAGAGCTAACCTCCCTCTTCGGTTACCCTCTTCATTAGCCCCTCCCTAAATTTCCCTTTCCCCAATTTTCGCACCAGCGACGGCTGCGGCGACCAAGATCGGGCATCGCGCATCTGACCCTGGCCGTGGTCTGGACGAGGAGCTCCTCCCTTCGGTCTCCGGCGCCGGACAAGGGTCGTCATTTGTAGCCGCGGTGGAGCCTGCGCACATCTTCTCTGACTTCAGTTTGTCTTCATCGTCTGCCATGACGGAGGTAAGGGGAAACTCCTCTGCTCTATTGTAGTGTTAGATTCATGTTGGTAGAACTAGTTGGGTTTGACAAGACCGTTTGTAATGCATAGATCTTGTTTGATTAGACCGACCAGCTCTAGCTTGTGCATCATGCCGCAACACTCACAATTTGCATACAATTTTGGATCTTGATGGTGCACAAGAGAGTAGTTAGACATGTTGCTTTTCCTCCTGACATGTACGGTTCTATGTTACAACGAGATCAGGAGAGGATGGCCAACCTAAACTACATCTACAACTGCAACGATGTAGATGCTATCCAGATGCTTCGGATGAGAAGAGCCTCTTTCTATGCGCTTGTGAAAACGTTCAGGTCTAGAGAACTACTGGTTGATAGCATCCACACCTCTATCGAAGAACAAGTCGCAATGTTTCTTCATGTCGTGGATCATAACCAGAAGTTCAGAGTCATCCATAACACATTCAGGTGATCCACAAAGACTATCTCTCGGTACTTCCAGCAGGTGACGTACGCAGTTGGGGAACTCAGAGGGGAAATGATCAAACCAACATAAATGAACATACCACCCAAGATCAAGAACAGCTACCGAGATCAATGTCTGCAGCATTCTGCGGGAAGAAGCACTACACCAGCCAGAATGTGCTAGTAGTTGTGGATTTCGATATGAGGTTCACATACGTGTTTGCTGGCTGGGAGGGTTCAGCTCATGATATGCATGCCGACATGGTATTCTAACTCCCTTCAGGAAAACAAAGTACCAACTCAACGAGTTTACTCCAAGGAACCGACCTCAGAATGCGAAAGGGTTGTTCAATCTGAGACACTCAAGTCTTAGAGTCACCATTGAGAGGGCCTTTGCTGCATTGAAGAACAGGTTCAAGGTCCTTGACCAGAAATCGTTCCACACTTTTGACACTCAACCTCAAGTAAAGATGGTCCTTGCTTGCTACATTCTTCACAACTGGATCCTAGGTTGGTCGAGGATGACTTCTTCCAAATGGTCGTCACTTTTGATGAAGTTGAGACCGGCCATGGCGTGGAGGCAAGCGACAATGAAGCCTGGAAGGAGAAGAGGCAAGAGTGGGAAGACACAGTGTGGGAAACCAGAGGCAACACCACCATTTGATAAGGAGAAGAACAAGTGAACAAGTGAAGTGAACAAGCCAAGGGAAGAAGTGAAGACGAAGAAGAACCCCCTTTGATCCCCTGTTTCTCGAACCCCAATTTGATCCCCATATGTTGAACTACCCCGTGATGATAAACTGTCATTCGTAGTACATATGGAGTATCGTTATGAACAACCATTTGTAGTAGCTACGGCTGATTTCGTGAACTGCTAGTTTCGAAAGTGTGCAACTGTGATGAACTATGATTTCTGTGTGATGGGAGGTGATAGTATGGTAATACTACCCGTTGTAGAGAACATATGACCTTATGCTTGCCTGGATGGTACCAAACATGTGTAGTTTCATCTCCATCGAGATTTGGGTTTGGCTGCAGGCAAACAAACAAAAAGACCTTTTTAGCCCAAACCATGCAACGTGACCTACCAAACAACAAGCCAATTATGGCATGTGGCTCGTTCCGAACGCGCATGTGCCCTCACACCACCGCGCCAGTGATCCCCAAATCGAGCCCATGCTATCAAACGCGCCTCATATTCTCCGTTTGTTTCGCAACCAAGTCGCATTTCTAAAACAACTTTAACCATTTGTTTGATTGACTCGATGGTTAAGTTGAGTCTTACCACTTTGTTCACGTGGTGAGCTTACCTCACACCACCATATTTAAATATTTGAACTGGGTAATGGTGGCTAATTTAAACACTTGAACGGAGTAATGGTGGCCATCACTAGGAGTAGCATGCTCGCCGCCTTTCGCTGCGCCCGCCACGAGCACCTCCACCACCTTCTATCCTCATAAACAGTGAAGATTTTTCGAGATACGAAATAATCTCCTCCTTTTTTCGATAAAGGGCGCTTCATTACTCAAAAATATTCAAGCATTACACCCAGGCTCTGCATAACTAAGATGCACACAGTCGTTCGAGTATCAAGTCTGAAAAACTAGTAAAAGATAGATAAAAAGGAGCCAAAATAGACTATGCTTCGTTGGCTTCAATCCGCCTAATATGCAGCCATCCAGGGTAATAAACTCATTGGCCGTGTTCTCCAAGATACCTCCATAAAGAGGTCTCGGGCCTCCAAGCGCTGAAGTGGCGACCATGAACGGAGCAAAGCCGTACATCGATAAATGACCTGCATGAGAGAAGAATTTTTGTTATTGAAAACCTTGTCATTTCTACATAGCCACAGCGACCATAGAACTGCAACCGCGCCCACTCTGATAAGCGTTATATACCTAGTATCTACGCCATTTAGCCAATTACCAAATATATTTGCAACGCTACGAGGCGGATATAAGGTAGAACCCATCTGAATGACTGACCCATATAGATATAGCAAACCTACAGTTGAAAAAAAGTTTTATTGTCTCATCCTGAGACAGAAAACACATCTCTTACAACCGTGCCAGTTGCGTTTAACAAGGTTGTCTTTGATTAAAATCACACCTCGACGAAGGTACCACTGAACTCATCTTCCAAATAAAATTTATTATTGAGAATCTGTTGAATTGGAATGGTCAGCGCTCTATACATAGAAACAAACAAGGCCTGACGCGAACAGAACTGAAGCACCAATGGTAATTGCAACTAAACCGACCGTGCCCTACCTCTGGCTCTCTTTTGCACATTTCGAGCAAACGTGTGTACTGCAGCCATGAAGTCTTCAAGCATAATACAGTGGCTTGTTGCATCGCAATCAGACCGTGGGGCAAATGTATCTTATCCTTCCTCATACGACCACTCGGAGAATATGGTCGTCGCGTCTCTTTAACGTTCGGCCCTTCTTTTGTTTACGTCTAATAATTGATAAGATGTGCTCCTATTTGGACACAACCTGCTCCTGCTTTCTTCACACGAAAAGATGGATTTTCAATTATTTCTTCCCACGTAACAGCAAGCATTCAGCAGTCAGCTTCCCTCTCAAAAGATAAATTCATTTGGAAATTAACTGAATCGGGTATCTACACAGTGAAGTCTTTTTATCATGATTTAATGCAGGGACATACTATCTTCTTACGTAAATACTTGTGGAAACTGAAAATCCCTCTCAAAATTAAGATCTTCATGTGGTTTCTTAATAACAAAGTTTTACTCACCAAAGATAATCTAGCTAAACGAAATTGGAAAGGGTGTCAAAAATGTTGTTTCTGTAATGAACCTGAAACTATTCAACACCTATTTTTAACTTGTCCCTTTGCTAAGATTATTTGGCATATGATTTATTCAACTTATAATTTGCTACCACCGGCTAACATTACCAATATGTTTGGCAAATGGCTAAATGGGGTAGGCAAAACTGATAAAGCTAAAATAAGAATTGGAATATCCGCTGTGTGCTGGTCAATTTGGACTAGTCGGAATGACATGATTTTTAACAAACAAACTGGAATTAACTTTTTGCAGGTTATCCGCCGAGCAGCATACTGGATTCAGCAGTGGGCCTTTCTACTCCCGGAGGATCAGCGGGACAGTTTGGCTATTGGATGCAACCGTCTGCTAACGGTTACTCAGGACTTCTATTTCCAGGCTACTGGGTGGCGGCACACTAGTAGATTGAAAGATGCTTAGTCTGAAGTTTCTTTCTTTCTTTCGATGGTTGATACATGTTTCAACCCGTTCTGATCCGTGATGTAAACTTCATACTCTGCTGAAACTCTGCTGAACTGTTTAATAAATGAAAAGGCCGTGTGCATCATATTGATGCAGAGGCTAGGCGATGCCCCTTTTCGAAAAAAAAAGCAGTCAGCTTCCAACAGATTTGAGTCGTCATACTTGTAGCGCTTCGCCATCAGATAATGGGGAAAGGGGGAAGAAGATAGCTCGCCAATCATGACACATCAAGCTACTGCCATAGTGGTCCAGCAACATCATATCCGAGGCCGAAATTTAGTTTGTCCGAGCATCTTGTCAAGGTTTTTGTTTAGTACACCTCCGTCCCAAAATACAAAACGTTCTTGTGTGCTATTTTAGCTTACCAAAACCAAAAACTGCAAATGGAGGCCACGTAACATCTTTATATCTTGGGATAGAGGAGATAGTAAACTATACTCAGCCTGAAACATACAAGACGTCAACACCAAAATTTTGTCTGAATCAAACTACAAGGAAGTGGCATCGCCAGCAAAACAAATATTGAAACAATTTACATAGGCCAATTGCTCAATTTAGAGAGCAGATAGCATATCGATTTCTTCTGTCGGGCCAGGACGGAAAGACCAATCACAATCCGAGGGGTCAAGCTTTGTCAGCAGAAATCACTCAAAGCAACCATGTGTCCATGTAGACATTGCTTGCATAAATCGGGTGGAAGGAGTCAAGTCTATTGAGTTAACTGAAACGAACTCAAAAGTTTCGGCTGATCAACGAATATGACAAGGATACGACACAATGGTGGATTCTACCAAAACTACAGCACATGACATGGTTGACAGTTGCAAGATGGCCACATTCCACCTTGGACACTTTCAATACTACGCAGGCCACCAAAGAACGAAACATAGAACATTCTTCATCTTGGCACTTCAAAAGCAGCTTCGGAATCCTGTGACAGCAGACAATTGTATTAGCCCAACCAAATTTCACTACTCATAGGTGTAAAGGTTATCATTTTTCAGCTAGCTCAAACGTTGAGGAACCACTTAACATTTATAGAAATTGGTTTCGCAATATTCGCAAAGCACAACACAACAACAAAGTCTTTATTCCCAAACAAGTTGGGGTAGGCTAGAGGTGAAACCCATAAGATCTCGTAACCAACTCATGGTTCTGGCACATGGATAGCAAGCTTTCACGCAGCTCTTTCCATGGCTAGTTTTTCGGTGATACTCCAGTCCTTCAGATCGTCTTTACAGACTCCTCCAATGTCAAGTTTGGTCTACCCGTCCTCTCTTGACATTATCAGCACGCTTTAGCCATCCACTATGCACCGGAGCTTCTGGAGGCATGCGCTGAATATATCCAAACCATCTTAGACGATATTGGATAAGCTTCTCTGCAATTGGTGCTACCCCAACTTTATCTGGTATATCATCATTCCGGACTCGGTCCTTCCTCGTGTGGCCACACATCCATCTCAACATGCGCGTCTCCGCCACACCTAACTGTTGAACATGCCATCTTTTAGTCGGCCAACACTCAGCAACATACAACACTGCGGGTCGAACCGCCGTCCTATAGAACTTGCCTTTTAGATTTTGTGGCACTCTCTTATCACAAAGAATGCCGGAAGCTTGGCGCCACTTCATCCATCCGGCTTTGATCCGGTGGTTCACATCTTCATCAATATCCCCATCCTTGTGCACGATTGACCCCAAGTATCGAAAGGTGTCCTTCTAAGGCACCACCTGCCCATCCAGGCTAACCTCCTCCTTCTCGTGCCTAGTAGTACTAAAACCGCATATCATGTACTCAATTTTAGTTCTACTAAGTCTAAAACCTTTCAACTCCAAGGTTTGTCTTCATAGTTCTAACTTCCTATTGACCCCCGTTCGACTATCATCGATTAGGACCACATCATCCGCAAAGAGCATACACCATGGGATATCTCCTAGTATATCCCTTGTGACCTCATCCATCACCAAATCAAATAGATAAGGGCTCAAATTTGACCCTTGGTGTAGTCCTATTTTAATCGGGAAGTCATCGGTATCGCCATCTCTTGTTCGAACACTTGCCACAACATTATCGTACATGTCCTTGATGAGGGTAATGTTGGGACTTTGTGTTTCTCCAAGGCCCACCACATGGCGTATCGCGGTATCTTATCGTAGGCCTTCTCCAAGTCTATGAACACCATATGCAGGTCCTTCTTTTGCTCCTTGTATCTCTCCATGAGTTGTTGTACCAAGAAGATGGCTTCCATAGTCGACCTCCCAGGCATGAAACCAAACTGATTTTTGGTCGCACTTATCATTCGTCTTAAACGGTGCTGAATGACTCTCTCCCATAGCTTCATTGTATGGCTCATAAGCTTAATTCCACGGTAGTTAGTACAACTCTGAACATCCCCTTTGTTCTTGAAGATTGGTACTAGTATACTGCGTCTCCATTTTTCGGACAAACAAGATGCCAGAAGAGCTGACAGTGTTGTCCGAAAAATGGAGCTGAAAAGCTTAGTTAGCCATACTATCGCTATGTCTCCGAGGCCTCTCCACACCTTAATGGGGATACAATCATGGCACATTGCCATGCCTCCCTTCATCCTTCTTCATCCTTCTCAACGCCTCCTTGACCTCAGACTCCTGGATTCGCCGCACAAAACGCCTACTGGTATCATCAAAGGAGTTGTCCAGTTCAATGGTAGAGCTCTCAGTCTCCCCATTGAACAGCCCGTCGAAGTACTCCCGCGATCTATGCTTAATCTCCTTGTCCTTCACCAGTAGCTGGTCTGCTATAGCTTAGGATAAAATGGATCTAATGAACTAGCATGGATGGGGAGAGATTGTCAGCATCCTGCTAGGACTGAGGATAATTCATAGGATCCTGAGCCAAATTTGGGAGGAAAGAGGATAGGGTTCTACGCTAGGATTTTTACCTATTGTAAAAAAAAAAAGTAAATAACAAGATAAAATTAGATTTTTTTATCCATGGGCTCCAAACAGACTCGGGTTATACAAGCACGCGCTGACAGTGTTTACATCTCCTTAGCGATGCTTAAGAGTAATGCAACAGATTAAAACAGAAAATTAGTTATCTATAGCAAATCCAACATGGAAACAGTGCTCCTTCAGTCCTGGCCCTTGGAACTACATAACTCCATCCACGCATGTGTTTTACATTTTGTCCCCTGTTTCTGACCGAAACATTTCCATCAAAATCAGGGTCCCGACAGAGATTCAGGTCAGGTAAAGGAAGTTGAGATGGGTGAGAAAGCCAAGTATGAATTTCTATGAACATATGATAAAGGGTGTGAACACAAATGGGGCAAGTGCTGAATTGAACTAATGTATTTTTATCCCATCAAACTATTCCAGGCAGCTGAAGAAAATGTTGATTAAAATTGACTAAAGAGGTGATAAACTTCCTACACAAATGCACTAACAACTAAGTCCTAACAACATGTTCACAAGCAAATTATAAACAATAAGTAGAAGACAAATATATATAACCTTTCAGCCAATCCAGCCCACAGGAATATAGTCTGATGTATTGTGCATCAGTTCAACTCTACTTCCATCACTAATTTCTCTGCCTACAAGCAAACAAAATCCAACAAATCAATATGAAATTTTAAAGAAAAGATAAACTTATAAGAGAGCCCAAAGGTGCAATTGTTAGATCAGCCCACCACTGTACGTTTATATAACTGGAGAAAACTATACCTTTGTATAATGTTACAAATAGGTAAAGCAAGATGTATCTACTGCCAAGTACAAAGGGAACTACTCAAAACAGTAACACTCATTACCTTGTCGTGATGGACATACTCAAACTGTCTTAGCCGATTAGGGAAAAAAGTTTAGTTCAAATGAGTATTAACTTAAGTAAATTCGAGTGGACCAAATATGACCAAATGAGAAGTTTCAGTTGAAATGAGTATGAATAATTAGCGCTGAATAAATCTGGCCTTACGGAAGACAAAAGATTTCATATTAGAGAAATAAACTCATCACTAGTAGCAGGACTCTTGAATAAAAGCTTAACAGAACTCTCGTAGTTATTTCATAAGCTAGGATATGTAGGTTGGTATCAGATTGAATGACTAGCAGCAAGATTAAAAGAGATAAATAATATAGTTCAAAAGAAAAAGAAAGTATTTAATGGAAGATCATTACTAGTTTTAAGCTTCCGACTGTGCCAATAAGGTCACTGAGTACACATTTAAGATGGTTCAAGTTCAGATTTTAAGAAATTTCAATTCCTATGTAAGTGCTAGAAACTACAACATCTACATACATATGAACACTTCCATAGCATACTCCATTCATCCGATCACGGACAGACAACAACGCAGTCTAGTTCTATACTTCTATTTGTGCACAGTCTTAGAAAAATGTCACCGGACGACCAACCTAACAAAGAAACTAACATCACAATTTCTTTACTATTACTAGTATATAAATGGGAGTTTGTAGTGGTTCATTAAAGTAATGAAACACAACGAAGCTCTTCCTTACCAAACTAACCGAACCACTTCCTAAGAATGGAATATCTCTAACACACATACATGATGCCACTTATCACAAAGAAGCACAGCTCTTAAGGCACGAGCTGAGCTAGATGGAACTTGGATAAGCGAGCTGACGTAGCGAGACAATGACAATTAGCTTAACGTGATTGGTTATTTATTTTGATTCATAGCGAATCACAAGCATTTAGCTAGCATTGCTTAACATCTAGCCAATCCTTAAAGACGTGAACAATATTATATATAGACACTAACCAAGTAACTGGATTGATTCTCAAAAGAGTAATTGAATTATATAATACCTATCCACTGTAGAGTCGCGGTATTACCTGCAGTACAGAAATTTGTGTACGGATAAACCTGGCCATAATGTCCTATAGAAATTTTTCTGAACTGCATTGACTCAAGTTGGACCATGAAGGTATGGCTAATGATCGTAGACAGAAATATTGCATTGCTGTCCTCATCAAACCCCGCTATAGAAAAACGTTTTCTAGATACCAGTGGAGGGAGCTTGTCAAATTTGATAATGTCCTGACGCTCCCATCCGGCAACACTGTCAGAATTGCCCTTCCTCTCCCATATTTCAATGCCCACCTCTGTCCACATGGCAAAGCCAAGCCGGTGTTCCCGTGTCCGCAAGATCTGAAAGTCGTCATGCTTCTCCCCAAGGGAGGGTACTGCTGCTGGTCTGTCGATCACCACTAAGCTCTGCCTTTCAAAATCAAATTCAAGGATTTCACCCCCATTAAGCAACCAATAAACTGCATTACCAACCAGGACGTTGGTACTCGCAACATGAATACCATGTTTAGTCGCTGCTGAGATGGAATTTTCCCACACCCCGGATTCTGAATCATAGAGATAGACCAATGCACGCTGGGGCTCACCAACCCTGCCGGTGCCTTGCACCAATACCAGCTTAAAAGGGTGCAAACCGCAGCGACCGTGCACCTGGTCATGGATTTCACTGGAAGCGCAGAGCAGCGCGGCGTTTCTGACATATCTTGCATACCTTTCGTCGAAGTCCGGTGGGAAGGCCACGCAGAGCTGGTGGCGTGTGATGGGATCCCACACGACGGCCTCGAGACGCGCCTGATTGATGAGGAGGGCGAGGCCGTTGCGGCAGCCGACGAAGTCCCAGCGCTCGTAGCGGCTCTGCGGCAGGCAGAAGCGCGAGGGAGGGATGTGGTCCGGCGTAGGCAGCATGGGTTTGAAGGAGATCCCATCCACGCATCTGATGAAAAATCCAAGGAATGGAGCTTTGCGGTGGTGGGCGCAGAAGCGGCGGAAGAATTTGGGGTCGGAGACGAGGCGGCGCCAGCGCTTGCAGACGAGGGAGGCGCGGGGGAGTGACGACGGTAGCGGGGAGAGGCGGAGGAGGATCTCCAGGAGGAGATTTTCGTCCTCCAGCGGCGGCGTCGTCGCCGGCGATGTGGGGGAGGACAGGCGGCGGCGGCGGCTGTTCATCTAGTCTAGTCTAAAATGTGCGTTTGAGACGGAAATTGGGTGTGCTGGTGCTGGAACGGAGAAGTTCACGGATTACCATACAACACTGTGAGTTCCGGGTCCCACAGAACGTTTCATCCCTGCCCGCTCTCGCGAGCGGCACGGCGACGCCTAGTTCCGTAGCCGCCACCTCCATCCTCCATCCTCCCTCCTTCCCTCCCTTGCCACCCCGCCAGGACACAAGCCTCAGGGGCGTCGACGGCGGCGGGGCCTCTTCTCCTCCTCACGTGGCGGTGGCGACAAGGGCCGGCGTGGTCGGTGGGGACGTTGGGTTCGGCGCAGGACACGACGGCGCGGTGGCTCGTCCATGGTGTGGGGTCTGCGCAGGTCAAACCTATACATCGCTCGTTGCGGGAGCGAATCGCTCCCGCCTTAAGCGATCGGCGGTTGGGCCGGCCCATTTAGCGACAGCAAATAGGGGCTTTTTAGGTGTTTTTTTCCTGGTTCTACCGGTTTTCGAGAAGCAGTCCGTTTTTACTGATTCAGTGGGTTTATCTGGATTTTTCTGGTTCACCAGTTTTTTTTTTTTTCTGTTTTTGCTCTTTTCTGTTTCTTATTTTTTACAGTTTTACAAATTTTTAAAATGCGTAAATATAAAAAGTTCAAATTTAAAAATGTTCGAACTTAAAAATGTTCGAACAGAAAAATGTTTGAATTTAAAAATGTTTGAATTTAAAAATGTTCAAATATAGAAATGTTTGAATTTAAAAATGTTCTAATATAAAAAAGTTTGAATTTAAAAATGTTCAAACTTAAAAATGTTCGAACAGAAAAATTTCCGAACAGAAAAATGTTTATTTTTTAAAAATATTCAAATTTTAAAATAGTCAAACAAGAAATGTTCATTTCAAAAAATATTAGATATTGTTAAAACTTGAGATATTGAAAAAAAGGTCAAAAGAAAAAAACAAAAAAGAAACCGAAAATGAAAACGAAAAACGTACCTTTAACTGGGCCGTGTCGGTGCGGCTCATGGAGACAAGGCTACAGCGGGAGGAACGTTGGCTCCCGCTTAAAGCGGAGATTAGGCGCTCCCATCTGCGCAGCTCCAGTAGGGTGGCGGCGCGCTGGTACTAGCTGGCACGGCCCAGCGTCGGCGCGGACGTGGCGAAGGGATGTCAGAATCAGGCCCAGATCTAGATCTGCAGGACTAGGTTTGGGCCTCATGTGTGCTGCCTGGGTATGGGCGGGTTTGATGAGAGCTGCTGTTTTGTTTTTTTTCTTCCAGTACGTAGTTTTCTGGGGATTAAAAGGAGCCCGGTACCACTTTTCACTAAAAAATTAATTATCTAAGAAAACTACAAAATTAAAGTACTTTTAGTAATGAAACAAATTAAATATAATACATTTTATAAATTATAAGGGAATTATTCAATATATATAATTCTATGTCTCGGATACGTTTTAATTGTACATGCGTTAGCTTACCGGAAAACAAATTTTTTTAATCATTCACTAACCAAAGTATACCTGCACATGATAAACCGTGACTCGATTGGACTACGCATTGAACTTAATTCGACTGTGCATTGAGCATCGGTTATCATGAAGCGGTTGTATTCTTATTATTTTTAACAGGGGAAGGACACCGAAGTCTAGAGCTGCATTAATCGCTAGTGTTACAATTTACATTGAGTATCTTGAGGTAAAAAGAATATACAATCAAGGCCTTAACTTTTACAGAGAAAACCCTAACTAAGAATTAGAAGCAACAATCATGTCTCTCTCTACGGAAGCAGATGATCACCTCCGTGCTAAGGCCATCCTGACAACAACCATCATCGTAACTAGCACAACGTCTTACTTTAAGTACTTTGTAGCTAAAACCCACTCTTCCCAAGTTCCCAAAGCTAAGAGAGTAAGAGACGATGTCACAAGCAAAACTAATTAATCCATCGTTACATAAATCAGCATTAGGAGTTTAAGTTAGGAGTATGTTCGCTCATTGCTTCTAAATGCAAAGCGAGATAGGCCGTTGTTTCGAAGATTCATACCCGGTTAGGTAAAAGTGACCTCTTCCAGCGTAACGAGGCGGGGTTCCAGAGTCCTACTATCCCTTCCTTCGTTGTACGACGTAAGAAGGGACGGGGAAGACGGGAGCGGCGGCGCAAGATTCTCGAGTCAGGTAATCTCATGTGGCGTCTCGATTACGGTATAACACACCCGTTAATGACTCACTAATTAATACATACTTATTTTCCTGAACACCAAAAATAGGGACAACATGCATGGAATGAGCTCTGCTCAGCTCAATCCCACAACCCGCGTCGTCGCATCGAACCGGTAGCGGAGAAGGAGCGGGCGAGGTCTTTTTCTTTTCTCACATCTTGCTAGGGTGCAGGCTCAGCTCCGCGCGTATACAGGTTGGGGTGCCGGTGTCGACCTTATGTGACCCATGAGATGTAATAACTAGATACTTTTGAACTTCTTAATAAAAGTGGCTATGTGCATCAATTGATGCAGAGGCCGGTGATATCCCATTTTAGGAAAAAAATATCAGTGTAAAACTGGTGGAATGTGAAGCGGTAGATATTTTGGAGAGCTCTACAAGTGGTGATATAGAGTCAAGTTTACCATTTCTATTAGACTTCCGCTTATTATGCATAAATATATGTATTTAGTTTCACGTTGGAAATATATGCATTTTTTACTTGTTCAGGTTGGCGTTCGCTACCGTCGCTGTTGTGGAAGCAACACACACGATTCACACATAATGGTTGGAAGTTGTCACTCTCGAAGCAGCAACTTGCGTATTGTGACCTCTGCGACGGTACATGCATAGGCGGATAATAGACCGACCAGTCACTGGAGTGGATCATAGACAAAAGCGGACTCACAGGTGAGGCGGACTACCCTTGCACTGGTGTGAGAGGTTAGTCCCTCCCATATGTGTCATAAGTAATTAAAGTTTTTTTCAGAATGGCCCGCATCATTGCATCTATTAGGCCGAGAAAGTATATATTATTATCTATTAAATGGGAGTATTAAGCCTCATAAATCACACATGTTTGAACGGAGGGTGGGGGCATTGGCCCCCTGGGATCTTTAGCTTAAGTACCAGTGTGACGAGGTGCCTCGCGGGGGCCAAGTTCTTCGATGGCCTCTCCTCGTGTTTGAGCACTGTCGAGCAGATGAAGACCACCAAGGAGATCTAAAATGTGATGGGTCTTTCATCTTCTCGTATGCCCCTCTTGCCAGTTTATTATGTTATCTTCGTTGTATTAATTGTATATTATGTTTCCCCTAGTGTATTGTGTTCTCTTCGTTGTGTTCATCATATATTGTAATGTCTCCATGTTGGCTGATATATGTTGCTTCCTACTCCCTCCCCTTCTCTTCCAAAATTGTTTATTTCCTTCATCCAAACACCTTATATGATATCATGATACCACTCTTTAAAATCCAAGTTTAAAGTTTCAACTTTTTCCAAAAACTATTCTGGATGTTCAGAAGATGTGTGTTTACAATTCCTATGATTTGCAAAACCAAATTCTAAATAACTCAGAGAAACAAATGGCAATCCAACATGAGTAGTGTCACAAAAAGATAAAAACACAAAATAACACTACTCACATTACAATTTTTCTTTTTTTCTATATGTGCATTAAGAATTTAGAGCTGGAAATTTTGGGGAATATAAAATCATATCTTGTGAACACCCACAAACTTGTTTTCAATTTTTTGAAACTTGAAAATTTTAATTTAAGAAATAGTATCATGATATCATATAAGTTGTGGTATCACTACATATTTCTCCTATCACGTAAGGCTCACTATATTTTGATTTCAAACTTGGGATTTTTGAAAAGCTTAGAACAAGATCTATCTAATGAAGACCATAAAACCCAAGAAGGAGCAAGAAAATAAATGTCAAAAGTGGGAGAAGTTAAACCTCCCAAAATGAAGAACCGATAAAACCTCTAATCTCGAAAACACAATAAAAGATGCATACAAATTTTGTTTTTGATAAACTTGGGCTTGTTGAGAAGCTAGCAACAAGATCAAGAACATCATATAGACAAACAAAAAGAACCAACAAGAATATGGGATGCAAAGTATGCAAATTATTGATCTCCCTAAGACGATGCGATCAAGTTACCTAACCAAAAGCACCTCTTAATAGTTTAGTCATCTATCCTATAACCCGGCCTACCAACAAACACCTTGAAACCAATAAAACGAAAACATAACAAGGTCATACCTTTGCCTTGCGCATTCCACTTGATCTTGATGAGAACGCTTCAAACTCCATTCAAGTCGGAATGCTTCACTTGATCATTGATGCGCCTCCATGTCGTTGTCGTGAGCGTATCCGTCTCCACGTGCCCCACGCGTGCCACCGGCATCGCACTAGAGACTCCCCCACCCCCGTGTGAACGGATCCTGTTGTGATGCGGCCGCCAGCACCTGCGTCAGCGGCAACGACCAAGGAGAGCGGATTGGGGGTGGATATTTTAGAGTTTTGGGTGCCCTGGAGCCGCTCGCACAAGCGGCATGGGAGTTTCGCCTTATTGTACTACTTCCATTTCGAAATGTACGCTTTTTTTAGAAGGAAAAAACTATTAATCACCCAAACGATGGACTCGTTCCATCGTCCGGATCGGTGCCCCCACCACTTTTCCTTTGACGCCCCTACTTCCCCTTCTCAAAAAGCGAGCAGGTTCATTTCATCGTCTACAATTGATCAAGTTGCCCACCCTACGGGTGTTCTCCGGTTCTGTGCGCCGCGGTCGGTCTGAAGTTGGTGGTGAGCATGTCGTCGAGTGGCCCGCCCTCCGGCCTCCACCTTCGCGAGTACCCAATGAGCCTGCTCCGGTTCCGCGCGCCATCGGCCGGTCCGGTGTTGGTGACAAGAAGTTGACGCGGCAGACCTCCACCTCCACCTCCACAAGTGTCGCGCCGCCAACCACCACCTCCGCAAGCGCCTTGCCCCAAGGGGATTCGTCATGGCCTCCACGGGAACCTCTACCTCCGCGAGCACACTACCCCACCCTTTGCCATTGCCTCCATCACTGTGTGTCGTAGCCTATCGCTCTGGGCGCCAAGACGAAGGCCATAGTGGATGCCTTGCAGTGCTGCAAGGTGCTTCGAAAAAGCTGTACCAGGAATCATGCCAACGCATTGATACGTCTCCAACGTATCTATAATTTCTTATGTTCCATGCTAGTTTTATGACAATACCAACATGTTTTAGTCATACTTTATAATGTTTTATGCATTTTCCGAGACTAACCTAGTAACAAGATGCCGCAGTGCCAGTTCATGTTTTCTGCTGTTTTTTATTTCAGAAAAGCTAGTTTACAAATATTCTCGGAATTGGACGAAACAAAAGCCCACGGTCTTATTTTCCACGGAGTGTTCTAGAACACCGAAGGAGAAACGAAGAGGGCCCACGAGGTGGCCACCCCACCAGGCGGCGCGGCCCCACCTCTTGGCGCGCCGGCCTATGGGGTGGGCCCCTCGGGCGCCCCCCGACGCTGCCCCTTCGCCTATTTATTCCTTCCGTCGCGAAAACCCTAGTACCGAGAGCCACGATACGAGAAAAGTTCCAGAGGCGCCGCCGCCGTCAACCCTACCTCGGGGGGTTCAGAAGATCGCCTCCGGCACCCTGCCGGAGAGGGGAATCATCACCGGAGGGCTCTACATCACCATGCCCGCCTCCGGACTGATGCGTGAGTAGTTCATCCTTGGACTACGGGTCCATAGCAGTAGCTAGATGGTTGTCTTCTCCTCTTGTGCTATCATGTTTAGATCTTGTGAGTTGCCTATCATGATCAAGATCATCTATTTGTAATGCTACATGTTGTGTTTGTTGGGATCCGATGAATATGGAATACTATGTCAAGTTGATTATTGATATATCATACTACCTCCGTCTCAAGGAATAAGGCGCACGCGTATTTCAAGACGAACTTTGACCATAAAAATTGAGCAACATAATATTGATTATATTATATGTAATTAGTATCGTTGAATTCGTATTGAAAAGCACTTTTTAATGATGCTAATTTCATACAAACAATCTTTATATATTTGAAGTAATTCTTGGTCAAACAAAAAGCACGTAAAACGAGGGCGCCTTATTCCTTGAATCGGAGGTAGTATATGCTATTTATGTTCTTGCATGCTCTCGTTGCTAGTAGAGGCTCTGGCCAAGTTGATACTTGTGACTCCAAAAGGGAGTATTTATGCTAGATAGTGAGTTCATGTCTCCATTGAATCTGGGAGTGACAAAGAACCCCTAAGGTTGTGGATGTGCCGTTGCCACTAGGGATAAAACATCAATGCTTTGTCTAAGGATATTTGTATTGTTTACATTACGCACGTACTTAATGCAATTGTCCGTTGTTTGCAACTTAATACCTGGAATGGGTGCGGATGCTAACCCGAAGGTGAACTTTTTAGGCATAGATGCATGTCGGATGGCGGTCTATGTTCTTTGTCGTAATGCCCTAAGTAAATCTCATAGTAGTCATCATGATATGTATATGCTTCTCTATTTGTCAATTGCCCAACCGTAATTTGTTCACTCAACATGCTATTTATCTTATTGGAGAGACACCACTAGTGAACCGTGGACCCCGGTCCATTCTTTTACATCTGAAATACAATCTACTGCAATCATTGTTCTCTTTTGTTTTCTGCAAGCAAACATAATTCTCCACACCATACGTTTAATCCTTTGTTTTCAGCAAGCTAGTGAGATTGACAACCTCACTGTTAAGTTGGGGCAAAGTAGTTTGATTGTGTTGTGCAGGTTCCACGTTGGCGCCGGAATCACTGGTGTTCCGCCGCACTACACTCCTTCACCAACAACCTTCACGTGGCCTTCATCTCCTACCGGTTCGATAAACCTTGGTTTCTTACCGAGGGAAAAATCGCTCGTCGTACTCATCATACCTTCCTCTTGGGGTTCCCAACGGACGTGTGCTTTACCGTCACAAGGAGCTACTTTTCTGGCGCTGTTACACCCCAGGGATTTCTAACTCCCACACGCCAGCATCAACTTTTCTGGCGCCGTTTCCGGGGAGATCAAGACACGCTGCAAGGGGAGTCTCTCACACCCAATCTCTTTACTTTGTTTATTGTCTTGCTTTATTTTTATTTTCTGTCTTGTTTGCTTTCTTTATATCAAAAACACAAAAAAATTAGTTACTTGTTTTACTTTATTTAATTCGGTTTTGCTTTGTTTATTTTTATTATTGCTAAAATGAGTAATCCTGAAGTTGAAGTTCGTTCGTTTAAGCAACAAGGGGGAGAAAGTTTTAAAGATGCTTGGTATAGAATTAGTGATGCTCATCATAGGTGCACTAAGAAACACTCCACTATTATCCTCCTTAGAAACTTTTATGTTGGTATCTCTAGGTGGAATAGGTATGTTCTTGATACTCTTACGGGGGTAATTTCCTAGGTACTCCTGCTTTAGAAGCTAGTTGCATCATTGAGAGTCTAGTTGGAATACCACCTGTTAATGAAGCTAAAATTGAAATCTCTCTTAACGATGTCATGAAAAAGTTGGAAGCCATAGAGAAAAATCTTCCAAGTGTTGAGACTAAATTGGGAATATTACTGTTGCGGTCAGAAACCCACCGGCGAGCAGCGACGGGCAACACAGTAGAGCCGGGAGGCTCCCAGGATTGCGACTGACCCTGGTCCCTCAGGGCGGCCCGCAATGCCTTCTGGCACACGCGTCCTGGTGCTTACGAGGGCGTGCCACCTGACCTATACCTGTTCAGGAAGGTGATGGATTGCTTCGACTAATTTCCTGCATGGCAAACACGTAAACATTAAATACGAGCCCCAATCGGCTCTTAAATTGTTCTGTGGATCGGCTCAAAGAGCCGATTGCCCCATGGTTCATGTTAGATTTATAAGGACATGGGGATCATGCTTTATCGATATCAAGCTAAACTAATCTACGATAGTCTAAGGTTTTCACCGTATAATCGGAACATCCTATGCGTAGTTGAGCCTAACAGATACGCAAGATAATGGAAAACCAGCCCTAAAGAGGCCTAAAAACCAACGTGAAGTTGATCCCTGAACAATCCCTCTAGAGCTTAAATAAACCACACCCTACGCACTACCGGATCGTTCAACCCGTTTATAAGGCCTAACCATACAGATATCAAACCAATCCTTGAGGAACAAGAAGCAACTATAACGGATTAGATCTACTAAATAAGGATCAAGCAAGATGCTGCCCCTACACCTAAGATAGGTGTAAGGGCAGCTAGATATCGAGGGGTAGCGTAACTAAACAAGTGCATCGTGAAAGCATTATGATCAACCCCAAAACATCTAAGATAAGGGTGTTGCTCGCTATCAAAAAGGCTTCAGCACGAGCAACACCAATAACGAATAAACTGATACTGCCTAGATCGCAAGATGCGACCTAGGCAAGCATGTTGCTTACCCGGAGAAACCCTCGAAACAAGGGGTGGCGATGCGCCTAGATTGATTTGTTGTGAACGTGTTCGTCCTCCTTCTCAATAACCCTAGATACATATTTATAGTCCGTAGACTTTCTAATGCGGGAATAAACTAACCCGTGTACGGGCTAGACTCTATCTCTTAATTCTAACCGACATGTATCCTACTATAATATACAGATACACGGGCAATTTAGCCCAAACTCTCGTGCAAGGCCGCTTCAGAGATTCTCCACGTGTATATCCTTCAAGCCCATCTCAATTACGGCCCACCTCTTGGCCCGGTTAAAATCTGGTGATAACACATGCCCCCCTGGTTTTGGTAATGATAATTTCAAAACCACTCTGTTTTTCCTTCGAAGGGTCATGTCGTAGCGAGAGCAGTAACCGTCGCAGTATCCTTCGTCATGATACCCTGTCTTCTCAACTTCTGCACGATTGACAGTCTTGGCACCGCATCCTTGAAAACTGCTCAAGCATTAAATCTCCACTATATCCCCCTTTATTTAACCGCATCGAGCAGTTCGCTTCTTCATCCTCCTGCTTCGTACTAGCCATCGGCCGAAAAACCCCCTTCCTCTATAGCCATGTCTTCCTATTCCTCCTCCGCTTCATCGGCTCTCTCCTCCCAATCCTCCTCCTCGAGTGAACTAGAGCAGGAGGTCAATCTGATGGCCATCTACGAGGCCCGCGCCCCAGAGTATTGGGACGCGCGGGACTGGGATTTCTCCATTGAATCGGAAGACGACGAACCCCTCACCGACGGGGAGGAGGACCTCCAGTTCCTTGTCGACGGGGAGCTGGTACCGGCGAGCGACGACGACCTCTTCCCATGGGAGGCGGTCCTCTCCTCTGACGAGGAGGAAGAAGAGGCGGAGGAGTCGGAGGAGGAAGACTCTTCCTCCGTGGGATACCCCCCGGCCAAGCGCTTCCGAGGCTGGGCCTGGTCGGATGACGATGACGACGACGACGAGGAGGAGGATGAAGCCCCTGTCGGCGGCTTCATCAGCAGCGATGAGGAGCCCGCCGGTAGCAGCGCCGACGGCAGCTACGACGGCGACGACGAGGGCAGCGACGGCCCTTAGATTAGGGAGTAGTATAAGGCTAGTAGTAGTAGTGCATTAGGCATCGGATGATCTTTTGAGAGCCAACGGCTCTTTCTTGTAAAAATTCCTCTTCGAATCAATGAAAATCGTTCTTCCAATGTGATTCTCCATTTGTTCGATTTCAAATCTTCCGACTGCCAAAACAAGTCAACACACCAAGAACCGATAGCAACGTATCGGCCTTTCACCCTCAAACGCCCATAAGGCCGAGCTCAAATCCTAAATCGGACGGATATCCAAGCAAACACTCCTCGAATTCAGACTGTAACTTGATATCTGACCACAACATTTTGCAACTCTAAAGTCGATGGCTGTACATCGGCTGTTTTGTTCTCAAGTCTATGTCCGTGCATCGGCTGTTTTATTCTTAAGTCGATGACCGTGCATCGGCTAAAAAAATTTTTTTACTGGCCGATTTAAAAATCGGCCCCCGTATCTCACTGCCCATCATCCCACATACTTGGGAAATACTTCTTGAGATGCTGGCCATTGACAGCCACTGGGAACTTCACACCATCCAATTGCTCAAGCATGTATGCATTCCCCTTTAAAACTTGATCGACTTTGTACGGGCCATGCCAATTTGGAGACCATTTACCATACACTTTGTCCTTAGTCCCCAACGGCAATACAGCCTTCCCATACCGGATCACCAACCCGGAACTCCTTTGGCTTCACCTTCTTATTATATGCGCGAGCCACCTTGGCTTTATTCTCCTTGATTTTCTCAAGTGACCATAGTCCGAGTTCCGTTGCGTCCTCAATGTCGTCGCTCATCGTGGCTGCATATTCTTCGACAGCTAAATCATTCCGAAATGTAATCCGTCTCGACCTGACCTTGATTTCCCGGGGTAACACAGCCTTCTTGTCCATAGACCAGCTGGTATGGCGAGGTTTTTATTGCTCCATGACACGACATGCGATAAGCCCACAAAGCTTCGACAATACCTCATGCCATCGTCTAGGGTGCTCATCGATTTTCCTCTTAATCAGCCTTGATCGGACTCTTGTTGGACGCTTCAGCCTGCCCATTTGCTTGAGCATAGTATGGAGACGATCGGATCAGCTTGATTCCCATATCCTCACAGAATTTTCTAAACTCCTTAGAAACGAAGACCGAACCTCCATCGGTCGTGATAGTCTGGGAAATCCCGAATCTATGAATGACATGTTCCAACATGAAACTGATGACATCCTTCGATGCTACTGACTTCATAGGGACGGCCTCCACCCATTTAGTGAAGTAATCTGTAATGGCCAGAACCCATTCATGGCTTTTACTCGATGGAGGATGAATTTTGCCGATCATATCCATGCCCCAACCTCGGAATGGCCAAGGTTTGATGATAGGATTCATTGCCGATGCGGGCACCATCTCGAATGCTCCCAAACCTCCGACATGCTTGACACCCTTTATAATACTTGAAACAATCTTCAAGCATGGTGGGCCAATAAAATCTCGATCGCTCGATCGCCCACTTCATCTTATGAGCCGATTGGTGAGTTCCACAGGCACCCTCATGCACCTCATGTAAGAGCCGATTGGACTCGGCCGGTCCCCGACATTTGAGAAGTAACCCTTCCAAAGTCCTCGTAGAACATGTCATCGCCAATCGGGACGTACTTCATGGCCCCGTATCTTATCCGTTTTGGTGCCCCCGAGCCGGATCTTTCAAGTAATTGAAGATATCGGCTCTCCAATCATCTCGGTTCCATGAACCGCACTCGAAAATCGGCTCCATCTCGCTACGTCCTTGTATCCCGACGCCGTTCGTGCGAGATCGTTCGCCTCGGTATTTTGCGACCTTGGGATCCAATTGAAGTTTATATACCTGAACTGTGCCATCAGCTCACGGCATTGCATCCATAATGGGAAGAGCGACTCGCTCTCACACTTGTACTCTTCCGTGAGTTGAGAAATCACCAATTTGGAGTCTCCAAAGATCTCAACTGCTTCTGCCCCAGCGTCCAATAGCAACTCCATTCCCTTGCATATCGCTTCATACTCAGCAACATTATTGGTGCAAAGGGTAGATAGCCTGATGGAGAAGGTGTAGGTTGCCCCCCGAGGCGACACGAGTAGCACGCCGATGCCGCAACCATCCTCACAGACCGATCCATCGAAGAACATGGCCCATGCACGCACAGATAGTGCTGCCACGTCCGTGTTTATTCGTTCAGCAATAAAATCGGCCAACGCTTGTCCCTTAACTGCTTTCGCAGGTTGATACCGGATATCAAATTCCGACTATGCTTCCACCAAGATTTCGGCCTTCATCTGTCGTGCCCGCTGCTGGAACGGCCGAAATCCTTTCTTCAGAGGGAGCCGATGCTCGATGATGCTCCTGTCTAACCCAGGCATCTCTGTATAATCCCATGCAAAACAATCCGGGTACTCTTTCAACAAGGCTATCATCAGGCCCCTCAGATGCGGATCCAACTTTTTGCTGATAAATGTTGGTCGTGGCTTATCCCCAGGACCAATGTCAATCTCTTCCAGCTCATCAGCTGATGTAAACCCATACCCCAGCTTTCCATCGCCTGCTAGATCAATGTTGAACACAGGGAAAATGCGTGGTGAGGATAATTTTGGCCGATTGCCAGAATCGGCCTCCTTTTTCATTGCAATGCTCAATGAGGGTTTACAACTTCTTGGTGCTTTACTATGGCTACGTGACGTGCTTGAGGTAAGATTTTTGCTTTTCATTTTTTGGGGCCGATCGCGGGGATCGGCCTTGCCACGTACGTCTAGTGCCTTAGATCTTGCTACTCTGTCAGGCCGGTGGATAAGACTAGCCTCACTCCATTTTTTGAAGCTTCGATGCGCTCACAGCCGTCCAAACTGATTCCAGAGAGCGGCTCTTGGTCGTCTGCATCCCAAATATTCATGGCAGCTAGTGAGATCCTGATTGAGTCATCTCGCTCGAACGACCTCCACTTCATCTCCATCCCACCGTATGATGCATTGGTGCATTGTGGATGGAATGCAACAGTTAGCGTGAATCCAATCCCTTCCTAGCAGGACAGCGTAGGTGCTTTTGCTGTCGACGATGAAGAACGAGGTAGGGATGGTTTTTCGGCCTACGGTCAGATCTACATTCAGAACACCTTTTGCTTCTGATGCTTGGCCGTTGAAATCGCTTAACGTGACGTTGGTTTTGATCAGATCGTCGTTGGAGCGTCCCAAACGTCGTAGCATGGAATACGGCATTATGTTGACTGCCGCTCCCGTGTCAACCAACATCTTGCTGACAGGCTGCCCATTGATATAACCCTTTAGGTGTAGAGCTTTCAAATGCCTGTAGCTCCTCTCTCGTGGCTTCTCAAAGATCACTGGCCGTGGACCGCAGTCGAATTGAGCCACCGATACTTCCTCGTCGTTTGGAGCACAAAACTCTGACAGGAGTATGAACACCATGTTTGTATCAGCCGATGCCTCTGCATCGGCTTTTGTCTGTTTGGGGCGCCACACTTTCTTTGGCGGGCGCGTCTCCGTCTCCAACGTTTGCTGAATTTTCACGGCCAGATCGGGTCGTGCCTTCCTCAACGTGTACAGGTACATCGCGCCTCGGCTTCCTCCAGGTTTCGTAGCCGTTGCACCCTACGCTTCTGAGAATGGCTGAGTCCATCAGGGCACCACCTCGGCCGGTGGTACCTATCTTCTTCTTCCTCTGACTCCTCAAAGTCTTCATCTTGAGATGACTCAGCTCGTTTGTTCTGAGGTGGGAGAGGCCCTAGACGCTTGAACACTGAAACTTCATTTGTTCCCTTCCTCCGCTCGTCTACACTCGGGCAGTTCTCGATTGTAGGTAATCGGCTCATTCCCGAGTCCCGAACAGTTGTTTAAAGAAAGGACAGTTCCAATGCCTATCCATGTCTTCTTGCTCTCTTGACCTCCCTCTAGCGTGACGCTCATGCCCGTCGTTGTCTCTATCATATCGACGGTGTTTCCTGTCATCTGCATCAGACCGACGATATCTCTCATCATCTACGTCGTAGCGCCGACGTCGGTCATACTGCTGCTCATATTTGTTGAGGAGATGCGCGGAGAGTGGTCGTTGGTACCGCACGCTTCTCACTTCTTCCTCGGTCAAGTATCGTCTGTCATCATATCGGGGCCGGTCGCGTGGGTCGGCCTCCTCTTTATCCTTGCCACGGGAGTGACTGCTTTCTGCTTTATCCTTGCCATGGCGGTTCACAAGCCCTGCCATGTTGACATCAAAAGAGAAACCTGGCTCGCATCTTATGGAGTGACTGAGATCCACCATGTTGACGCCAGGAAACGAATGTGTGTCTACTTTCATGGCAAATTATCCGAAGATTAATCGGCCTGATTCTATGGCCATTTGAATCTGTGCGCGCAATACTTTGCAGTCGTTGGTGGCGTGGGTGAACGTGTGATGCCATTTGCAGTATGGCCTACCGTTCATCTCTTGTGACGTAGGGATTTTGTGGCCTTCGGGTAACTTCAGCTATTTTTTCCTTCAAAGAAGAAATCAAAAATCTGCTCGCCTTTGCTTAAATCAAAGTCAAACCCTTTTGGAGGCCCCGGTTGTTTCACCCATTTGCAGTGACACAGGGTTTGCCCCCCGAGCCCATTCAGCTACAGCCTACTTCTAGGTCCGGTGCAGGATCTTCGCTTCTTCTATCTCAACCAGGCCTATCGGACGCTTGAACTTGTCTTGGTACAATTCAGGGTGTCGCCGCTCATATGATGTGAGTTTCCGCACCATGTGCGACAATGAACTCGTACTCGCTTGGGAAGTCAGGTCCTTGATCGGCGTTGCGAGACCCAAGCATCGCCGGATCGATCGCTTCCTTCTCGTATAAACGAACCGAATAACATCGGTTCCTCGACGGTCCCGAAACGTTGGATGTATTCAGATATCGTTTCTCCCCGCTTCGCCGCACTCCGTGTTAGATCGGCAATGCCAGCCTCGGTAGCTTCGAGTGATATTGCACGTGAAACCGCTCTTCTAGCTGCTTCCATGTGCGGACTGAGTTTGGTGGCAACGAGGTGTACCATCCAAAGGCCGATCCCGTAAGAGATTGCGCGAAAACCTCACACGTAAAGGGTCTCGATACCGAAATCAAGCCCAGCCTGTGCCAAATATCGGCTTACGTGCTCTATTGAGCTAGCTCCTTCGCTCCATTGAATTTTGAGAATTCGGGGAGCCGATATTTGGGTGGCAGCGCGATCGGATCATACTCGTCGTGGTACGGCTTGGAATAGCCGATTGCTTTCCTCTTCGGCAAGATGCCGAACCGGTCTCTCAATATAGTGCCGATCTCGCTCCATGGTATTAGCCGTAGGGACCGAACCTTCATAACTCGTTCCGAGAGCATATTTAGCCAGCCATGCTTGTTTGTCGAGCATCTACTCCGCAGATCCCCGTTGGTGCGATCTGGCTTGTGCGCGCCAAGGCCTTGCAGTCCGGCACGTATGTGCACACGTATCCATGTGGGATCTCCTTGGGCGGCTCATATAGGAATTGGCAGTCGCTAGGATCGCCTCCAACCTTGTAGACAACGTACGCCGGTGAACCCGGCGGTTCTGGTGCTGCGAGCGCGAATGGCAGCGGCGGTCTAATCTGGAGTGGTATCTCTCCCTGGTGGGTTCCCGTGGTAGGTCCCGACGGAGAGTACCGATGCTTCATGATCTCTTGCACCACTCGGACCGCAACGCGCTCAAAAGCGTTCACCAAGCTCTCGAATGGCGGTGTAGGGAATGAGCTACCATGTAATTAATCTCTTGGCGTAGAGCTCGGTGCGTTCCTCTCGAAGAGGTAGAGAGGTCTACTTCATCGAGGGCACCTTCGTGGGAGAACCCTTTCCATCCGATGCCATGTGAACGGGTCTTCATGAAAGAGCCGATGAGATCGGCTTCTAAGATGGCTTTCATCTCATCGTACTTCTTCTTGTGTTCTTCCGGCAGATCCGCGTACGTGACTCGGTTCGCCCACCACCTCATCCGCGGCTTTTGACATGGTTGCCGCAGATGTCGACGTAGTGGTTGCTGTAGAGTGTCCCACCGGGCGTGCCGGAATGTGTTGCGGTCGGAAACCCACCGGCGAGCAGCCGACGGGCAACACAAGAGAGCCGGGAGGCTCCCGAGATTGCGGCCGACCCCGGTCCCTCGAGCGACGGCCCGCAATGCCTTCTCGGCACACGCGTCCCGGTGCTTACGAGGGCGTGCCACCTGACCTATACCTGGTCGTGAAGGTGATGGATTGCTTCGACTAATTTCCCGCATGGCAAACACGTAAACATTAAATACGAGCCCCAATCGGCTCTTAAATTGTTTCGTGGATCGGCTCAAAGAGCCGATTGCCCCATGGTTCATGTTAGATTTATAAGGACATGGGGATCATGCTTTATCGATATCAAGCTAAACTAATCTACGATAGTCTAGGGTTTTCACCGTATAATCGGAACATCCTATGCGTAGTTGAGCCTAACAGATACGCAAGATAATGGAAAACCAGCCCTAAAGAGGCCTAAAAACCAACGTGAAGTTGATCCCCGGAACAATCCCTCTAGAGCTTAAATAAACCACACCCTACGCACTACCGGATCGTTCAACCCGTTTATAAGGCCTAACCATACAGATATCAAACCAATCCTTGAGGAACAAGGAGCAACTATAACGGATTAGATCTACTAAATAAGGATCAAGCAAGATGCTGCCCCTACACCTAAGATAGGTGTAAGGGCAGCTAGATATCGAGGGGTAGCGTAACTAAACAAGTGCATCGTGAAAGCATTATGATCAACCCCAAAACATCTAAGATAAGGGTGTTGCTCGCCATCAAAAAGGCTTCAGCACGAGCAACACCAATAACGAATAAACTGATACTGCCTAGATCGCAAGATGCGACCTAGGCAGCATGTTGCTTACCCGGGAGAAACCCTCGAAACAAGGGGTGGCGATGCGCCTAGATTGATTTGTTGTGAACGTGTTCGTCCTCCTTCTCAATAACCCTAGATACATATTTATAGTCCGTAGACTTTCTAATGCGGGAATAAACTAACCCGTGTACGGGCTAGACTCTATCTCTTAATTCTAACCGACACGTATCCTACTGTAATATACAGATACACGGGCAATTTAGCCCAAACTCTCGTGCAAGGCCGCTTCAGAGATTCTCCACGTGTATATCCTTCAAGCCCATCTCAATTACGGCCCACCTCTTGGCCCGGTTAAAATCTGGTGATAACAATTACTTGATAATATTGATAAATTTGATAAATCCCTAGTAGAAATTAATGAAAGAATCGATGTCTTAGAAACTTGTGCTGTCCATGATAATCAAACCCATAGGATTGGTGAACTTGAAGAAGCTATGGGAACCTTGGGTTCAACTTTTTCTTCTCTTAAGTTTAAGGAGAAAGCTTATGTGGGTAAGGAGCAAAAATTCATCTATATCCCTAAGATGCTGATACGTCTCCAACGTACCTATAATTTCTGATGTTCCATGCTTGTTTTATGACAATACCTACATGTTTTGCTCGCACTTTATAATGTTTTTATGCGTTTTCCAGAACTAACCTATTAACAAGATGCCGAAGGGCCAGCTCTCGTTTTCTCGCTGTTTTTGGTTCCAGTAAAGGCCGTTCGGGCAATATTCTCGAATTCGACGAAACGAAGACCAAACATCATAATTCACCAAGACGGACCAGGACACCGAAGGAGACCCGGAGAGGAGGCCCAGGGGCCCCACACCATAGGGCCGCGCGGGTAGGCCCCTGGCCACGCCGGCCTATGGGGAGGGCGCCCTGGTGCCCCTCCTGCGCCGCCTCTTCGCCTATAAGACCCCTTTCGACCTAAAAACTCGATACCGATTGACGAAACTCCGTAAAGACCTGTGGGCGCCGCCACCATCGCGAAACTCCAATCCGGGGACGAAGTCTCTCGTTCCGCACCTCGCCGGACGGGGAAGTGCCCCCGAAGCCATCTCCATCGACGCCACCGCCTCCATCATGCTCCATGAGTAGTTCCCCCATGGACTACGGGTTCTAGCTGTAGCTAGTTGGTATTCTCTCCCCCATGTACTTCAATGCAATGATCTCATGAGCTGCCTTACATGATTGAGATTCATCTTATGTAATCGGTGTTGTGTTTGTTGGGATCCGATGGATTGTTACATTATGATTAGTCTATCTATAAAGTTTGTGAAGTTATTGTTGCTGCAATCTTGTTGTGTTTAATGCTTGTCACTAGGACCCGAGTGGCATGATCTTAGATTTAAGCTCTATACTTATTGCTTAGATTGTATCTACAAGTTGTATGCACATGTCTATGTCCGGAACCAAAGGCCCCAAAGTGACGAAATTGGGACAACCGGAGGGGAAGGCTTAGATATGAGGATCACATGTTTTCACGGAGTGTTAATGCTTTGCTCCGGTGCTCTATTAAAAGGAGTACCTTAATTTCCAAGAGATTCCCTAGAGGCCCGGCTGCCACCGGCTGGTAGGACAAAAGATGTTGTATAAGTTTCTCATTGCGAGCACGTATGACTATATATGGGAAACATGCCTACATGATTAATAATCTTGATGTTCTGTCTTAATGCTATTTCAATCCTATCAATTGGCCAACTGTAATTTGTTCACCCAACACTTGTTACTTGTTATTGGAGAGTTACCACTAGTGTAGATAGCTGGGAACCCCGGTCCATCTTTCATCATCATATACTTGTTCCTACATGACATTGGAAGTAGTATCAACTATTTTCTGGTGCCATTGCTCTCATATTACTCGCTTACCGCTGTCGTGTTACTATTACTACTCGCTCTCATATTACTGCTGCTTTCACATCACCCCTGTTACTAGTGCTTTTCCAGGTGCAGCTGAATTGACAACTCGGTTGTTAAGGCTTATAAGTATTCTTTACCTCCCCTTGTGTCGAATCAATAAATTTGGGTTTTACTTCCCTCGAAGACTCGTTGCGATCCCCTATACTTGTGGGTTATCAAGACTATTTTCTCGGCGCCGTTGCGGGGAGGCATAGCTCTACTCATAAGTTCACCTGGGGAGTACACTCTACCTCTCTCTCTGTCTTTGTTTTATTTTATTTTGTTTTGCTTAGTTTACTTTTGTCTAGTTTACTTGTGCTTCGTTTATTTTTGTTTAGTATTATTTTGCTTAGTTTACTTTTGTCTAGTTTATTTTTGTCTTGTTTTATTTTCCCTATATACCCGAAAATCCATAAAAATTTGAAAAACCTAAAATTTAAAAACTGTTGTTATGGAAGAACCCACAACCTATTTGGAGCTTATAGTATTATATAATAATTATAGAGAATCAAGAACGGGTAAAGTTATGAGTGCTGTGATAGAAAAATTGAATACAATTGCTAAAATTTTGCTTAAACGCCATGATATAAACTGTTGCTCTAAACAGGATACTAAACATCTGAAATTTCAATGTGGCTTTAGTGAGGAAGTTTTAATTAAGAACTATAATTGGAATAGCTATATTCATTTTGGGTTCGAAGAGGTAGAACAATTTGTCATATTTATGGGAGCCTCTGAGATAGAATCCTTCATATCTAAAAATTATGAAACTTGTGTTGTTTGTAAGGACCTTAAAGATTATGTCTCTTCTATTCTTAATTTTTTCATAGAAAGTTACAGTGATAATCCTTATATCATTGATTATAAAGAGAGACTCATTAATGCACAAGAATGCACTCACAATTTGCAGGAACCCGTGGAAGAAGAAATTGATGAACCTGAAAGCTCATTGGATGAAAAAGAGGAGGAAATTGATGAACTTGAAAGCTCATTGGATGAAAAAGAAGAGGAGAGTGATGAACAAAAGGAGGAAGAATGGATTAGCTACCCATGCCAACCTGCTAGTGAGAGTAACTCTTTATCTCTTACACTATTTGATTGTCCTCCATGCTTACCGAAAGAGGATGAATGTTATGTTCCTGTGGATTCTCTTGAAATATTACCTATGAGTAAAACTTGTGAGAATGATTATGCTACTGTTATTCATGATAATCCATGCTATTTTGATAAATCTTATGATAATGCTTTGTTTGTGCCTGATGTCGAAATGCATGGTACTAAAGAATTTTGCTTAGCAAATGTTTATGATAAAGCTCTAGATGACGGTCCTATGTTACTTGATAATATTAATTGTACTACTAATGAAAATGGGATTGGAGAGGTCTTGACTTTATGTAGGAGTCCCATATCTCTTGAGATTGATCAATCACCTTGTTATATTATTAATAAAAGTGGATTTGAAAGTTTTAATCCCGCTATTTCTGAGCTTGATAAAAATTATATGTTTATGGATCATGAGAAACATGCTTTATGTGATAGTTATATTGTTGAGTTTGTTCATGAAGCTACTGAAAATTATTATGAGAGAGGAAAATATGGTTGTAGAAACTTGCATGGTACTAAAACACCCCTCTATATGCTGAAAATTTTGAAGTTACTCTTGTTTTATCTTCTTACGCTTGTCACTTTGTTCTTCATGAATTTATTTGTGTACAAGATTCCTATGCATAGGAAGAGGGTCAGACTTAAATGTGTTTTGAATTTGCTTTTTGATGCTCTCTTTTGCTTCAACTCTTATTTCTTGCGAGTGCATCATTAAAAACTGCTGAGCCCATCTTAACGGCTATAAAGAAAGAACTTCTTGGGAGATAACCCATGTCTTTATTTTGCTACTGTTTTGTTGTGTCTTGGAAGTTGTTACTACTGTAGCAACCTCTCCTTATCTTTATTTTATTGCATTGTTGTGCCAAGTGAAGTCTCTAATAGAAGGTTGATACTAGATTTGGATTTCTGCGCAGAAACAGATTTCTATCTGTCACGAATCTGGGAATGATTCTCTGTAGGTAACTCAGAAAAATCTGCCAATTTACGTGCGTGATCCTCAGATATGTACGCAACTTTCATTAGTTTTGAGTTTTCTGATTTGAGCAACGGAAGTACCTTTTAAAAATTCGTGTTTACTGGCTGTTCTGCTTTTGACAGATTCTGTCTCTGTTTTTTTGCATTGTCTCTTGTGGACTTTAAGTAAGGCTTTCTAGACGTGGAGAGCTGTAGCTAATGTTTTATTGAGTTCTTGCAATGTGTCACTACAGGACTAAAGTGGATTAAAGTTTTTGAGTACTAACCCCTCTAATGAAGTTTATGAGAAGTTTGGTGTGAAGGAAGTTTTCAAGGGTCAAGAGAGGAGGATGATATATGATCAAGAAGAGTGAAAAGCCTAAGCTTGGGGATGCCCCCTGGTTCATCCCCGCATATTTCAAGAAGACTCAAGCGTCTAAGCTTGGGGATGCCCAAGGCATCCCCTTCTTCATCAACTTATCAGGTTTCTTCTATTGAAACTATATTTTTATTCGGTCACATCATATGTGCTTTACTTGGAGCGTCTGTGTGTTTTTTTATTTTTGTTTATGTTTGAATAAATTCGGATCCTAGCAATCCTTGTTTGGGAGAGAGACACGCTCCGCTTTTTCATATGAACACCCGTGTTCTTCGCCCTTACTTTTAATGTTCAATGACAAAAGTTGGAAGCTATTGCACTCATTGTTATTTGGTTGGAAACAGAAAATGCCTCATATTGTCTTGAATAATTTGATACTTGGCAATTGTTTTGAGCTCTCAAGTAGATCATGATTAAACTCTTGCATCATGTAGTTTAAACCTATTAGTGGAGAACTACCGTAGAGCTTGTTGAAATTGGTTTGCATGATTGGTCTCTTTAAGGTCTAGATATTTTCTGGTAAAAGTGTTTGAGCAACAAGGAAGACAGTGTAGAGTCTTATAATGCTTGCAATATGTTCTTATGTAAGTTTTGCTGTATCGGTTTATACTTGTGTTTGCTTCAAATAACCTTGCTAGCCAAAGCCTTGTACTGAGAGGAAATGCTTCTCGTGCATCCAAAACCTTGAGCCAAAACCTATGCCATTTGTGTCCACCATATCTACCTACTATGTGGTATTTCCTACCATTCCAAGCAAATACTTCATGTGCTACCTTTAAACAATTCAAAAGCTATTATCTCTTATTTGTGTCAATGTTTTATAGCTCATGAGGAAGTATGTGGTGTTTTATCTTTCGATCTTGTCATTTACTTCGACGATACTTTCACAATGGACTAGTGGCTTCATCCGCTTATCCAATAATTTTGCAAAAAGAGTCGGCAATGGGGTTCCCAGCCCCAATTAATTAACTTGCATTAATAATTCTCTTCACATGTTTTGCTCTGATCTATCAGTAAGCAACTTAATTTTGCAAATAGACACTCCTCCATGGTATGTGAATGTTGGAAGGCACCCGAGGATTCGGTTAGCCATGGCTTGAGAAAGCAAAGGTTGGGAGGAGTGTCATCTAAAAAATAAAAAAATAAACTACACTAAAGTACATGTGTAAACAAAAGAGAAGAGGGATGATCTACCATGGTGGTAGAAATAACGTCCTTCATGGGAGCCGCTCTTGAAAGTCTGGTTGATAAGGTAGTTAGAGTACCCATTACCATTCGTTGACAACAACAAACACCTCTCAAAACTTTACTTTTATGCTCTCTATATGATTTCAAAACTTGAAAAGCTCTAGCACATGATTTAATCCCTGCTTCCTCTCGCGAAGGGCCATTCTTTTACTTTATGTTGAGTCAGTTTACCTACTTCCTTCCATCTTAGAAGCAAACACTTGTGTCAACCGTGCATTGATTCTTACATACTTGCATATTTGCATTCATCATATTACTTTGTGTTGACAATTATCCATGAGATATACATGTTGAAAGTTGAAAGCAACTCGCTGAAACTTAAATCTTCCTCTCGTGTTGCTTCAATGCCTTTACTTTGAATTTATTGCTTTATGAGTTAACTCTTATGCACGACTTTTGATGCTTGTCTTGAAAGTATTATTCATGAAAAGTTTTGCTATATGTTATCTATTTGTTAGCAACTATAGATCATTGCCTTGAGTCACTGCATTCATCTCATATTCTTTATAATAGGATGATCAAGATTATGTAAGTAGCATGTCACTACAGAAATTACTCTTTTTATCGTTTACCTACTCGAGGGCGACAGGGAACTAAGCTTGGGGATGCTGATACGTCTCCAACGTACCTATAATTTCTGATGTTCCATGCTTGTTTTATGACAATACCTACATGTTTTGCTCGCACTTTATAATGTTTTTATGCGTTTTCCGGAACTAACCTATTAACAAGATGCCAAAGGGCCAGTTCCTGTTTTCTGCTATTTTTGGTTCCGAAAAGGTCGTTCGGGCAATATTCTCGGAATTCGACGAAACGAAGACCAAACATCATAATTCATCGAGACGGACCGAGACACCGAAGGAGACCCGGAGAGGAGGCCCAGGGCCCCACACCATAGGGCTGCGCGGCAGGCCCTCGGCCGCGCCGGCCTATGGGGAGGGCGCCCTGGTGCCCCTCCTGCGCCGCCTCTTCGCCTATAAGACCCCTTTCGACCTAAAAACTCGATACCGATTGACGAAACTCCAGAAAGACTCCAGGGGCGCCGCCACCATCGCGAAACTCCAATTCGGGGGACAAAAGTCTCTGTTCCGGCACCCTGCTGGGACGGGGAAGTGCCCCCGGAAGCCATCTCCATCGACGCCACCGCCTCCATCATGCTCCGTGAGTAGTTCCCCCATGGACTACGGGTTCTAGCTGTAGCTAGTTGGTATTCTCTCCCCCATGTACTTCAATGCAATGATCTCATGAGCTGCCTTACATGATTGAGATTCATCTTATGTAATCGGTGTTGTGTTTGTTGGGATCCGATGGATTGTTACATTATGATTAGTCTATCTATAAAGTTTGTGAAGTTATTATTGCTGCAATCTTGTTGTGTTTAATGCTTGTCACTAGGGCTCGAGTGGCATGATCTTTGATTTAAGCTCTATACTTATTGCTTAGATTGTATCTACAAGTTGTATGCACATGTCTATGTCCGGAATCAAAGGCCCCAAAGTGACAGAAATTGGGACAACTGGAGGGGAAGGCTTAGATATGAGGATCACATGTTTTCACGGAGTGTTAATGCTTTGCTCCAGTGCTCTATTAAAAGGAGTACCTTAATTTCCAGTAGATTCCCTGGAGGCCCGGCTGCCACCGGCTGGTAGGACAAAAGATGTTGTATAAGTTTCTCATTGCGAGCACGTATGACTATATATGGGAAACATGCCTACATGATTAATAATCTTGATGTTCTGTCTTAATGCTATTTCAATCTTATCAATTGGCCAACTGTAATTTGTTCACCCAACACTTGTTACTTGTTATTGGAGAGTTACCACTAGTGTAGATAGCTGGGAATCCCGGTCAATCTTTCATCATCATATACTTGTTCCTACATGACATTGGAAGTAGTATCAACTATTTTCTGGTGCCATTGCTCTTATATTACACTCATCGCTTTTGTGTTACGTTACTATTCTGCTCTCATATTATCGCTTGCTTTCACATCACCCCCGTTACTAGTGCTTTTCCAGGTGCAGCTGAATTGACAACTCGGTTGTTAAGGCTTATAAGTATTCTTTACCTCCCCTTGTGTCGAATCAATAAATTTGGGTTTTACTTCCCTCGAAGACTGTTGCGATCCCCTATACTTGTGGGTTATCAGATGCCAAAGACAAAGAATCATTATGAGCTTAAAATTGATAAAACCCTCAGTACCACTATGGGAAATTTAGATAATGGAGCATCTAAGATACCTTTTGTGACAAGTTGTGTTCTTAAGAAAAAATATGATGTTGATGCTTCTTCTCTTGATGTTACTTAATTTTCACTTTCTGCGCCTAGCTGAAAGGCGTTAAAGAAAATAGCTTATGGGAGACAACCCATTGTTTTATTTCTGCAATTTTTATTTTATGTTTGAGTCAAGGTGCTTGTTACAACTGTAGCAATACCTTTGTATCTTTATTTTCTTGTATTGTTGTGCCAAGTAAAGTCTCTAATAGAAAGTTGATGCTAGATTTGGATTTCTGCGCAGAAACAGATTTTTAGCTGTCACGAATTTGCGTTTTTCTCTCTGTAGAAGAATCTAAAAATTCTGAAAAAATTCATTCGTGATCCTCAGATATGTACGCAACTTTCATTTGTTTTGAGTTTTCTGATCGGAGCAAGTTAAGTGCCTCGAAAAAATTCGTCTTTACGGACTGTTCTGTTTTGACAGATTCTGCCTTTTATTTCGCATTGCCTCTTTTACTGTGTTTGAGTGGGTTTCTTTGCTCCATTAAATTTCAGTAGCCTTGGGGTAATGTCCATAAGTGTTGGTAATGATTGTGTCCTTGCTGAACATGTGAATTTTTGATTATGCACTAACTCTCTAATGAGATTGCTTTGAGTTTGGTGTGGAGGAAGTTTTCAAGGATCAAGAGAGGAGGATGATATAATATGATCAAGAAGAGTGAAAAGTCTAAGCTTGGGGATGCCCCCGTGGTTCATCCCTGCACATTTCAAGAAGACTCAAGCGTCCAAGCTTGGGGATGCCCAAGGCATCCCCTTCTTCATCAAAACTTATCAGGTCACCTCTAGTGAAACTATATTTTAATTCCGTCACATCTTATGTGCTTTATTTGGAGCGTCTGTTTGCTTTTATTTTTGTTTATGTTTGAATAAATTAGGATCCTAGCAATCCTTGTGTTGGAGAGAGACACACTCCGCTTTTTCATTTGAACACTTGTGTTCTTCGTTTTACTTTCATGTTCATGGCGAAAGCTGAAAGCCGCATCACTTATACTTATTTGGTTGGAAACAGAAAATGCTTCATATTGTCTTGAATAATTTGATACTTGGCAATTGTTTTGAGCTCTCAAGTAGATCATGGTTAAGCTCTTGCATCATGTAGTTTAAATCTATTAGTGGAGAACTACCGTAGAGCTTGTTGAAATTTGGTTTGCATGATTGGTCTCTCTAAGGTCTAGATATGTTCTGGTAAACGTGTTTGAACAACAAGGAAGACAGTGTAGAGTCTTATAATGCTTGCAATATGTTCTTGTGTAAGTTTTGCTGTACCGGTTTATACTTGTGTTTGCTTCAAACAACCTTGCTAGCCAAAGCCTTGTATTGAGAGGGAATGCTTCTCGTGCATCCAAAAATCTTGAGCCAAAACCTATGCTATTTGTGTCCACCATAACTACCTACTATGTGGTATTTTTCTGCCATTCCAAAGTAAATTGCTTGCGTGCTACCTTTAAAAAAATCCATTCCTTGTCTTTGCAATACATAGCTCATGGGAAAGTAGCCTAAAAAACTATTGTGGTAATGAATATGTCGCTTATGTATCTTAGTTCTTATAAGTTGTTTGTTGAGCGGTAACCATGTTTCTGGGGACGCCATCAACCTGTCACACCTTTGTTGAATATCATGTGAGTTACTATGCATGTTCGTTTGTCTGAAGTAAGGGAGATTCGCCATGAGTTGAAATGGTTTGAGTATGCATGTTGTTAGAGAAGAACATTGGGCCGTCAACCAAAGCCATGTATCATGGTGGAAGTTTCAGCTTGGACATTAATCCTCAGAATATCTTATGAGAATATTATTGTTGTTGAATGCTTAAAGCATAAAAGAGGAGTCCATTATCTGTTTTCTATGTTGTCCCGGTATGGATGTCCTTAAGTTGAGATCTATCAAAATCAAGAAATCAAATGCGATTTATCTCCTTGGACCTTTGTACAGGTGGCATAGAGGTACCCCTTTGTGACACTTGGTTGAAACATATGTAATGCGATGATAATCCATGGAAATCCGAGCTAATTAGGACAAGGTGCGGGCACTATTAGTATTCGATGCATGAGGCTTGCAACTTATAGGAAGTTTTATGCATAACCCATATGAATTATTACTACCGTTGACACAATTGTTTCCATGTTTTCAAAATAAAAAGCTCTAGCACATGAGTAATCCCTGCTTCCCTCTGCGAAGGGCCTTTCTTTTACTTTATGTTGAGTCGGTTTACCTACTTCTTTCTATCTTAGAAGCAAACACTTGTGTCAATCGTGTGCTTTGATTCTTACATGCTTACTTATTGCACTTATTATATTACTTTGTGTTGACAATTATCCATGAGATATACATGTTGAAAGTTGAAAGCAATTGCTGAAACTTAAATCTTCCTTTGTGTTGCTTCAAAACCTCTTATTAAGAATCTATTGCTTTATGAGTTAACTCTTATACAAGACTTTTTGATACTTGTCTTCAAAGTACTATTCATGAAAAGTTTTTGCTATATGATTCAGTTGTTTAGTCATTATCTTTTTGCTAGCAAACTATATACCATTGCTTTGAGTCACTTCATTCATCTCATATGCTTTACAATAATGTTGATCAAGATTATGTTGGTAGCATGTCACTTCAGAAATTATTCTTTTTATCGTTTACCTACTCGAGGGCGAGTAGGAACTAAGCTTGGGATGCTTGATACGTCTCCAACGTATCTATAATTTCTTATGTTCCATGCTAGTTTTATGACAATACCAACATGTTTTAGTCATACTTTATAATGTTTTTATGCATTTTCCGAGACTAACCTATTAACAAGATGCCGCAGTGCCAGTTCCTGTTTTCTGCTGTTTTTGATTTCAGAAAAGCTAGTTTACAGATATTCTCGGAATTGGACGAAACAAAAGCCCACGGTCTTATTTTCCACGGAGTGTTCCAGAACACCGAAGGAGAAACGAAGAGGGGCCACGAGGTGGCCACCCCACCAGGCGGCGCGGCCCCACCTCCTGGCGCGCCGGCCTATGGGGTGGGCCCTCGGGCGCCCCCCGACGCTGCCCCTTCGCCTATTTATTCCTTCCGTCGCGAAAACCCTAGTACCGAGAGCCACGATACGAGAAAAGTTCCAGAGGCGCCGCCGCCGTCAACCCTACCTCGGGGGGTTCAGAAGATCGCCTCCGGCACCCTGCCGGAGAGGGGAATCATCACCGGAGGGCTCTACATCACCATGCCCGCCTCCGGACTGATGCGTGAGTAGTTCATCCTTGGACTACGGGTCCATAGCGATAGCTAGAGGGTTGTCTTCTCCTCTTGTGCTATCATGTTTAGATCTTGTGAGCTGCCTATCATGATCAAGATCATCTATTTGTAATGCTACATGTTGTGTTTGTTGGGATCCGATGAATATGGAATACTATGTCAAGTTGATTATTGATCTATCATATATGCTATTTATGTTCTTGCATGCTCTCCGTTGCTAGTAGAGGCTCTGGCCAAGTTGATACTTGTGACTCCAAGAGAGAGTATTTATGCTAGATAGTGGGTTCATGTCTCCATTGAATCTGGGGGAGTGACAGCAACCCCTAAGGTTGTGGATGTGTTGTTGCCACTAGGGATAAAACTTCAATGCTTTGTATAAGGATATTTGTATTGTTTACATTTTGCACAGTACTTAATGCAATTATCTGTTGTTTGCAACTTAATACTGGAAGGGGTGCTGATGCTAACCTGAAGGTGGACTTTTTAGGCATAGATGCATGCTGGATGGCGGTCTATGTTCTTTGTCGTAATGCCCTAAGTAAATCTCATAGTAGTCATCATGATATGTATATGCTTCTCTATTTGTCAATTGCCCAACTGTAATTTGTTCACCCAACATGCTATTTATCTTATTGGAGAGACACCACTAGTGAACTGTGGACCCCGGTCCATTCTTTTACATCTGAAATACAACCTACTGCAATCATTGTTCTCTTTTGTTTTCTCGCAAGCAAACATAATTCTCCACACCATACGTTTAATCCTTTGTTTTCAGCAAGCCGGTGAGATTGACAACCTCACTGTTAAGTTGGGGCAAAGTAGTTTGATTGTGTTGTGCAAGTTCCACGTTGGCGCCGGAATCACTGATGTTGCGCCGCACTACACTCCTTCACCAACAACCTTCACGTGGCCTTCATCTCCTACTGGTCCGATAAACCTTGGTTTCTTACTGAGGGAAAACTCGTTGTTGTACTCATCATACCTTCCTCTTGGGGTTCCCAACGGACGTGTGCTTTACCGTCACAAGGAGCTACTTTTCTGGCGCCGTTACACCCCAGGGATTTCTAACTCCCACACGCCAGCACGCATCCGAATCTAAGACCCCAGGGGAAGACGTAAGCAGTGACGCCCCCTCCCCCCGGAGTCGAATGGCCCGCATATCCAAGGCATGTGGGCAGCACGTGCCAAGGCATGTCTTCGGCTTCTGATAAAGCTGGGAAGACTGTCAAACCCGGGAGGCCTGGAGGGCTCCAAGGTACGGTGAAACAAGATACACAACAATGTAAGGAGGATGCAAAGCATAGCCACGCGCCGAGGCCCAAGATGCGGGAGAGAAGCCGGAGCAAGATGAAGATCATCCAAGGCCATTGTGGTAACCCCTTAACCTATAAAAGGAGGACCATGGCCTAGCAGAGGAGGGACCTAGGACGATCGCAGAAAGGAGGGGAAAGAGTAGTTAGCAAAGAGAGAGTGAGGTTCCCGGAGAAGATCTTGTTCTCGGGAACCTCGACATGATCTTGTCATCCGTTGTAAATCCCTTGTTCTTCAACACCTAGATCAATACCAATCCAATATGCATGACGTAGGGCTGTTAGGGTGTGTTTGGTAATGGGATGAAATGGAATATAATGGAATTGTTCCATTTCACTGTAATGGAACTGTTCCATTTGTTTGGGACAAAAATGTGGAATAGGATGGTTTCGTTTTCTGTTTGGTTGAGACCAAAAAATTGAAACAGAATGGCTAAAATTGGGTTCAGCTCACCACTTTCATAGCTAGGGTGAGCATACCTCCCACATTTACCATCATACTAATAAAAATCTAAGTTGTATTTTGTGTGTAATTTCAACAATAGTATCCATACAAAAGCAACCATAAGTCATCAAAATAGTACAAATTTGATCATGTCTAGTTCATCCCTTCATGGCATAGTATCCATCCAAAAGCAATAGCTAGAGTTCAATTCAAACCATTTGAACCATGATCAAGTTGGCAAGCATTCATCAAAATTGTCTTAACTCATTGTAGTCCATTCAATTATGTACTAGTCTCTTTCATACACCGTCCTATAGGTTCAAGCGAAGAGATCTTGTGCGTTCTTGTGCGTTTGCATGTTCATCGACACAAGCGAAGAGGGAAGAGATCTGGACCTTCATTGATCACCCTATACCGAACAAATAAAGGGGATATGTTGTATCCTTCATTCCGAGTTTTCGACCTAGACACCCACGAAAAGTAGGCCCCACTGATTAGTGGAGATAGCCAGGAAGGGTAGGCCACGCGGGACAAGACTAGGCAATGGATAGCCATGATAGTCTGACGGGATGGGTGGGACCACAAGTGGCCCGAGAAGCCTTCATTTCCCCCGAGAATGTTTTTTTAGATAGGAATATGTAGAGTTCGCTGGATCGGGTGGTATTCGGTCGTGCGCACCCATGCTTTTATTCCGACCATTTGGTTCTGGAGGGAGCGGCGTGAAGCTCTTTTTCTGTGTTGACATCAAGTGACTATGGATCCATGATGAAAGTCGGAAGAAGAGAATTTCATGAAGGCCAGATGGGAGGACTAAGGGAGGTTCAAGTCTCCGCATTGTTGAGGGATTTGCTTGGTGTTCCGGACTTCACAGCAGCGGTATGAAAGTGGGGCGACAACAGAGGTTAAGTTGAGAGTCCTACCTTTCAGGGTGAAAACCCAAGATCTGGCCTTAACTGGTTGTGCCTGACAATGACCTTGTTGGAGGCATTGTTTTGAGAGCGGAGACTATCTTCAGGGTGAAAACCTAAGATCTTTGATCGGACGACGGCGGTGTTAGAGCATTGTTCCCTTCTTGAAGGCGTCGTTTTTGGAGAGTCTGTATTTCAGGTGTTGTCTTGGTGGTGGATGTATTGTTGTTGTTAGGCTCGAGATACTGTAGCGAGACTTTTGTTTCTTAGTTTTTCTTTTCTATTTCTTGACTGTGTGCATCCGTAGTGCCATTAGAGTAGTGCGTTGTTGCAGAGGCTGGGTGTAATTGGTATCTTTTGATATTAATATATCCCTTTATGAAAAAAAGGAATATGTATAATTTAATTGCATAAACCGTGGAATATGTGCGGAATATTGATCTGCGGATGCACCGAATGTGATGTGACGACCCAGTCAGCTCTGCCCGACCTTATGTACTTAGCGAATCTTTTTTTTGAACAAGTGCGGGGCCACGAAGGACCCCGAAGCTGCATCAGATTAAAAGCGGTGTGTACATTTTACAGTCAAGCCCCTGAAAGATAAAGAAAATACAACAAAGGCTAGAACTTTTACACAAAGGACCTCTAGAATACAGAAGAAAACGCGATCGACTCCTCGGTCCTCTCCACCGGCGGGGAGCCTCCATCGTCGGCCACCTTAACACCGTCGGGGACGAACCACTTGACAGCGAGAAGGCGGTGGATCCGACGAGAAGCTCAGGGATGGGCCTCCGAACTGGAGGTTGAGAAAGAGCGCCAACAAGGCGTCTCAAAGGGCCGCCCTTCCGGCCACAAATCGCGGAGGCAAACATGGCCGCCGTGTGATTCGCTCGTCGTTGCAGCAAGTTCCAGTCCCTCCACCTTGAAGAAGCAGAGGCCTCGCCGCTTCGCCTCCTCCCCTCGCCGCCACGGCCGACCGGAAGAAGCTCCACCGCACAGCACCTCCGCTCATCGAGCTTATTGGAGGAGATGGTGCCGAGCTCAACCGTGGGCTTCCACCTCGAAAGCGCCACGAGCGTCACCAACAGCACCACGCCTCGGACGCCGCTCGCCAGCATCCAAAGCACCCTCACAGCCGGCATAGAGCCATAAGCCACCAGGGCAAAACTCAGATCTAAACTAAACCTACTGCTATTTACAGAGGAGACCCGCGCTAAACTCCCTTCTCCATGCCGGCCAGCGCCGCCACCGCCGGGAGGTGAAGAGGAGCTAGCCGGGAGAACCTTCTCGACTCTCAACTGAAGCGGTGGTGGAGCAGAGCGAGAGGCTGTGTTGTTTGAGCCCCGGCCTGGACAGGTATAGCATCGTACTCAGCGAATCTGAGTCCGTCGTGGAGTGTAACAGCGGTCGACTAGCAGCATTTGCGCCGTCAGCACAAGAAATTACGTGTGTCGGGCAAAGACGTTTTCACCGCAATGGTGTGCTGCCAGTGAACGTAACGAAAAGTAGTGCAGAAAAAACGTAACGAAAAAGTAGTGATAAAAAGGAATCAGGTTTCAAATTTCGCAGCACCGGTCGTCGAGCATAACGGCGGGCGCCCGGCAGGACTTGCGCGGTCAGCAACAAGAAATTACCAGTGGCGCAGCCGAAGATAATTCCACCGCAACGGGTTTCGCTCACCACCACACTCTTTTTGCTCCTCTGCTTATCTTCTTCCCGTTCACCTACGCTCTAACAAACGACGCAGATCGATAACCCCCCACGCACTGCCCGACACGTACGCTAGACTCCAGCGACCATGGCGATGGCAGCTTTGCTACTGCTGCTGCTACCGCTCTTCTTCCTCGGCGCACTCTTGGTCCTCCATGCTGCCCGGGGTGTCAACAAGAAGGCGGGGCTTCAGCCGTACCCGCTGCTCGGCCACCTGCCGCAGTTCCTGGCTAACCGGCACCGCGTAATGGACTGGATGACCGAGGTGCTCGCGCGCCAGCCCACCTGCACGCTTGTCTTCCGCCGGCCGGGTGCCGTACCCGGCGTCATCACCGCCAACCCGGCGAACATAGAGCACGTCCTGCGCGCCGGCTTCGACAACTTCCCCAAGGGCCCGCGCTTCGGGTCCATCCTCCACGACTTCCTCGGCCGGGGCATCTTCAACGCGGACGGCGAGGCGTGGCGTGCGCAGCGGAAGGCCGCCAGCTACGAGTTCAACACGCGCTCTCTGCGAGTCTTTGTGGCCCAGAGCGTGCACAGCGAGCTCCACGGTCGTCTCCTCCCGCTGCTGCGCCGTGCCGTGAGCTCCGGCCAGCCAGTCGACCTCCAGGACACGCTCGAGAGGTACGCCTTCGATAACATCTGCCGCGTCGCCTTCGACCACGACCCGCGCCAGCTCCCCGACGGAGACGAAGACGGCACCAGCGCAGGCCCGGTAGACGAGAACGCCGAGACCGCAAGCAGCAGGTTCGCGGACGCGTTCCGTGACGCCGCCAATCTCAGCGCGGGTAGGTTCCGGTACGCCGTCCCAGGATTCTGGAAAATCAAGAAGGCGCTTAATCTTGGCTCCGAGCGGCGGCTGCGCGAGTCCATCGCCATGGTGCACGGCTATGCCGATCGCATCATCCGGTCGCGGCGGAAGGAGATGAGCATGGGCTGCGAGAAGCACGACCTCCTGTCCAGGTTCATGGCGAGCCAGAGCGACAGCTACACCGAGACGGCCCTCCGCGACGTGGTGATCAGCTTCCTTCTCGCCGGGCGGGAGACGACGTCCTCCGCGCTCACATGGTTCTTCTGGCTGCTGTCCTCGCGTCCCGATGTGGAGCGCCGTATCCGCGACGAGGTCGCCGCGGTGCGCGCCCGTCGCACGCGGAGCGATCTGGACAATGCCGGCTTCGACCTCGACGAGCTGAGGGAGATGCACTACGTGCACGCGGCCATCACGGAGTCGATGCGGCTGTACCCGCCGGTGCCGGTGAACTTTCTGCAGGCTAAGGCCGCCGACGTCCTGCCGGACGGCACAGCGGTGGGAGCGGGGTGGTTCGTGGCGTACAACTCATACGCGACGGGGCGGATGGACTCCGTGTGGGGCGAGGACGCGCGGGTGTACCGACCGGAGCGGTGGCTGGACACGGCCGACGGGACGTTCCGGCCGGAGAGCCCGTTCCGCTACGTGGCGTTCCACGCGGGGCCGAGGATCTGCCTCGGCAAGGAGATGGCGTACATCCAGATGAAGTCCATCGTGGCGTGCGTGCTGGAGGAGTTCAAGCTGCAGGTGGATGGCGAGTACCGACCACGGCAGGTGCCGTCGCTGACGCTGCGGATGGCAGACGGGCTCCCCGTGAGGGTGAAGGCTCGGGGCAATTGGTTACCACGAGAAGATGATGTATCCTAGATGGATGGATGGATGGTCCAATTTGCTACGGCGAATCGAAAACGTAAATCGTACAAAACAACGTCAATTTTACATGGGTACAATGAGTCAATTGTCCAGCAGTTAAAACTAATGCATTATTGATAGTGTACCTTGCATTAGTCATCTTAGTGGAAAAATAATTTTTGATAGTAATGCCTTCTGCTTTTGAGTTAAACATCGTAAATTTCTTTTAGTGTTTTGGCTTTTATGTAGTGTAAGCTGGAATTGATGAACTGGAATTGGATTCACAAATTTTTGTTATTTCATTGGCATTCTAATCATAATCTACAATTTCACCGAAATTCCAATTAATAGGTTCGCAACAAACTCGAATTCCCTATGCACCACGATATCTGTGTCAAATCACAAGGCCCATCGACCATGATGTTTGCTCCTGCAACCAAGCTCATAGCGATGGAAGAGCCACCCGAACCGTCTTTTTTTGCTGGTGGGCAGGGTCACCTATGGTGACATTTGGTAAAAATATCTTCCTTTCTTGTATACCACATCCTCTAAGCTTTTCTCTCTTCTTCAGCCATAACACGAGTTGCCATGGGCCACCATAGACGACCAAATCGACGGAATCAATTACTTATTGTTTGATTCACTCATTACAAATCATTTATGTATTTTGATTCACTATAACCATGAAACTGTTTAATCCTCCACTAATCTCGCTTGTGATATCACCAAAAAATTAGTAGAATTTTATCCAAAAGAAGTAATCGATTTATTTTCCAACTAAGCGGATAAACATTGATATATCTGCTCCTGTTTGCATATTTGAGTCCAACAATCAAAATTAATTAATTATAATCATTGATATTATAGCTTGCAATATGACATATCACAATTGGATAGTTTTTGATAATATAGGTTGCAGTGGAGCACTATTTTAACTAGATCATGCAAAATAAGCTGAATATCATAAGACCTCAAATTGAGTAATTGGAAATGAATTATGAAAATTGGATTGTTCAACAAGTATTGTAATAAAAATGTTTGGTGTATTTCAGCGCATAGATTCTATTTTTTCTCTAAAAGAATCTTGTAGTCCCATCGACCTCATTTGTTCTTCTAACTCCCAAGTTCATTGCGATGGCATGACCAGACCGACGCATCTTCTCTAATTAATTTGTGTGTATACTTGATGTTGTTAATTTCCCCCACCTTTATCTCTTTTGGACTCTCTTTTAATACTTAGTCTCCTTGCCTCATCACCTAAGCATCATATTTGGATCCTAAAATGTAGACCTAATTTCCATCGATGGACGGCTGAATAATTGAGATACACATTTATATGTATGCACCCATTAGTAATTATTTATGTATCTTGATTCACTAAAACTTTGAAATAATTTAATCTTATGGCCCATAGTCTCACTTGTGGTATCACCAAACACTCAAACATATGCACCAAATAAGTTGTGGATGTATGTTTCTTTGGCATTCCACTCTTTTTTACATGTGTATCCCTAGTATTTAATTTTAGGAAACCCAATTTAATTGAGGTTATGTCATATATGAAGGATAAGAATTAGTAGTTTTATGTTTGAAGCATATATTTTGAATTTTCTCCATGTGTCTGAGGCTATTTGTAGATACTATAGATTTTGTGGTGCAAGGTTTCAAGCGTATGACTCTGGTGTCTAACAAACACATCAACATTTATTTCTAGATTTTTTGAATATCTAGCTTAGAAACAATATAATAGAGAGTTCTAGTGTGTAATGGGACATGCGATTGAAGTATAAGCTTTACATGATTGCCAAAGCTTACAAGCTTCTTATTTGGCGCTAGGATGTTCCATTAGCATTTGTACTAGCTAGTTCATGTTGTCAGCAAAAAAAACTTAAGTTGTTTTACTAGCTCATGCTCCAGAATAGCCTCAAGGCCATGATAATGTGTCAATCTATAAATACGTTTGGGATTGGCTCGCAACACTCATTCGGTTGGATTAATGATCTATGTTATCTTCTGGATATTCTTCTCATTAAAATTAGTAATGAAGTTAATTATGGAAGCCTCTATAATCATTTGTTCGGTGTCGTTATGATAGAGCTCATGTATTGTTCTATATCTTTTGAAGTTACTATATGTTGCAATGTTGTCATTTGTTATTGTGACTCGATCTCCAAGAACATGATAACCTTGTTCTTTAAGATGTTATCTTGCTTGGGGACGAGAAATAATCGATGCTTGGGGATATCATGAATGCATTTAATTTGCATCATCCTTTACATTGTGTCTTTCGCATTAGTAGCGTGGGATTTTACTATTTTACCGTGCTTGTGTGCACCTATTATGCTTGTTTCACTAGGATCTATGAATAAGAATGTTGATGACCAAAAAAATTGATGTGATCATTTTTGCGCACAATATGATGATTGGAAGCAATAAATACCTTCCATACAACTATCCACATAGCTAGTGGTCAAGCCAAGGAGGCAACTCGTGAAGACACGAGTTATAAGCTCTTAACCACCAAAAGTACAACGTGGCCGCCCATACCATCCAACCAAACCAAGCGGCATTGGAACCGCCTCATCGAGTACTTCCACCCGTGTAATTTGATCAGAGATTGGAAACACAAAGAAACTAGAAAACACTGAAATCTCACCTCCGGAAGGGATCTAAAGGGGAAACTTGCAGAAGGGCATCCATCTCCACCGCAATTCAGATCTTGGAGGTTGCAACATCGACCTTCATCATCACCATCTCCACCACCATCATCAACCCCTTCATACATGTCGTGTTAATTCCAAACCCTAATTCTTTCGTGAACCGACATATTTTGCCCTAAAAACCTCTATATATATGGCCCCAAAGAGTTCTCGGGAGGGGAGCGTCACAGAAAGACAGAAACACCAAAACGGAGGCTGCTGTAGAGAAGATTGGAGGGGGAAACTCCGCTGGGATCACCACCGGAGGGATCTCCACCTTCTCCAATGTCTTCATCATCACCATGATCAAGATGGAGTAGTCCACCGCTGGAATACGAGTTTGTGGTAGTAGTTTGATCTATTTCTCTCATGTTCTTCATAGTAATTAGTGCCATATGAGCCGCCTATCATGATTATGGCCATATTTGTAATACCTATGTGGTGGATGCTTGTTCTATGATATTGTTTTATGAGATCTGATCTTATTATATCGTGAGATGTATTGATAGAGGCATATTATGTACCCCATTCTTAATTTTATGTTCTGATCCAACATCTATGCAAGAGCATGTGTGGGGTGATGTGTGTGTTAGATGGAGTAGCAAGGTTTTATTGATTGGATAGTAACAATATGTTCATGATATATTATGGTTTTGCCTTTCTTTTGCTACCTCACTTGGGATTAAGTGAATGCATGTGCTATGTTCATCATGCAACATCAATGATGATCTTGTTTATTCAAGGTAGCATATTTGATATTCAAACTTCATGCCAAATTACTTATTGCTATCCTCTGTTAATTTTTAATACAAGATTGATGAAGTTTCTTTATTGTGGAGCATAAGAGAGATGTGTTGCATCATCTCCATGTTAGGACGTGATGCCCATATTAATTCTGATCTTACATATAATATTATTTATACATTCATATCTTATTGATGAATTGCTTTTTGTCCACCACAACTTTACGAGAGAATAGTCAAGTGAACCCATGAACCCCGGTCCACTTTTTATCATAAGAAACACCTTTATATTGCTTTTACATTGTTTTCTATTTGCTGCACTATTTTATTCCGAAAATACAAAAATATTTATATTTCTTATTTGCATCCAAAACACCAAAACAATCAATCTCTTTACAGTTTTTTTACTTAGTTATTTCATCTAGTTTAGTTTCTACTTGTTTTATTACTACTTGTGTTATTTACTTATGCAAAACCTTGTGCTTGACAACCAGACGGTGGAGTTGGGGACACAAGGCATTCATTTTACTTGCATGATTGCTTGAAGAAGAGAGAAGAGAATACTCTTTCATCTAGTTACCAGAGAGTTCGATATAATCCCTCGAGTCACCCTTGTGGGGAAAATACTCCGCTGATGCAATACTCTGCACTTGGAGTCCCAACGTCATCATGCACTTGCAGTCATCAAACATCAAATGGTGTATCCATTTCCGCAAAGCTCTACACCATGGTAACCGAATTACCTAGGATAATATAATGAAAGAGACCGACTATCTTCAACTGACCCAGACCCGGACGCCATATCTTGGGCGCTGGAACTTTCGGGGAGGTTCTGTGTTCGCTCGCTATACCACAAACTTTGCCAGGGAACACCAAGGAAACACTTTAGTGACCCATGAAAGGTTACTATTCCTATTAAAATTTGGGTGTTCGCGTGGCAACTAGTTAGGAAACATCTTTTTTCCAATAAACACATCCGCCATCGACATGTCCCATCCACGGCCCGGTGCACCATGTGAGATGAGTGGGAAAATACAAACCACATATTCTTCTCGATCCTGCACTCTAGCCAAATTCATGTGGAGCGTAGTTAAGGGACTGTTTAGGATGCTCCTGGAACCCATCTTGATTTTACGAGGTGTATAGATTGCTACGCCAATGTGTAGGCCAAGCAAAAATGTTTTCTAAAAATATTGTGCATCATTACTTTGGAAATACTATGCATCTTTACTTTGGACTTCGTGGAATCTTAGAAATAATTTCACAACCTGATGATTGTCTATATAAAATATATATGTATTTGCAGATTTGGAAGTTAGTGTTGGGGATTCCTAGCATAAAACAAAATATTTCTAACTAGCGCAACCCCATATGTGTAGATCTATCTAGGAGTAATGCAGTAACAGAGATGGATTCGGTGAAGTACCCTCTTAGACCGAAATCGGTTAACGTTCCGCTAGAACGTGGTTGATGTAGTCGTACTCGTCGCCAACCTCAGGGTCATGTTGAAGTGCTCTCATACGATGTCGAGTGCCACAAGTGTTGCACCTCGCAGGTATCACACACAAACGGTGCCCAACAACGCTCCCGGCTCCGATCCAGCAAAGTTGCGGAAATAGATCTTCTGGATCCGAACCCCAACAGCGCTACCGCGTACTGGGTGGGGTTGTCTTCCTCCCTACGCAGTTCATCGGGGAACCGCACAGAGAAGAAACTAGAGAGAGCCTTTTCTATTTAATAGTATATTTAATTCCCTCCACCTGACCACTATATAGGGGGCAAGGGGGACAAGGGCACTTGGCTTGGTAATGTGGGACAAAAGGAGGGGAAGGGAGAGGAGGTGCGACCGACCAACCCCTCTTGCCCTCCCCCCACTAAGCCTGGCCGGCCACCTTTGGCCCATGGGGTGGCCGACCACTCCCCCCTGATGGGCCTCCCTTTCAGGTAAGGCCTCTAATTAGGGTATGCATCCTTTTATTATTAAAAATAATATTTTAATATATTAATTCATTTAATTAACATATAAACATATTATTTAATTGCCAATGATTCGAGACACCTCCCGAATCACTCCGAACATCCTTCGGGTACTCCCGAAACACTTTCTAGCATTCTCTCTATTTTCGATGAATCCAAAACTATATTTAATTTGGTTGAGCCCTTAAGTGTGTTACCCTGCGGTTCGGGAACAACATAGACTTGATCGAGACGACTCTTCGATCAATGATCACCAGGGAGTCTGGATAAACATAGTGATATCCATGTATTCCATGAAGATATGATTTTTGTTTGAACAATTACGTTGAGACACATTCTTTTTGTTCCTTCGATACCGAAACTCGTCCAAGATATGATCATCGGTATCACCATACCTAGTTCGATCTCGTTACTGACAAGGCTATTCAACTCGTTATGTGTGATTCCATCCCCATGACCTAGTCATACGCTGTGCAGCTTTATGGATGTAATCTCTCCGAGTGAGCCCTATGTATCTCTCTGTCACGCGGATGAACAAATACCGCTATTGATACATAGGGCTCAACTTATCCCATATGAATACCCAACTACACCTTTATGATCACCTAGTTATGGAGTTACGGTTTTATGTCGCCGGTTATAGTGATTATATATGATCTCACGGTGTAAAGATGAGGTCACTACGTGTAATATCCCAGGTATTGGGGTTACAAAAATAGAGGAAACAGCTGTGTGCATTGCATTCATGCATAGAAAATCCGGGGAATTTTCGCGCTTTAAAGTAAAATAGTCACAGTAACTGAAGTTTCACTTGACCTTGGTGGAATTGAAGTAGCTCATCAAGTCCAGTGCTATAAACCTCAATGTGACTTGCTAAAACCTTGTTTTGGGTAGAGGTAATTTGATCTAAAGGTTAGATCAAATGGAATTAAAAACAACACTTTAATCAATGATCAATTGCTTGATCTTATAAAAGATCATAACATGGTATTCCTTGCCATAACATAAGAACATCTGTTCAATTACAAACCAAGTAACAATATAATGGAGAAACCATTCTTGACTTATCTTCTCCATGTCTTAAACTAATCCATGCTCTTATCATAAACCCTATGATATCTATTCTACTTTAATCTTGGAAACAAGACAAGGAGATCCAACTAAGGAATATAATTCTTCTCTATTCCAAATTATTATGCATCAAACCTAGAGAGGTGAGAGTTCTATTATAATTATTAGAGAAGCAATAACAAACCTTGAGCTAAACCTTGGATATACATCCAAGTATTCAAATCATCATCCTTAAGAGAAACCCCAGGGTATTATTCAAGACAACCCTAGAAAGAGAAACCATTTATGTGGAACATAGATAATGGTGATCATATCAATTTCTATGGAGCCTAACCATAGGATAGTAATACAATCCTTTCCAAATGAGAGAGACCATCCATATCAATCCTAGCTTTAATTACTTAGGATTAAATTACCACCATTGAACTAAAGTATTAGGGTGTAAACCATTTCCCCTTGGAGTGGTGAGATAACCTAATACCACATGGAATAATATCATACCCATGAATTGACAAAGTAAGTAGGAGAGCAATTTAACTAACATATCCAGATGGAGACATAACCTTTCACACCTAAAGAAATAATGTGAGTACACCATAAAACCTAGAACATCCTATTCCTATATGAAAGAGCTCAAGCTATGGTGCTACACTCAAGTTAGTTGAGGCAACACTTGAATCTAAGGGAGAGAAATATCCATATGTCATGATAATTAAATCATCATTCCTTAAGTAGAACTATAAGTTATTATCTCAGGCATTCTCCTGGGATATAAATTATTGAGGTAACCATATCCATTCATGATAGGATAAGAAAGAAACTATATTTAGTTGATCAAGACAATAATTAATCTTGGGAGTGAGAAACCTAATTCTTGAGAAATAACTTAGGAAGTAAAACCTTGATCATTATAAATTAAGTAATGATCATAAACCTTAAGAATTTGAGGTAGAGGATATTAAGAACATAAGGGAACCCTAGTGCCAAATTCTATACTTTGTATGGTGAGAAACCATTCATCATTATAACCAAAGTTAACTATAAAAAGAACCATAGCTACTTTAGTTACTTTAATAATAGATTAAGGATATAAAAGAAGTCTATAGGAATAAGATAGAATTAACTCTCAGATCCTTAACAACTAAATGAGAACAATAATAATTAAAGTAAGTAACCATCTTATTTTGGTTAGCGGAGATTAAACCCTAGCTAATGTAATATGATGCTAAATCACATATAGAACCTATAACCATATCTCAAACTAACTTGTGAATTACTTGATGATCACAAGTTAAACCCTAAACCATACCTTAATTCTAGATTATGTATCACTTGGGTGATCACAAATAAAACCTAGTCCACATTTGAGTTTCAAACCATGTATATTTAGGCACACCCAACTATTTTCTCAAACAAACAAAATTCTCCTGAGTGGACTAAGATCTACTCTAATCATTCAAATCAAAGACTTAAGAAGGTAATACTGATAGCCATGGGAACAAACCAAACTTAATCTCCAATATTTATAGAAATTGGGGCATATGAAATCATGCCCATAAAATTATAATCCGAGATAAGAAACCAAATAGTTGGCTTTACTTTGCAGATAATTTCTTGCAAAACAATACCACATGAAACAATAACCATCAATAGATAATTAGTAAGGCCTTTTGGAAAATCATTTAGAACCTTTTATAGTTGGATTATAAAATCAAATTTATATAAAATATTATATCCTCCACCCAATACTGTTAACTATGTGTTATGTGTATATACACATATATAGAACCCTAATCCAACAATATTACTATTAATCATTTTTATTAGTTTCCATCAACTTGAAATAAGAAAAACCTGCAAAAGAGAATTCAAAACAGAATTCAAATTAGAAAACAGAAAACAATAAATAGAAAAGGAAAAGGGAAGAAGGCTTACCAGCAGTTAAGCCCAACAACAGCACATCAAACAGCCCAGCACCACAGCCCAACGCGGCCCAGCCCAAGACTAAAGCCAACCCACACATCGTACCGATTCGCTGAGGAAGAAAACCATGGTCGTCTTCTTCCTCAAGAGCGACACGGCGACGAGCAGCACCTCGCTTCGTCATCGATTCGGATAACGTCGAAGACACGTGATCCTCTGGACGTGAACCACAAAGCACCCTCTCCATCCTCATCCGAAATTCATTCCAATTCGTGCCCAATTACCTCACCGACACCACCGTTGAATCGAGACCGTCGCCGGCATGGAAGTAACGATTGAGGCTGTAGGGATTCGTTGCATAGAAAACAAAAAATTTCCTACCGCGAGAACGCAATCCAAGCCAAGATGCAATCTAGAAGACGGGAGCAACGAGGGGATGATCAAGACTCACCCTTGAAGATTTCCAAAGCCTACAAGAGTAGGTCTTGTTGCTGCGGTAGATGTTCACTTGCCGCTTGCAAAAGCGCGTAGAAGATCTTGATCACGGTGCCACGATCGGGCAGCACCTCCGTACTCGGTCACACGTTCGGTGTTCATGAAGACGACGTCCTTCTCCCCGTTCCGGCGGGCAGCAGAAGTAGTAGCTCCTCCTTGAATCCGGCAGCACGACGGCGTGGTGGCGGTGGCGATGGAGATCTCGGGCAGAGCTTCGCTAAGCGTATGCGGGAGAAGTGGAGGAGAGGGGGCGGCTAGGGTTTGGGAGAGGGGGTGGTGGCCGGCCACTATAGGGGGTGCAGCCACAATGGCTTTTGTGTGGCCGGCCCCCTCCCCTTGGCCCTCATTATATAGGTGGAACACCCAAGAGTTGGTCTACAAGTCTTCGAATAAGACCCCAAACCAAAATCTTCCATATGGCATGAAACCTACCCAAGCTAGGACTCCCACTTGAGGTGGGATTCCCACTTTCCCTTGGGAGGGGGTGGCCGGCCACCTTAGGTGGAGTCCACCTGGGACTCCACCCCTAGGGTTGGCCAGCCATGGGTGGTGGAGTCCCTTCGGGACTCCGCCTTCCAAAGTGATTTCTTTCGGACTTTTCTAGAACCTTCTAGAACCTTCCATAAATGCACCGGATCATTTCCAAACTTGGAATATGACTTCCTATATATGAATCTTATTCTCCGGACCATTCCGGAACTCCTCGTGATGTCCAGGATCCCATCCGAGACTTCGAACAATACTTCGAACTCCATTCCATATTCAAGTTCTACCATTTCAACATCAAACCTTAAGTGTGTCACCCTACGGTTCGCGAACTATGTAGACATGGTTGAGTACTCTCTTCAACCAATAACCAATAGCGGGATCTGGAGATCCATAATGGCTCCCACATATTCAACGATGACTTTAGTGATCAAATGAACCATTCACATACGATACCAATTCCCTTTGTCACGCGATATTTTACTTGTCCGAGGTTTGATCATCGGTATCACTCTATACCTTGTTCAACCTCGTCTCTGACAAGTACTCTTTACTCGTACCGTGGTATGTGGTCTCTTATGAACTTATTCATATGCTTGCAAGACATTAGACGACATTCCACCGAGAGGGCCCGGAGTATATCTATCCATCATCGGGATGGACAAATCCCATTTGTTGATCCATATGCCTCAACTCATACTTTCAGGATACTTAATCCCACCTTTATAACCACCCATTTACGCGGTGGCGTTTGATGTAATCAAAGTACCTTTCCGGTATAAGTGATTTACATGATCTCATGGTCGAAAGGACTAGGTAACTATGTATCGAAAGCTTATAGCAAATAACTTAATGACGTGATCTTATGCTACGCTTAATTGGGTGTGTCCATTACATCATTCATATAATGATATAACCTTGTTATTAATAACATCCAATGTTCATGATTATGAAACTAATCATCCATTAATCAACAAGCTAGTTAAGAGGCATACTAGGGACTCTTTGTTGTTTACATATCACACATGTATCAATGTTTCGGTTAATACAATTATAGCATGGTATATAAACATTTATCATAAATATAAAGATATATAATAACCACTTTTATTATTGCCTCTTGGGCATATCTCCAACGATCTCCCACTTGCACTAGAGTCAATAATCTAGATTACATTGTAAGGTACCTAATACCCATGGCATTCTGGTGTTGGTCATGCTTTGCCCTAGGGAGAGCTTTAGTCAACGGATCTGCTACATTTAGATCAGTGTGTACTTTGCAAATCTTTACTTCTCCATCTTCGATGTACTCGCGAATTGAGTGGTAAGGCAGCTTGATATGCTTCAGCCTCTTGTGTGACCTTGGTTCTTGTGCATTGGCGATGGCACCCATGTTGTCACAGTAGATGACTAGTGGGTCCAATGCACTAGGAACCACACCGAGCTCTACAATGAACCTCTTCATCCATACCGCTTCGATGAAGCCTGCTGAAGCCGCTATGTACTCGGATTACTGTTGAAGGCTTCGCCACCGTGCACTTGCTTCGAGCTTGCCCGGCTTGCTGCAGCACCATTCAATATAAACACGTACCCAGGACTGTGACTTAGAGTCATCGGGATCGAGTGTTCCAACTTGCATCGGTGTAACTTGTTACAACGAGCTCTTGGTCACCTCCATAACAAAGAAACATATCCTTAGTTCTTTTCAAGTACTTCGGGATATTCTTGACCGCTGTCCAGTGTTCCATCCCTGGATCACTTTGATATCTCGCTAGTCAAACTAACGGCATGTGCTATATCCGGTCTAGTACATAGCATGGCATACATGATAGAGCCTACTTGCCGAGGCATAGGGGATCCGACTCATCCTTTCTCTTTCTTACTGCAGTAGCCGGACCTTGAGTCTTACTCAAGACCTTGCACAGTAACATAGGTAAGAATCCTTTCTTACTTTCGTCCATTCTAAACTTCTTTAGAATCTTGTCCAGGTATGTACTCTGTGATAGCCCTATTAGGCGTCTTGATCTATCTCTATAAATCTTGATGCCTAATATGTACGATGCTTCACCAAGGTCTTTCATTGAAAAACTATTATTCAAATAACCTTTTACCCTGCTTAATAGTTCTATATCATTCCCAATCAATAATATGTCATCTACATATAATATCGGGAATACTACGGAGCTCCCACTCACTTTCTTATAAATACGAGGCCTCTCCATGACACTTGTATAAACCCGAAGTCTTTGATCACCTTATCAAAGCGTCGGTTCCAACTTCTCGATGCTTGCTTCGATCCATAAATTGAACGCTGAAGTTTGCACACCTTGTCCGCATTTTTAGGATCGACAAAACCTTTGGGTTGTACCATATACAACTCTTCCTCAATGTCTCCATTAAGGAACGCCGTTTTGACATCCATCTGCCAAATCTCATAATCGAAAAATGCAGCTATTGCTAACAAAATCCTCACAGATTTTAGCTTCGCTACGAGTGAGAAAGTCTCATCGTAGTCAACTCCTTGAATTTGTCGGAAACCCTTTGCGACAAGTCGAGCTTTATAGACGGTAATATTACCATCAACATCTGTTTTTCTCTTGAAGATCCATTTATTCTCGACGACCTTGCGGCTATCGGGTAAGTCTACCAAAGTCCACACTTTGTTATCATACATGGATCCTATTTCGGATTTCATGGCTTCTTGCCATTTGTTGGAATACGGGCTCATCATTGCTTCTTCATACGTCGCGGGGTCCTCATCATTGTTGTCCACAATCATGACATTTAGACAAGGATCATACCAATCAGGAGTGGCACGTTCCCTTGTCGATCTGCGAGGTTCAGTAGTTTCCTCGTTCGAAGTTTCATGATCATTATCATTAGCTTCCTCTGTTGCCGGTGTAGGCGGCATAGGAACAACTTCCGGTACTGCGCTACTCTGATCAACTAGTGAAGATTCATCAATCTCATTGAGTTCTACTTTTCTTCCAGTCACTTCTTTAGTGAGAAATTCTTTCTCAAGAAAGGTTCCGTTCTTAGCAACAAATATTTTGCCTTCGGATCTGTGATAGAAAGTGTACCCTATAGTTTCCTTAGGGTATCCTGACGCATTTCTCCGCTTTGGGTTCTAGCTTGTCCGGTTGTAACTTTTTTTTACATAGGCTTCGCAACCCCAAACTTTAAGGAACGACAGCTTAGGTTTCTTATTAAACCATAATTCATACGGTGTCGTTTCAACGGATTTTGATGGTGCTCTATTTAAAGTGAATGCGGTTTGTCTCTAATGCATAACTCCAAAATGATAACGGCAAATCGGTAAGAGACATCATAGAACGAACCATATCTAAGAGAGTTCGATTACGACGTTCGGACACACCGTTTCGTTGAGGTGTTCCCGGCGGTGTCAATTGTGAAAGTATTCCGCATTTCTTTAAATGCATGCCAAACTCATAACTCAGATATTCACCTCCGCGATCAGATCGTAGAAATTTGATCTTCTTGTTACGTTGATTTTCTACTTCACTTTGGAATTCCTTAAACTTCTCGAAAGTTTCGGTTTTATGTTTCATGAAATAGATATACCCATATCTACTCAGGTCATCTGTGAAGGTTAGAACATAACGATAACCACCGCGCGATGCTACGCTCATTGGTCCGCACACATCGGTATGTATGATTTCCAATAAGTCAGTAGCTCGCTCCATCATACCAGAAAATGGAGTCTTAGTCATTTTTCCCATTAGACATGCTTCGCATCTATCAAGTGACTCAAAGTCAAGTGATTCAAGTAATCCATCAGTATGGAGTTTCTTCATGCGTTTCACTCCAATATAACCAAGACGACAGTGCCAAATATATGTAGAATTATCATTCAATTTAATTCGCTTAGCATCAATGTTATGAATATGTGTATCACTACTATCGAGATCTAACAGAAATAAGCCATTCTTTTCAGGTGCTCGACCATAAAAGATATTATTCATAAAAGTAGAACAACCATTATTCTCAGACTTGAATGAATAACCGTCTTGCATTAAACAAGATCCAGATATAATGTTCATGCTCAACGCGGGTACAAAATAACAATTATTTAGGCTTAAAACTAATCCCGAAGGTGGATGTAGAGGAAGTGTGCCGACAGCGATCACATCGACTTTGGATCCATTTCCAACGCGCATCGTCACTTCATCCTTTAGTAGTCTTCGTTTATTCTTTAGTTCCTGTTTCGAGTTACAAATATGAGCAACCGAACCGGTATCAAATACCCAGGTACTAGTACGAGAACCGGTAAGATAAACATCTATAACATGTATATCAGATATACCTTCTTTCTTCTTCTTGACAAGGCCGCTCTTCAGATCCGCCAAATACTTGGAGCAATTACGCTTCCGGTGTCCCTTCTCCTTGCGGTAATAGCACTCGAGCATCAGGCTTAGGGCCAGTCTTAGGTTTCACAGGAGGTGTGGCAGCTTTCTTGCCACCCTTCTTGAATTTTCCTTTGGACTTGCCCTGTTTCTTGAAACTGGTGGTCTTGTTGACCATCAACACTTGGTGCTCTTTCTTGATCTCAATCTCAGCAGCTTTAAGCATGGCGAAGAGTTTAGGTAACTCTTTTTTCATGTTCTGCATATTGTAGTTCATCACAAAGTTCTTGTAACTAGGTGGCAGTGATTGAAGGATACGATTAATCCCCAGTCTGTTAGGAATAACTATTTCCAAGTCACTGAGTTTCTTCGCATGCCCGGTCATAACGAGCATGTGCTCACTAACGGAGCTACCTTCTTCCATCATGCAACTGAAGAAGTGTTTCGATGCTTCATAGCATTCCACGACCGCATGAGTTTCAAAAATAGTCTTCAACTCTTTTATCAACTCATGTGGATCGTGGTGCTCAAAACGTTTTTGAAGATCGACTTCCAGACTGCATAGGATGGCACACTGAACTTGAGAGTACCGAGTTTTCCGAGTCGCGTAAACATTCTTTACTTCATCGGTTTCTGTTTCTGCAGGAGGGTCACCTAGCGGTGCATCAAGCACATATTGCAGATTTCCGCCAGCGAGGAAAATCCTCACATGACGGAACCAGTCGGTGAAGTTGCTACCGTTGTTCTTAAGCTTTTCTTTCTCTAGGAACTGACGCCATATCTACAACATATATTTGCAATAGTTTAGACTAAGTTTATGACAAATTGAGTTCAAATTTTTAATTCAACAAAATTAAAAACTAGGTGAACTCCCACTCAAAACAATATCCCTCGCATTGTCTTAGTGATCACACGAACCAAATCCACCACACCTAAGTCCGATCATCACGAGATAAGGTGTAATTTCAATGGCGAACACTCAAAGTGTTCATCATATCAATCATATGATTCATGCTCTACCTTTCGGTATCACGTGTTCCGAGACCATGTACGTACATGCTAAGCTCGTCAAGGCCACCTTAGTATCCGCATGTGCAAAGCTGGCTTGCACCCGTTGTATGCACTTGTTGATTCTATCACACCCGATCATCACGAGATGCTTCGAAACGACAAGTCTTGGCAACGGTGCTACTAAGGATGAACACTTTATTATCTTGATATTTTAGTGAGAGGGATCATCTTATAATGCTACCGTCGCGATCTAAGCAAAATAAGATGCATAAAAGGATTAACATCACATGCAGTTCATGTGTGATATGATATGGCCCTTTTGTCTTTGCGCCTTTGATCTTCATCTCCAAAGCACGGACATGATCTCCATCATCCACGGGCATGATCTCCATCATCGTCGGCGTAGCGTCAAGGTCAATGGCGCCGTCTTCATGATTGTTCTCCCATGTAGCAACTATTACAACTACTTTGAAATACTACTCAACATGAAATTTAAAGACAACCATAAGGCTCCTGCCGGCTGCCACAATACAATAATGATCATCTCATACATATTCATCATCACATTATGGCCATATCACATCACCAAACCCTGCAAAAACAAGTTAGACGTCTCTAATTTGGTTTGCATATTTTACGTGGTTTAGGGTTTTTGATAGAGATCTAATCTACCTACGAACATGAACCACAACGGTGATACTAGTGTTGTCAATAGAAGAGTAAATTGAATCTTCACTATAGTAGGAGAGACGAGACACCCGCAAAGCCACTTATGCAATACAAGTTGCATGTCGAGCGTGGAGCAAATCTCATGAACGCGGTCATGTAAAGTTAGCCCGAGCCGCTTCATCCCACTATGCCACAAAGATGCAAAGTACTCAAACTAAATACAACATAAGCATCAACGCCCACAAACCATTGTGTTCTACTCGTGCAACCATCTATGCATAGACACGGCTCTGATACCACTGTAGAGATTCGTTGCATATAAAACAAAAAAATTCCTACCGCGAGAACGCAATCCAAGCCAAGATGCAATCTAGAAGACGGGAGCAACGAGGGGATGATCAAGACTCACCCTTGAAGATTTCCAAAGCCTACAAGAGTAGGCTCTTGTTGCTGCGATAGATGTTCACTTGCCGCTTGCAAAAGCGCATAGAAGATCTTGATCACGGTGCCACGATCGGGCAGCACCTCCGTACTCGGTCACACGTTCGGTGTTGATGAAGACGATGTCCTTCTCCCCATTCCAGCGGGAAGCGGAAGTAGTAGCTCCTCCTTGAATCCGGCAGCACGACAGCGTGGTGGCGGTGGCGATGGAGATCTCGGGTAGAGCTTCGCTAAGTGTATGCGGGAGAAGTGGAGGAGAGGGGGCGGCTAGGGTTTGGGAGAGGGGGTGGTGGCCGGCCACTATAGGGGGTGCGGCCACAATGGCTTTTGTGTGGCCGGCCCCCTCCCCTTGGCCCTCATTATATAGGTGGAACACCCAAGAGTTGGTCTACAAGTCTTCGAATAAGACCCCAAACCAAAACCTTCCATATGGCATGAAACCTACCCAAGCTAGGACTCCCACTTGAGGTGGGATTCCCACTTTCCCTTGGGAGGGGGTGACCGGCCACCTTAGGTGGAGTCCACCTGGGACTCCACCCCTAGGGTTGGCCGGCCATGGGTGGTGGAGTCCCTTCGGGACTCCGCCTTCCAAAGTGATTTCTTCCGGACTTTTCTAGAACCTTCTAGAACCTTCCATAAATGCACCGGATCATTTCCAAACTTGGAATATGACTTCCTATATATGAATCTTATTCTCCGGACCATTCCGGAACTCCTCGTGATGTCCGGGATCCCATCCGAGACTTCGAACAATACTTCGAACTCCATTCCATATTCAAGTTCTACCATTTCAACATCAAACCTTAAGTGTGTCACCCTACGGTTCGCGAACTATGTAGACATGGTTGAGTACTCTCTTCAACCAATAACCAATAGTGGGATCTGGAGATCCATAATGGCTCCCACATATTCAACGATGACTTTAGTGATCGAATGAACCATTCACATACAATACCAATTCCCTTTGTCACGCGATATTTTACTTGTCCGAGGTTTGATCATCGGTATCACTCTATACCTTGTTCAACCTCGTCTCTGACAAGTACTCTTTACTCGTACCGTGGTATGTGGTCTCTTATGAACTTATTCATATGCTTGCAAGACATTAGACGACATTCCACCGAGAGGGCCCAGAGTATATCTATCCGTCATCGGGATGGACAAATCCCACTGTTGATCCATATGCCTCAACTCATACTTTCCGGATACTTAATCCCACCTTTATAACCACCCATTTACGCGGTGGCGTTTGATGTAATCAAAGTACCTTTCCGGTATAAGTGATTTACATGATCTCATGGTCGAAAGGACTAGGTAACTATGTATCGAAAGCTTATAGCAAATAACTTAATGACGTGATCTTATGCTACGCTTAATTGGGTGTGTCCATTACATCATTCATATAATGATATAACCTTGTTATTAATAACATCCAATGTTCATGATTATGAAACTAATCATCCATTAATCAACAAGCTAGTTAAGAGGCATACTAGGGACTCTTTGTTGTTTACATATCACACATGTATCAATGTTTTGGTTAATACAATTATAGCATGGTATATAAACATTTATCATAAACATAAAGATATATAATAACCACTTTTATTATTGCCTCTTGGGCATATCTCCAACAGAGACCTCCCCGTAATCTATAAGGCCTCCCCAAGCATCACCAGAGAAACCTAATGCCTCTCCGCTCACTCAATTGCCCTCCAACCCTCTCTATTCTCGCCACAAGCTCACAGTAGCCGCCGGTGTCGATGACATAGGCATCCCCAATGGGCCTGCCGAAGATAGTACCCGAGGTTTATTGAAGGCCCATATGTCGAAGAGTATGAAGTTGGGAAGCCCAAGATAATGTTAAGGAAAGATAGAGTTGTATTAGGAAACATAGACTTGTAAACTTGCGGGACGGGTCAGAAACCCTCCCGGACTCTGTAACTTGTGTACTACGAATCCCTCGGCTCCGCCTCCTATATAAGGGGGAGTCGAGGGACAAAGAAAGCATCGAATCATTGTCTCACGTAGCCCTAGTTTTCATATTCGTCGAGTACTTTTCGGCTGAAACCTTCGAGATCTACTTGCCCTCTACTTCCAGCAAAACCCTAGTCTACAACTCGTAGGCATTGATAAGTTAATCCCTTGTCAATTGGCACCGTCTGTGGGAACTAGAGGTGCTGATCTCGATGGCACGTTCCAGATCGTCGACTTCATCAACTGCAAGCGAAGCGATGGACAGAGGTAAATAGATCGAAACTGGTCTTGTCGATTTTGTGCCTCACCCGCCCTCCCGTTTGGATGCATATGCGTATCTGGAGGAGCCCATGGAGATGACGTTCGGAAGGTTCCACTTTCGCGTCGGAAAGGAAGGAACGTATCGTCTCGAAATTCCGATCTTCTCGGGATTCTCAGCGGTCGATCCTGAATCCTCAAGCTCGGCATCATCGGTCGAGTCAGGCAACGAAGAAATCTCCTCGCCACGCTTCATCAGCACCAGGGCAAGCGAAAAACTCGCCAAGATCTTCAGTGACATGTTCTTCGAGTCATCTGCGGACTCCAATATAAGCAGCAATTCTAACAGTGTCGACAGTTTCGACTTCATCGACAAATCTACTACTGTGAGAAAGGTCTTCGCCAGTCTACATGATGGTGTCACCGATCTTGAAAAAATAGAAAAAATAAAGTATCATCAGATCTACGCGATCGGAGATTCAAGCCGACCTCAAGAACAGACATCAGAAAACTTCGATGAGGCGGGAAATCCGTTCGTTGATCCTACAGATCTCACGCGAGGACTAGGGACAAAATATATCGGCATGACAACGCGAGAGATGGTGCGATTTCTGCAGGCAGTATGGGATCGAGTGGAAAGAGCTATCAATGGGACAGAGCCAATGACCGTAACGACAACACCAGAGGAGTTACAGGCATACCAATATAAGCTCGCGTGCACCAGGCGAGAACTCGAGAAACAGAAGATCGAGCTAGATAGAAGGCAGGAAGCAGCATCGGCGTCGAGCAGGCGAAGAGCAGAATTGAGTCGACAATCAGGTACTTCGGGCAGTAGTCACAGAGGGGCTCGCAACTGAAAGTGCATGGAGCCCCCATGTGTGGTTTTGGTAATTAATGACAATCCCTATGGACTAATGTTTGCATTGAGTTATATTTGTAGGAGTTGTCCATAGGCAATTCTTGAACCATATGTTGGCTTCAAGGTTGCAATAGGAAGAATTTGATGAAGGATATCAAGTGTCAAGTATGTCTTGAAGATGAAGATGAAGTGAGCCCTCAAGTTACTTCAAGACATCAACATGATGAAGAATGAAGAATGAAGTGCAAGTTCAAGATGAGCCAACTCGAAGAGTTCATAAGCTTGAAGCTTGCCATGGAGAAAATGAAGTGCAAGTTCAAGATGAGCCATCTCGAAGAGATCCTTTGCTTGAGTCTTGCCATCCATATGGTGATCATGGATATGTGAAGATGTGCCGAAGAAGAAGCTCTCCCATGGTGGATTATGGGGGAGCAATCCACATGGTGGTCATGGTTATGTGAAGATGCGCCGAAGAAGAAGCTCTCCCATGGTGGATTATGGGGGAGCAATCCACAAGACTTCGTCAAGCAAGCACAAGCAACAAAGGCGTTCCATCTTGTTGTGGTCAAGATCGTTGTCATCGAGCTCAAGTGGAATGCGCAAGTATAAGGTTTGCTCTTGATAGGGTTTCTTTCTCACCGGTCTCATAGTGTAGTTGGAGACCGGTTTATAGTTTAGTTGCCGTACTATCAACAGGGCTCTCGAGTGAGTAACTCGATCGTATCGTTCGGAGAGAGCTCAAACCTTTGCATCCTTGCATCATCTTTCTTGGTTGTTATTTGGACCTTATCCATGTGATGTTTTAGAGCTTGTGCTTATTCTCATGACAAGTTCTAGTTCATCGAAAACAGATTTCGCATAGATCACTTGTTGCGTTTTCGAGTTTGATTCATCATCTTTCTTGGTTGTTATTTGGATCTTATCCATGTGATGATTTAGAGCTTGTGCTTATTCTCATGACAAGCTCTAGTTCATCAAGAATGGTTTTTGCACGGGCAACTTGTTGCATTTTCGAGATTGGAGGTTTTACCGGTATGTCTTTTTTAGATAGGTCAAAACTTTCATCATTTGTTTCTATCCTCCCTTATTGGACTATGATGGTTTCCTGCATGATCTTGTAGAGCTTGTTCCTAGCTTCAAAACAAGCCCAAGATCATCAAAATCGGAGTCCGGATGCTAAAGTTATGCCCGTTTTAGTTTTGGTGTTTCTGCAGTTTGCCAGGCCGGATATTTCGGAAATATCCGGCCCCCTCGAAATCAAAAGCAGCTCTGGACAGGAGTCGGACTTTTGGCCGGATTTTTACTAGGTTTTGTCCCTGAGGCCGGATTATCCGGGGGGGGGGGGGCGGATTATCCGGCCCTTACTTAGACCGGATTATCCGGCCCTGGTTTTGCCCAATGGCTCGATTTTCTTGGGGGGTATAAATACCCCCTTCTTCCTCCTTGGGCTGGTGCTTCTCTCACTCTCTCTCTCCTCCATTTTTGAACTAGAGAAGCTTGCTCCTTCTCTCAATCCCTCCATGATTCTTGCCCCCATTTTAGGGAAAAGAGAGAGGAGATCTAGATCTACATTTCTACCAATCAAATCCATCTCTTTGTGAGTGGAACTCTCTAGATCTCGATCTTGGTGTTCTTTGTGAATTCCTTTGTTCTTCCTCTCTTATTCCCCCAATAGCTTTTGTAGCTTTGTTGGAATTTGAGAGAGAAGGACTTGAGCATCTTTGTGGTGTTCTTGCCATTGCATTTGGTGCATCGGTTTGAGTTCTCCACGGTGATTCGTGGTGGTGAAAACAAGAAGGTTGTTACTCTTGGGTTCTTGGAACCCTAGACGGATTCAAGGCCTTTGTGGCGGTTTGTTGGGAGCCTCCAATTAAGTTGTGGATGTGTGCCCCAATCTTTTTGTAAGGCCCGGTTTCCGCCTCGAAGGAAATCCCTTAGTGGAACCGTGACCTAGGCCTTTCCGGCGAGGGTCACCGGAGATTTAGGTGAGGCGCCTTCTTGGCGTTCGGTGTGTGGTGTGAGTACCGCATCTTGGGGTGAGGCCTTTGCGGCGTTGGTGTGCATCGAGCAACCACACCTCAAGGTGAGCCTCTTGTGGCGTTCGGGAGCACTAAGCAACCGCACCTCTCCACCGGAGATTAGCACTCGCAAGAGTGTGAACTCCGGGATAAATCATCGTCTCCCGCGTGCCTCGGTTATCTCTATACCCGAGCTCTTTACTTATGCACTTTACCTTGTGATAGCCATCGTGCTTGAAGTTATATATATCTTGCTATCACATACTTACTTGTATTGCTTGGCATAACTTGTTGGTGCACATAGATTAACCATTGCTTAGATTAGGTTGTTGGTGCACATAGGTGAACCATAGTATATAGGCTTTGGGCTTGACAAAGTAAATGCTAGTTTTATTCCGCATTTGTTAAGCCCATCTAGTAAAAGTTTAAATCGCCTATTCACCCCCCTCTAGGCGACATCCGTGTCCTTTCAATTGGTACAAGAGCAAGGTCTCTCATTCTTAGGCTTCACCGCCTTGAGAGTAAAGATGTCGGTTAGGGGATTAGTGCACAATAACTTGTTTATATTTGATGGCACAAATTATGATTTATGGAAAATTTATGTGCTTAAATCTTACGGGGAATGTCCCCGGACATGGAGAGATATCTTGGCATGGGTTTTTCTTCTCCTAAGGATCCTCAAAATTTATCTCTTGAGGAGGAGAAAAAATCTTGCCTCGATGCTCTTGCTTCTCATGTGTTTTCCATTGTTGTGAGCAATGTAGTTACTTCATCAATCATGCCTTTTGGGAGCTCTCATGAATTATGGACAAAGCTTCAAGATAAATATGATGTGTCCAATATTATTGAGGATGATTGTATTGCTTCCACTTCCGGCCGTGATGAGTTCTCATCTTCATCCACTTCACCAAAGTGTGTCAAGACACAAGGTAATGATATGGTGAGTGGTGATGAAAATTGCAATGTTGATATTGAGCTTACTATTGATGATTCTTCATCTCTATCTCATTGCAATGCTTCATCTACGGACTCAAACACATCTAGCACTAGAAATGATTTACATGCTTGTGTTGATAGTCCTTGCATATCATGTGTAAGTTGCTTGAATAAATCTAATGATGATATGCTTGCATTGTCTTGTGGCCATGATAAAAATGCTTCTATTTCCTCTAGTTGTTGTGTGTCTAACAATGTAGAGGAAACCAAAGATTCTATTGGTCAAGACAAGATCTTGAAAGAAGCCTCAAGTAACTCCTCATATTTATCTCACGGTTCTCATATGTGCCTTATGGCCAAGGGTTCCATGGTATCTCCTACCATGGAACCTCATACTTCTCGTGATGATAACAATGAGGATGAATATGAAGAAGAGGATTGGGTTGTCTCTCTACGCGATAAGGGTAAGAGTGTATTCAAGGTTCTTTGCAAAGATAAAATTGCTAGCTCTCACTTCTTTGAAATCTTGACTACCGCTATTTAGAGCCAAAAACTTATTTGGATGCATGAGAACACCATTGATAAAAAGGGTGCTCTTGAACGAGAGTATGCCAATGATGTAGCATCCCTAAAGAATGATCTTGAAGAAGAACAAGAGACCGTAGCCTCTCTTGAAGAGCAACTTGAAACCCTTGAAGTGTCTCAAAATGAAATAGTTTCTAAACTCACTAAGGAAAGAGACCATGCTAAAGCTGAAGTAAAAAATGCTTAAAAAGGAAAATTCCAAAGTTGGTGTTGGTCATGATAAACTTGTTAAGGATCTAGATGATCTAGACAAGGCCCACAAGGTCTTGGAGAGCGAACACTCTATCCTCACCAAGTCCCATGAGCAACTTCAAGCTTCCTATTTAAAAGAGCATGCTATGTTACCATCTCTTATTAATATGTCTTGTGATGATGCTTGTGCTACTTGCGGTGACCCAGCATACCACTGCATGTTGTAGTATACAAGTCGTTGATATGATCTTTGTGAAGGGACTTCTTCACAAATTGCCATATCCCTCAGAGTGGTACAACAGAAACATTGCAGGTCATAACACTCCATACTTTATTACAAACATTGTCTTAACAAGTTGGTATTCTCACAGGTCCTATGAGAACACCCTAAGATACTACTTAAGTATGATTACAACTCATAACAAATATAAAGAGAGCTGCTCAACTTATTTAGGTAAGTTCTACGTTGCTCGGCTCTATGATGCTAAGGTATGTCACTACTCCTCCACCTCCGTGTCATCTGGTCCGTAGACTATCCCATAGTCTACTCCTTCCACTCCGCCGGTAAGATCAGGTTCCTCGTAGACCAGCTCGTAACTTCCTTCCAGTGCTCCATCGTTGATGGCCTCCACTTCCGGATCACAGTCTAGCAAGGGTATCGAAAGAAAGTGAGTACGGAGGTACTCGACAAGTTCTAAAAGAGTAAAAAGGTGTTTGATGCACTAGCTACGACCATTGATCGAGAAATCGCAGGTCAATGCATGTTTTGAAATCATTTCTTCAAAAGGTTGCTTTTATTATGTAAACTATGCCCGTCAGTCTTCACAGGTTGACCAGAACTTCGTGGAGTTCCTTTCCTGCCGCGTTCGCAGTTCCCTTCCCGGAACAAGGAGTGACAGTCACAATTTAATACACTCTGCAGAGGTGCGTTACTTTTCCCACAAGAGATTCCACCCCTTTTGCCATCCGCAGGGACTTGCCCCCGTTCACACTTCCTTTGGTGTGAGGCTAGGTATGAAAATCCAAGCCCACACCGCCTTCTCCGCGACTGCAAACCCACCCTTTTGTCCGACCCTACACCCCCAGTAGACTTCTTCCGATAATACGGCTTTACTCACGGTGTACTCCGGACAATCCATCATAGATCGTAGAGCTTATCATCACTAATGGATGGGGATTTAAAAGCATATCCCAACCTACGGCAGTGCCTCCAACACCCCGCCAGCTCTGCCAATCCGTTGGCGTGCAGAAGGGAAAAGATACGGCTGGCCTCCCGCAGCCATTATAGATCTCATGGTCAACGCGGTTTGTACGGCGCTAGAATCACTGGACGGCATTGGTAATTTAATCCTAGTGTGATATAACCCATGCAATGGAACCTCCACCATATCAACACATACCATGGTTCCATCGCCAGCCACATAGTCATATTCATAATTGGAAAGTAACATTTCATTTGCAATGCAGGAATGGTAAGTATATAGCTTTGCAGTAAAATGATAGAAAATACTCAAGTTGATATGAGCAAGGGTGAACTTGCATGTGGACTGCGAGATAGTGCAGTTCAATGCAGTTGATGGAACTTGGACCTCGGGTTCTGTAAGAAGCATCATCGTCCGGTAAGGACAATGTTATAAAATCCAAATAATGCAATCATGGATTATTATTTTATGTTGAATCCCTTTACCTCGCTGAGTTATAGCAATTTAGGGTTGAGTTAAGATTTATGCCTTTGGCAGTAACTTGCAATTGATTTAAAAGGTGAAACCATTTTAATTCACATAAAGTACAATAATTCAAATTAAAACTATATGACTTGGTGGTTTATCATTCACTCCAAAACTGAATTAAAATAATAGAGTTGTCTCTATATTTTTTTTTTGGAATAAATAGGGAATAGAGTATTTTTATTTGAAAAATACCTTTCTCAATAGAAATGACTTGGAATAGTAGAATTTCATTTTGAAATGTTTGAAAATAAGTATTTGAACTTATTTGAGATTTTTCCTTGAATTTTAAATACAAGGAAATAATAGTTTAAAATTCCAAGTTATTATTTAAATTCTGCAAATTCATAATTTTGAATTTGTTTCTTAAATTCCATTTCATATTTTATTCTAATTAAGATTTATTTTTCATTCACTAATCCAATTTTTAATGGATTTTTAGAGTTGTAATTTATTTACTAAAAATTGGTGAAATTCTGGTCTTTTCCTAAAAATAAAAAGACAGAAATACCCCTGGCCCCTATTGGGCCAGCCCACTTAACTAAGGCCCAGGGACAGCCCACTAAGGCATGTCCCCTAATGGGTCGGTGGCGCCGAAGCGGCCCACCTCGCTCCCTCACTCGTCACTCTCTCTTGCTCGTCTCTAACCCTAACTCTCTCGCGACACCTGTGGCGATGGCGTCGCCGCCATGGCCGCCGCCACGCTCCGGCCATCTCTGTGCTCCCCTGCCCTAGCTACTTACCAAATCGGGACCGCCGCGAGACGATCTACCGATCTGTCTGTGCGGTTTCTCCCCTCTCTTCCTCTCCTGGCGAATCGCCTCCAATCTAGATCTCGTGGAGAATCGCCCCTGGCGATTGGCGATCTCCGGCGAGTCCTCGCCCTCGCCGTCGACGTGTGCGCCTCCGAGACCGACCTGGCGCGGGTGCTGCTCGCAGTACCTGTGCCGTCGTCTCTGGTGTTGCGCTACGGTGGTGTTCGTGCTCGTCGGCGTAACGCCGGCGCCTACCCTAGCTTTGCAGCTGCTATGGCCGCGCGAGCACTGCCTCGCCATGCCATAGCCTCTGCCACCAGGCGCGTGTAAGTAATCTTCACCTCCTCCTACTCTTCTCCATGCCTGTGCGCCTCCCTTGCTACTGTACTTCTTCCTCCTCATGTTCTGTGGCTCTCTGGTGATCCTGTGATCACCCAGAGCTCTACCATGGCTGCTTAATCTGCCTATGCTTCCATTTGCTGCAAGCTTATGGCCAAATCACCAGTTTCTGGTACTGGCCAGTGTTGCCTTGCTTGCTGTACATGCTCTGTTTGCTTATCTGTTGCTCCTAGCATGCTTTGTTCTTGCTAATGAGCTTGCTATGCCATGCTGTACTTGATTATAGGCTTGCTATGCTTACTGGCATGTCATACTTGCTTGTCTAGGTGTACTGTGGTGCATCAGTGACACTTGTGAGTGCCAGTGGTGTTTGTGAAATGCTTCTGTGCTTCCTCAGTGCAAGCTAATGATCCATTGGATCATCCTTTGCTTGTTGGCTAGCTTATCCGTGTGGCTTGACTTGATTCAATTGATCCATTTGATCAATTAAATGTCGATGATGGCTTACTGATTAATTCTGTGGCTAAGTGATTCATTTTCCTTGTTGATGCTGATGCTCAAGCATCACTATGCTACTGCTTACTTGTGCTATTGCTTGCTCTAGCTTACTGGACTAGATCTAGTGGCTGTGATGTAGTGATTGGTGCTGTGTTGCTTAACAGTATGCTACTGTCAGTACTAAGCATGGATCTGTGATATATTCATGCTTGAATAAATTGATTTATGATGAACTGCTTATGCAGTGATGATTTAAATGATTTGCTTGTATTTGACTTTGCTATTCATGATTATTTAGCAAGCAAATGAATCTGATTCCCTTTCTGGATGATGATGTGCTATAGTTGGCTTTATTTTAAATGGTGCTAAGTATGATGTGACCTCAGTAGCTTTGCTACTGATTGGTTGCTCACCTATTTGCTTGGATCTTGTGGGCCACTCAACCTTGCTTGTATATTTGGGAATCATACTAGATATGAATGCCAATATGCTTGCCTGTGATGAAATTTAGGGTTTAACTGATGGTTACAAGCTTAGGATTCTCTGTGTAGTCTTTATTAGCTGCTAATCATTGCAATACATCTACTGGTGCTATCTGTGCATATGATCTTGCTAGTGTGTGCATCTGTGCATGATTGCTAGCTTCTGTGCACATGATCTGTATCTAGATGATTTCTATTTTAGTGGCTTTTAGACTAGCAGTAATCCTTGGTGAAAACCAAGTGATGATCTACCCATTTGAGCATCTGCTCAATCCCATGACTATGTCATGCATATTTTATGGATCAGATCCATTGGATCTGTCCAGGAACTTGGTATACCTTGTTCTAGCTCCTAGAATGAAATATTTTGTTGTTGCAGACTTGTGGTTTTGTGCACAGCCCTTCACCTCCAGATTCTAGTTAATCTTCTCAGGTCACCATAATTCCTGGTGGCTAAGTGGTTGTGTGTTGGTTTTGTTCTTGGCAAGAACTGGATGAACTTGTGTTGGCTCTAGCTTCACCCTTACCTGGTGAATTATCTATCTGGTCGACTGTCATGGTTCTAGGGTTTCTGTGCTATTTATATGGTCCCTACTTCTACCCTGGCCATGACACACAAGGCCTGGTTACTTTGTGACTCATCCCTTGCATTGCCTTGCTGTTGCTTGGTTAGCAACAGCCCTCATATGCTGAAACTTGAGCCCCTGTGGCTGCTCAGTTCTGGTCTGCCTATGCCTATCTTGTGCTGTCCAGGAATTTGGACAAGCACAAGTGTGCAGTGACAGTTTCACTGTCCAAACTGAATATCTGTGTTTTGCTAACTGTCCAAACTGAAATTTGCTAACACTTACATTCTGGTCTAGCACTTGTCATTTGTCTTGCAGGTTTGAAATGAATTATGGCCAGAAGATCATCCTCAAGTCACTTAGTCTAGGTTTTAGTTTAGAACAAACTTGTAATTTTCTTTTTTTTTATTTCTGTTAATTATTTCTCAATTCTTGTATCAAGAATATTGTAAAGACTTTGTAATTTGTGTTGTATATCAATAAAGCTCAAGTTTTGTTTATGAGCTTTTGTCTTATGTAATGTTTATATTCTTAATTAAATATTGTATTTGATATTCAATTTGAAATTCAAAGTTATTTGAATTTATTAGTTGTGTTTGAATTATGAAATCATTATTTATGTTGTGTTATGCTTAGTGTTAAATATGTTAACTCTTGTCAAATGCAATCATTCCCCAAATTAATAAGATACAAAAGAGATCATGTCGAAATTTCCCTTACTCACATTGCCTAATCCTAAGTGCAAAATGAGAGAGAACCTTGATCCCTCTTAGGTTTAGTTGCAATAAGGCGCGAAAATTTCCCCTGTTTTGCGATGAAATGCACAACCCATTTCTAAATCTACCCTTCATTATTCCTATGTTCTGGGTTATTACAGCCTCTCTCCCTTAATAGAAACTTCGTCCCGAAGTTAAGATTGGTACCTGAACATCTCGGGGTAGGACTTCCTGAGTTCTTCTTCCGTCTCCCAAGTTGCTTCTCGCTCAGGATGATGTTGCCATTGAACTTTGCAATATTTGATTGCTCTGTTTCTTAACTTCTTCCATTGTACTTCTAGAATCTTTTCAGGTCTTTCCACATAAGTTAAATCAGATTGCAATTCTATCTCTTCATATGTAATGGGATCATCCGGTGCCTTCAAACACTTTCTGAGTTGTGATACATGAAACACATTGTGAACTTGACTTAGTTGCGCCGGTAATTCCAACTTAAAAGCTGTTCCTCGATTCTGACTAATTATCTTAAATGGTCCTATATATCGAGGACTTAACTTTCCTTTCACTCCGAACCTCTTGAGTCCCTTCATTGGGCTAACCTTTAAATAAACCATGTCTCCCACTTTCGGTTCCCAAGCTCTTCTTCTTTGGTCGGCATAACTCTTTTGACGACTTTGAGCTATTTTGAGTCTATCCCGGATCACCTCGATGACTTCTTGTCTCTCCTTGATGTAGTCCGGTGTAAACTCCTTGTTTTCTCCGGTTTCAAACCAACAAATTGGTGATCGACACTTCCTTCCGTACAATGCTTCGTACGGTGCCATCTGGATGCTACTTTATGTCTACGCCCCCTCCTTTTCCTGTAGACAGTGTTGGGTCTCCAAGAGCAGAGGTTTGTAGAACAGCAGCAAGTTTCCCTTAAGTGGATCACCCAAGGTTTATCGAACTCAGGGAGGAAGAGGTCAAAGATATCCCTCTCAAGCAACCCTGCAACCACAAAGCAAGAAGTCTCTTGTGTCCCCAACACACCTAATAGGTGCACTAGTTCGGCGAAGAGATAGTGAAATACAGGTGGTATGAATAAGTATGAGCAAGTAGCAACGGCACCAGAAAAGTGCTTTGCTGTCCAGGATCGGCGTGTGATGAATGATGGTAATATTGCAGGCAGTAGAGATGCAGTAAAACAGTAAGCAAGCAGCGATAGCAGTATTGGAAACAAGGCCTAGGGATCATACTTTCACTAGTGGACACTCTCAACATTGATCACATAACAGACTAAATAGATAGATGCTAGACTCTACACCCTCTTGTTGGATGATGAACACCACTAGCTGTGTAGGATTACACGAACCCTCAATGCCGGAGTTAACAAGCTCCACAATATTCGATGTTCATGTTTAAATAACCTTAGAGTGCACAACAGATCAACATAACCAAACCAAGTACTAACATAGCATGCACACTGTCACCTTCACACTACGAAAGGAGGCATAGATCACATCAATACCATCATAGCAATAGTTAACTTCATAATCTACAAGAGATCACAATCATAGCCTACGCCAAGTACTACACGATGCACACACTGTCACCATTACACCGTGCAGGAGGAATAAACTACTTTAATAACATCACTAGAGTAGCACATAGAAAAATTGTGATACAAAACACATTGCAATCATAAAGAGATATAAATAAGCACTTCACTATGCTCTTCATAACAGATGAATAAGTATTCTGTGAAATATAGCCTAAGAGACCCACACGGTGCACACACTCGTCACCTTTACACACGTGGGACAAGGAGTCTCCGGAGATCACATAAGTAAAATCCACTTGACTAGCATAATGACATCTAGATTACAAGCATCATCATATGAATCTCAATCATGTAAGGCAGCTCATGAGATTATTGTATTGAAGTACATAGGAGAGAGATTAACCACATAGCTACCGGTACAGCCCCGAGCCTCGATGGAGAACTACTCCCTCCTCATGGGAGACAGCAACGTTGATGAAGATGGCGGTGGTGATGATGGAGAAGCCTTCCAGGGGCACTTCCCCGTCCCGGCGGCGTGCCGGAACAGAGACTCCTGTCCCCTAGATCTTGGCTTCGCGATGGCGGCGGCTCTGGAAGGTTTTTGCGGGTTTCGTCGATCGTGATAGGGTTTTCGCGACGGAGGCTTTAAATAGGCGGAAGGGCAGCCTCGGAGGGGGCCTGGGGCCACCACACCATAGGGCGGCGCGGCCCCCCCTCTGGCCGCGCCAGGGTGGCGTGTGGGGCCCCCGGGGCTCCCTCTGGCGGCTCTCGGGTGTTCTGGAAGCTTCGTCCAATTATAAGACTCTGGGCGTTGATTTCGTCCGATTCCGAGAATATTTCCTTACTAGGATTTCTGAAACCAAAAACAGCAGAAAACAGGAACTGGCACTGCGGCATCTCGTCAATAGGTTAGTTCCAGAAAATTCACGAATATGACATAAAGTGTGCATAAAACATGTAGATATCATCAATAATGTGGCATGGAACATAAGAAATTATCGATACGTCGGAGACGTATCAGCATCCCCAAGCTTAGTTCTGCTCGTCCCGAGCAGGTAAACGATAACAAAGATAATTTCTGAAGTGACCTGCCATCATAACCTTGATCGTACTATTGTAAGCATATGTAATGAATGCAGCGATCAAAACAATGGTAATGACATGAGTAAACAAATGAATCATAAAGCAAAGACTTTTCATGAATAGTACTTTCAAGACAAGCATCAATAAGTCTTGCATAAGAGTTAACTCATAAAGCAATAATTCAAAGTAAAGGTATTGAAGCAACATAAAGGAAGATGAAGTTTCAGCGGTTGCTTTCAACATGTAACATGTATATCTCATGGATAGTTGTCAATGCAAAGTAATATAACAAGTGCAATATGCAAGTATGTAGGAATCAATGCACAGTTCACACAAGTGTTTGCTTCTTGAGGTGGAGAGAAATAGGTGAACTGACTCAACATAAAAGTAAAAGAAAGGCCCTTCGCAGAGGGAAGCAGGGATTAAATCATGTGCTAGAGCTTTTTAAGTTTTGAAATCATATAGAGCATAAAAGTAAAGTTTTGAGAGGTGTTTGTTGTTGTCAACGAATGGTAATGGGTACTCTAACTACCTCGCCAACCAGACTTTCAAGAGCGGCTCCCATGAAGGACGTTATCTCTACCAGCAAGGTAGATCATCCCTCTTCTCTTTTGTTTACACATGCATTTTAGTTTCATTATTGATGACACTCCTCCCAACCTTTTGCTTACACAAGCCATGGCTAACCGAATCCTCGGGTGCCTTCCAACATTCACATACCATGAAGGAGTGTCTATTTGCAAAATTAAGTTGCTTACTGATGAATCGAGCAAAACATGTGAAGAGAATTATTAATGCAAGTTGTAATTAATTGGAGCTGGGAACCCCTTTGCCAGCTCTTTTTGCAAAATTATTGGATAAGCGGATGAAACCACTAGTCCATTGTGAAAGTCTGTCAAAAGTAAATGACAAGATCGAAAGATAAAACACCACATACTTCCTCATGAGCTATAAAACATTAACACAAATTGAGAAGCATTTTGAATTTTTAAAGGTAGCACATGAAGTATTTATTGGAATGGCAGAAAATACCATGTAGTAGGTAGGTATGGTGGACACAAATGGCATAGTGGTTGGCTCAAGGATTTTGGATGCATGAGAAGTATTCCTTCTCGATACAAGGTTTAGGCTAGCAAGGTTATTTGAAACAAACACAAGGATGAACCGGTACAAGCAAAACTCACATAAAAGACATATTGTAAACATTATAAGACTTTACACCGTCTTCCTTGTTGTTCAAACTCAATACTAGAAATTATCTAGACCTTAGAGAGACCAATTATGCAAACCAAATTTTAGCAAGCTCTATGTATTTCTTCATTAATAGGTGCAAAGTATATGATGCAAGATCTTAAACATGAGCACAACAATTGCCAAGTATCACATTATCCAAGACATTTTAGCAATTACTACATGTATCATTTTCCGATTCCAACCATATAACAAATTAACGAAGCAGTTTCAACCTTCGCCATGAACATTAAAAGCTAAGAACACATGTGTTCATACGAACCAGCGGAGCATGTCTCTCTCCCACACAAGCATTTATTCAAACAAAAACAAAAAGAAGAAACATACAGACGCTCCAAGTAAAGCACATAAGATGTGACCGAATAAAAATATAGTTTCAGGGGAGGAACCTGATAATGTTGTCGATGAAGAAGAGGATGCCTTGGGCATCCCCAAGCTTAGATGCTTGAGTCTTCTTAAAATATGCAGGTATGAACCACCGGGGCATCCCCAAGCTTAGAGCTTTCCCTCTTCTTGATCGTAGTATATCATCCTCCTCTCTTGACCCTTGAAAACTTCCTTCACACCAAACTCGAAACAAACTCATTAGAGGGTTAGTGCATAATCAAAAACTCACATGTTCAGAGGTGACACAATCATTCTTAACACTTCTGGACATTGCTCAAAGCTACTGGAAGGTAATGGAACAAAGAAATCCATCCAACACAGCAAAAGAGGCAATGTGAAATAAAAGGCAGAATCTATCAAAACAGAACAGTCCGTAAAGACGAATTTTATTGAGGCACCAGACTTGCTCAAATGAAAATGCTCAAATTGAATGAAAGTTGCGTACATATCTGAGGATCACTCACGTAAATTGGCATAATTTTATGAGTTACCTACAGAGAATTAGGCCCAGATTCGTGACAGCAAAGAAATCTGTTTCTGCGCAGTAATCCAAATCTAGTATGAACCTTACTATCAGAGACTTTACTTGGCACAACAATGCAATAAAACTAAGATAAGGAGAGGTTGCTACAGTAGTAACAACTTCCAAGACCCAAATATAAAACAAAGTATTGTAGCAAAATAACACATGGGTTATCTCCCAAGAAGTTCTTTCTTTATAGCCATTAAGATGGGCTCAGCAGTTTTAATGATGCACTCATAAGAAATAGTATTTGAAGCAAAAGAGAGCATCAAGAGGCAAATTCAAAACAAATTTAAGCCTAACATGCTTCCTATGAAAAGGGATCTTGTAAATAAACAAGTTATGTAGGCATAATGGAACAAGCGTAGAAAGATGAAACAAGTGTAACTTCAAAAATTTCAGCATATAGAGAGGTGTTTTAGTAACATGAAAATTTCTACAACCATATTTTCCTCTCTCATAATAACTTTCAGTAGTATCATGAGCAAACTCAACAATATAACTATCACATAAAGCATTCTTATCATGAGTCTCATGCATAAAAGTATCATTACTCTCCACATAAGCATAATCAATTTTATTAGTAATAGTGGGAGCAAATTCAACAAAGTAGCTATCAAATATAGGAGGCATATTGTAATCATAATCAAGTTTATCCTCCATAGTAGGTGGCACCAAAAGGCTACTATCATTATAATCATCATAAATAGGAGGCAAAGTATCATCAAAGTAAATTTCCTCCTCAATGCCCGGGGGACTAAAAAGATCATGCTCATCAAAACCAGCTTCCCCAAGCTTAGAATTTTCCATAGCATTAGCAACAATAGTGTTCAAAGCATTCATATTAATAACATTCCCATTAGCATGCATATAAAGTTCCATGGGTTTCTTAATTCTCTCTTCAAACACATCATGTCCTAATTCAAGATAAAGTTCATAAAGATCTCTCATATTTATGTTGTTTTCCATTATGCCTAACTAGTGTAAACAAGAAACAAAAAGATGCAATTGCAGGATCTAAAGGAAATAGCTTCGAGCACTCACAACGGTACCAGAAAAGTGTTTGGTTACCTGGGACCAGCGTGTGAGTACCTTTTACCTTTCCTCCCCGGCAACGGCGCTAGAAAATAGCTTGATGTCTACGCCCCCTCCTTTTCCTGTAGACAGTGTTGGGCCTCCAAGAGCAGAGGTTTGTAGAACAGCAGCAAGTTTCCCTTAAGTGGATCACCCAAGGTTTATCGAACTCAGGGAGGAAGAGGTCAAAGATATCCCTCTCAAGCAACCCCGCAACCACAAAGCAAGAAGTCTCTTGTGTCCCCAACACACCTAATAGGTGCACTAGTTCGGCGAAGAGATAGTGAAATACAGGTGGTATGAATAAGTATGAGCAGTAGCAACGGCACCAGAAAAGTGCTTTGCTGTCCAGGACTGGCGTGTGATGAATGATGGTAATATTGCAGGCAGTAGAGATGCAGTAAAACAGTAAACAAGCAGCGATAGCAGTATTGGAAACAAGGCCTAGGGATCATACTTTCACTAGTGGACACTCTCACATTGATCACATAACAGACTAAATAGATAGATGCTAGACTCTACACCCTCTTGTTGGATGATGAACACCACTAACTGTGTAGGATTACACGAACCCTCAATGCCGGAGTTAACAAGCTCCACAATATTCGATGTTCATGTTTAAATAACCTTAGAGTGCACAACAGATCAACATAACCAAACCAAGTACTAACATAGCATGCACACTCGTCACCTTCACACTACGAAAGGAGGCATAGATCACATCAATACCAACATAGCAATAGTTAACTTCATAATCTACAAGAGATCACAATCATAGCCTACGCCAAGTACTACACGATGCACACACTCGTCACCATTACACCGTGCAGGAGGAATAAACTACTTTAATAACATCACTAGAGTAGCACATAGATAAATTGTGATACAAAACACATTGCAATCATAAAGAGATATAAATAAGCACTTCACTATGCTCTTCATAACAGTGAATAAGTATTCTGTGAAATATAGCCTAAGAGACCCACACGGTGCACACACTCGTCACCTTTACACACGTGGGACAAGGAGTCTCCGGAGATCACATAAGTAAAATCCACTTGACTAGCATAATGACATCTAGATTACAAGCATCATCATATGAATCTCAATCATGTAAGGCAGCTCATGAGATTATTGTATTGAAGTACATAGGAGAGAGATTAACCACATAGCTACCGGTACAGCCCCGAGCCTCGATGGAGAACTACTCCCTCCTCATGGGAGACAGCAGCGTTGATGAAGATGGCGGTGGTGATGATGGAGAAGCCTTCCGGGGGCACTTCCCCGTCCCGGCGGCATGCCGGAACAGAGACTCCTGTCCCCCAGATCTTGGCTTCGCGATGGCGGCGGCTCTGGAAGGTTTTTGCGGGTTTCGTCGATCGTGATAGGGTTTTCGTCGACGGAGGCTTTAAATAGGCGGAAGGGCAGCCTCGGAGGGGGCCTGGGGCCACCACACCATAGGGCGGCGCGGCCCCCCCTCTGGCCGCGCCAGGGTGGCGTGTGGGGCCCCCAGGGCTTCCCTCTGGCGGCTCTCGGGTGTTCTGGAAGCTTCGTCCAATTATAAGACTCCGGGCGTTGATTTCGTCCAATTCCGAGAATATTTCCTTACTAGGATTTCTGAAACCAAAAACAGCAGAAAACAGGAACTGGCACTGCGGCATCTCGTCAATAGGTTAGTTCCAGAAAATGCACGAATATGACATAAAGTGTGCATAAAACATGTAGATATCATCAATAATGTGGCATGGAACATCAGAAATTATCGATACGTCGGAGACGTATCACTACTCTGATAACTATTGTTATATGAGAATTCCGCCAAAGGTAAATGGTCCTCCATGAGCCTCCAAAGTTTAGAGCACAAGCCCTAAGCATGTCTTCAAGTATCTGATTTGTTCTTTCGGTTTGACCTCCAGTTTGTGGATGATAAGCTGTACTGAAATCCAACTTGGATCCCAAAGCTTCTTGGAGTTGTTTCCAAAACGCTGATGTGAAAATTGAACCTCTATCTGAGACTATCTTCTTGGGTACTCCATGCTTACTCACAATCTCCTTCACATATATATCCACAAGCTTTTCTCCGCATTATCCTTTGTATTTACGGCTATGAACCGAGCACTCTTGGTAAGCCTCGTCCACTATTACCCATATCATGTCCTTCTTCTTACTAGTCATTGGTAGACCAAGTAACAAAATCCATTCCGATTTCATCCCATTTCCACTCCGGTATCTCTAGTGGTTTGAGTAATCCCGCAGGACTCGATGTTCCGCCTTCACTCGTTGACATGTATGACATTCCGAGACATATTGTGCTATTTCTCTTTTCATGTTGTTCCACCAGAACATCTCTTTCAAATCCATATACATCTTAGTACTTCCCGGATGTATTGAATAAGGGGTTTCATGTGCTTCTTTTAATATGATTGACTTCACTTCTGGATCATCCGGTACACATATCCTTTTCTGAAAGTATAATGAATCAAAATCCCCTAGATTGAATTCTGACGGTCTTCCCTCTCCAATCCTTTTGATTTCTTCTTGGATAAACAAATCATCCGCTTGTTTCTGGATAATCTCATACTTTAAGTCTGAATACATCTCATCCATAATCCTCATGGTTGCTACACTTCCCTTAACATCACCTTGAATAAACAAAATCTGAGCATCCTCTAGCTCTTTCCGAAGTTCTTTTGGAATCTCCCATTCCGTAGGTTGATTCTCTGTACTCTTCCTACTTAAGGCATCTGCTACTACATTAGCCTTGCCTGGTGTATAGTTGATTGTAAGGTCATAATCCTTAATCAACTCTAACCATCTCTTGTGTCTCATGTTTAATTCCTTCTGAGTGAAGAAATATTTCAAACTTTTATGATCGGTGTATAACTCACACTTGGATCCATATAAAAATTGTCTCCAACTCTTCAAAGCATACACAACTGCTGCTAACTCTAGATCATGTACTAGGTAGTTGTGTTCATGTGGTTTCAACTGTCTTGAGCCATAAGCTATTACTTTCCGATCTTGCATAAGAACACATCCAAGTCCATTCTTGGAAGCATCACAATACACCGTGTAATCCTTTCCTGGTTCAGGAACTGCTAACACCGGTGCTGTGGTTAACTTATCTTTGAGTGTTTGGAAGCTGGCTTCACACTCATCCGTCCACTCAAATGGAGTATTTTTCTTGAGTAACTTGATCATTGGTCCGGCAATCTTTGAAAATCCCTCTATGAATCTCCGATAATAACCTGCCATACCAAGAAATCCTCGTATCTCCTTAGCATTTTTAGGTGATTTCCATTCCAATACGGACTAAACCTTTCTTGGATTCACTGCTATGCCTTCTTTGGTTATGACATGTCCAAGAAATTCAACACTATCTAACCAAAATTTACACTTACTGAACTTTGCATATAGCTGATGTTCTCTCAAAATTTGCAGAGCTATCTTCAAATGCTTGGCATGTTCTTCTTTATCTTTGGAATAGATTAGAATATCATCTATGAACACTATCACAAACTTGTCCAAGTACTTCATGAATATCTTGTTCATCAAATTCATGAAAATTGCTGGTGCATTTATTAGTCCAATTGGTACAACCAAGTATTCATGGTGTCCATACCTTGATACAAACGTTGTTTTTGGCACATCCTCCTTCTTGATCTTGATTTGATGGTATCCTGACCTTAAATCTATCTTCGAGAAGACTCCAACTCCTTGAACTTGATCAAAAAGATCTTGTATTCTAGGTAAAGGATACTTGTTCTTGATAGTTACATTGTTCAAATTTCTATAATCTCCACACATTCTCTTTCCCACATCTCTTTTGTCCACAAAAATGACTGGTGTACCCCATGCTGACACACTTTCTTGAATGAATCCCTTCTGTTCCAACTCATCTATCTGAGTTTTTAGTTCCACTAATTCCTTTGGTCCCATCTTATATGGTGGTTGAGCTATTGGTGCCGTGCCTGGAATCAGATCGATCGTGCACTCTATCTCTCTATCGGGTGGCATACCCGGTAGTTCCTTAGGAAATACATCTTGAAACTCATTCACTACAGGAATATCTTCAATTCTCACCTCCTTCAGACTATTGAGTTCTGTAAGGGTATATTGCCCCTATGTGTGGTTTTGGTAATTAATGACAACCCCTATGGACTAATGTTTTCATTGAGTTTATATGAAGGAATATTCCATAGGTTCTACTTGCTCTCCATGTGTTGGATTCAAGTATGGATGCCATGAAGATAAAGATATACCTTGTGTATTGGCATCAAGATCATTGGGATAAAGATATATATATGTGATATGATCAAGAAGAAGAAATGAAGATGGAGTTCTTATGTGGAACTCAATATTAGCCATGCTCTATCTTAAGTGAGTATGAGAAGATACAAGGTTGAGTTGGGCAAGTTCAAGATGAGCATCTTGAGTGGATCACATGCTTGAAGCTTGCCGTCCATTTGGTGATAGTGGACATGTGAAGATGTGCATCAATGAAGCTTTCCCATCATAGTGTATGGGGGAGCATTTGTGAGTATACACGAAGCGACAATGATCAAGTGATGGGATGCGCAAGGCAAAGGTATGACCTTGATAGGTTTTCCTTTTACCGGTCTCGAGGTGGTTGATGGGAGACCGGATTATAGGATAGATAGCCGCACTAGTAAGAGGGGCTTTCGGTTGGGTAACTTGATCACATCGTCTTAGGGAGCTCAATCCTTGCATACTTTGCATATTCTTATTGCTTCTTGGTGTTTCTCTGTGTGAGGTTCTTGAGCTTGTTGCTAGCTTTACAACAAGCCCAAGTTCATCGAAAACGGAATCCGCATGCATCTTCTATTGCGTTTTCGAGTTTGGACGTCTTCACCGTTTCTTGACGGTGGGAGACTCCCTCTCTAAAATCATCTAAAAATGTTCTGTGAGGAGTCTCCATATTTCCAGTGTTTGTTGGGGTTCTATTCGTCGTTATCTTTCCAACAAAATTGGTTTCATGTCAATCGGAGTTCGGGAGCATTAGTTATCACAGTTTTTGTATAAACATGTTTTCCTGCTCACCCGGTCAGGGACCCGGTCGGACCGGCCTCTCAACCGGCCTGCCCGGCGTGCCGACCGGTCAACCGGGCGGCAACCGAGATCCAAACGATGAGCCAGCAGGTCCGGTTGCCGACCGGTCAGCCGGCCTGCAGACCGGGGTGTCCGGCGCTCGGCCCGGTCAACCGGGCGGCAACCGGGCGCCAACCGGTTGTCCTCGGGGTCCGGCCTACCGACCGGTTTGGACCGGCTGGTCCGGTCTGTGGCCCGGTCCGACCGGGCCCCTGGACCGGACGACCCGGCCCCAGGCCCGGTTGACCGGCCTCCTCGATGGTTGACTCAGCCCAATTTTTTCCCCAACGGTTATATTTGCTCTTGGGCTATAAATAGCCCTTCTTCCACCTTGGGCTGGGTAGTTCTTCCTATTCTCTCTCCTCCATTGTTGCATTTGAAGAACTTGCTCTCCCCCTTGATTCCTCCAACCATTCTTGCTCATATTTGAGGATTTGAGAGAGGAGATCTAGATCTACACTTCCACCAATCCATTTCTCCTCTAAGTGAGGGGAACCCTTTGGATCTAGATCTTGGAGTCTTTTGTTGACTTTCCCCATTGTTCTTCCTCTCCAATCTCATCTTAGCATTTGTTGCTTGGGTGGGATTTGAGGGTGAAGGACTTGAACACCTCTAGTGTTCTTGCTTTGCATCATTGCATAGTGTTGAGCTCTCCACCACGATTAGTTCGAGTGAGAGACCGTGAGCTTGTTACTCTTGGAGGGAGACCTCCTAGTTGGCTTGGTGATTGGTGCTCCGGTGATCTCTTCAAGAAGATTGTGAAGAGGCCCGGGCTTCTCCTTCGTGGAGCTTGTGAAGTGGTTGTGGAGCTTGCCATCTCCGGAGCGGAGGAAAAGCTAACCATAAGGAAAGGGCCATTATCCTTCGTGGGTGTGGTTCGGAGAATAGGGTGAGCCTTCGTGGCGCGGGGAATCCTTCGTGGGACCTCCACTCCTCCAAACGTGACGTACCTTCTTGCAAAGGAAGGGAACACGGGAATACATCCTCGTCTCCGCGTGCCTCGGTTATTTCTATACCCGAGCTCTGTTTCCTTGTGATAGCCATCGTGCTTGAAGTATATATATCTTGCTATCATTTGTGCTACATATATCTTGTGCCTATCTTGCTTAGCTTTGTGCTACATATATCTTGTGCCTATCTTGCTTAGCCCTAGTTGCCATTGTTACACTTAGTTGAGCTTAGCATATTTAGGGTTTGTGCTTGTAAACTAAACGTTAGTTTAATTCCGCATTCTTACAAGACAAATCCGCAAGAGTTTTTAATTGCCTATTCACCCCCCCCTCTAGGCGACATCTCGATCTTTCAAGTTCCAATCCTATCTCCAACTCACTGTATTTGTCTCCTTGGAAAACTATTCGGCCTCCTATGGAGTTGCGAAGTGATACTGTTTTGTCTCCACAATTGATCACCGCTCCATTCTCTGTCAACCAGTCCATCCCTAGGATGACAGATATGTCCTTCATGGGTATGATGAATAGGTCCGCGAAATACACACAGTCACATATGGTTATGACTTGTGCCTCTTTCACGTGGGTTACTAAGATCGTTCCCCCCGCGGATAGAACAGTTATAGGGGTTTCTAACTCAGAACATCTAAGCCCGAATTTTTCCACAAACTCCAATGCAAGAAATGATGTGGTTGCTCCAGTATCAAATAATACTTTGCCAGGATGAGTAAGAATGCTTAGCGTACCTAAGACTGTTTGATCCGACTCTTCCGCTTGTTCCAAAGATGTACAATTCAGCTTTCCATAAGGCTTTCCCCTCTTGTTGTTGTTGTTGTTGTTGTTGTTGTTGTTGTTGTTGTTGTTGTTGTTGTTGTTGTTGTTGTTGTTGTTGTTGTTGTTGTTGCGGTTGTTGTTGTTGTTGTTGTTGTTGTTGTTGTTGTTGTTGCGGTTGTTGTTGTTGTTGTTGTTGTTGTTGTTGTTGTTGTTGTTGTTGTTGTTGTTGTTGTTGTTGTTGTTGTTGTTGTTGTTGTTGTTGTTGTTGTTGTTGTTGTTGTTGTTGTTGTTGTTGTTGTTGTTGTTGTTGTTGTTGTTGTTGTTGTTGTTGTTGTTGTTGTTGTTGTTTCCACCTCGTCCTCCTGAGCTCTGTCCGCTCCAAGACGCCTTATTTGGACAATCAGGCTTGATATGTCCATCCTTCCCACAACCATAGCAGATGATTCTGGGTTTCTGACAATCCTTCTGCAAATGACCTCTCAGGCCACAATTGTTGCAGATGATCTGGTTGATTGGATTCTGACTCTGACCTCCCCGGTTGTATTGATTACCAGTAGTAGGTCGGTATCGGGGTTTGAAACTCCGATCAGGTGTTGGTTTACTAATTGGGTACTTCCTTGGCTCAATACGAGCCCTCTTTCTCCTATCCTCCTGGACTTGCCGATAATCATCCTCGAAAGTGATTGCCGAGTCAATCAGTTCCTGGAATTCGGCAGTCCGTGCCAACCTCAGTTGCATCTTCATGTATGGATTCATGCCTTTCATGAACCGCTTCTTCCTCTTCTCCTCCGTATCAACATCCTCAGGTGCATACCTAGATAGTCTGTTGAAATCCCGAACATACTGCATGATGGGTGCAGTGTTCTGTCGTAGTTCATCAAACTCCCTCTTCTTCAGCTCCACCACACTGTCCGGAACATGGGCATCCCGGAACTTCTTCTTGAACTCCTCCCAGGTAAACACCTTATCTGGAGGGTGTAATGCTACAAGGTTCTCCCACCATGACGCTGCTGGTCCTGACAACAGATAAGTAGTATATCTAATCTTCTCCTCATCGTTGCAACCAACGGTCTTCAGCTTCCGTTCCGTATCCATGAGCCAATCTTCAGCGTCCATTGGTTCTGGAGCTGATGTAAAAGGTAGTGGTCTCGCATTTTGGAAGTCTGATAGGGTTACTCCCTTGCCTTCATTACCCTTATCGTTGATGACTTGGGTAAAGAACTCTTGCATGTTCTTGCTTTGACTTTCCTGGTATCGCCTCCTGTCTTCTTCCATGGCCCTCATGTACTGTTGGAAATCTGGATGTAGCATTGGATGTGGTGGTGGTGCATTCTCTGCTCTAACTGCTGCATCTGCCGCCTCTTGTTCTCTTGTCTCCCGCTCTCTTCGAGCCTCTTCAGTTTCAACTAACGCCATGTCCCCCTAGTCCTGTAACAAGGAGCGATTACTCATAATTACACCATGCAAATGTTTTCTGAGCTCAACTCATTGCCCAGAACTAGTCACACAATGAAATCAAGAAGCAAATCCAAAACAAACATTTATTATGCATATACTTTGTATATTACATAACTTACACACTTATATTACATGTGGTACATATAAACCACTTATTTGGCTCAAAGCCCAAGCCAACGGGAATTTAAAATACGTTCTATTACAATACCACCTAGATTACTTTATTCTTCGTTGGAGCTCTACTCCTCGTCATCATAACTCTCCTCCGCGTACATCCCTGGGGTCCATCCGATACAGCGGTTTGTCTTCCGAACACCGTCCGGAACGAATGTCCTTCCAGTAGGTATGTAATCTGAATCGGACGAAGTGCCGAGACAGAGATCTGTCATGCCAAAGTAACTGGATAATGACTCATATGTATCCCCCGTAGGATACAACTCACCTTCTTCTACCATCCATGGTGGATTTCTACTCACTTGATCTCTCATCTTCTTCTTCTTCTTCTTAGTTCCAGAACTCTCACCTACAACGTACTGAGATGTTTTGGGTAATCCCATCTCCAGATCTAAAGAAATGGAGTTGGTGTCTTTCTCTTCTTGCCCAAAGCTTTGGTTAACCTCGCCTCCTTCATCCTCTGTATCACAAGTGATGGGTTCTCCCTTATCTCCAAACGGTTCCACGAAACGCCAACCAATCGAATTCTCGATTGGTGACTCCGAGCAGTTTAGGTTCCTGGAATCACCTCCCCCATATCTAGATTCATATGATGCTGAAACATGTGGATAGTGTGGAACAAATTTGGGTGTGAGTGGTTCTCTCTTGGGCAACTGGTCGCTCAAATCTACATAGCTGTTTGGGCTAAAGAAAGGTGTAGTATGTTGTGGTTGTGCCCTCAGATCACGCATCCGAGTTTGGACTTTATCAGGGTCCGTGAACTCAGCTAGCATGTGGTCAATCTCAACCCCTCATCTTCATGTGTAAAATGTACATCGTGGTCAATAAAGACTTACAGCTATCCATGTGCTGTGCTGCAGCTTCAGGACTTCTGTGTGCTAACACCAGATGATTCAGAGTGGGATAATCATCCTCCTCGGCATGAGGTATATGAGAAAACTCTGAACATAGCAGCTCTACTGACTTATGCTGCCTTATCTCAAGGATTGCCTTGAATAGGCCCATATGGTAGGCTGTGGTGATGGTTTTGGCTTCTCCGTATGGCATTATACGACTCATCAGCAGTTTTGTCGGTAGTTGGACCGATACTCTGCACTTGGCTAGGATTTCCCCATCATAGTAGGTATACTTGATAACAGGTATCCGTGGGTCACAATGAAGTTCCTTCAGCATCCCACACACGAGAGCTGTGATTGGTCCATCATAATCACCGAGCCATCCCTCAACCTTCCTCAAAGTCCTCTTAGGAAAAGTGTTCGCCATTATGGCTGTATACAAAAGCAGAATATTAGCAGTGATAATGCATCATAATAGCTATAATAAAGAATTATCGCACTAAAATATATGGTTTTGCTATTCTCATGTGAATAATCACCATATTTCTAGAGAATCCTTTACTATTTCTACTAGACTCCTACATGTTTCTTCCCTATACTAGGTTTTTCCAACCTAAGGTCGCAACATTTGCTCTGATACCGACTGCGGTGACCCAGACATACCACCTGCATGTTGTAGTATACAAGTCGTTGATATGATCTTTGTGAAGGGACTTCTTCACAAATTTCCATATCCCTCAGAGTGGTACACCAGAAACATTGCAGGTCATAACACTCCATACTTTATTACAAACATTGTCTTAACAAGTTGGTATTATCACAGGTCCTATGAGAACACCCTAAGATACTACTTAAGTACGATTACAACTCATACCAAATATAAAGAGAGCTCAACAACTTATTTAGGTAAGTTCTACGTTGCTCGGCTCTATGATGCTAAGGTATGTCACTACTCCTCCACCTCTGTGTCATCTGGTCCGTAGACTATCCCATAGTCTACTCCTTCCACTCCGCCGGTAAGATCAGGTTCCTCGTAGACCAGCTCGTAACTTCCTTCTGGTGCTCCATCGTTGATGGCCTCCACTTCCGGATCACAGTCTAGCAAGGGTATCGAAAGAAAGTGAGTACAGAGGTACTCAACAAGTTCTAAAAGAGTAAAAAGGTGTTTGATGCACTAGCTACGACCATTGATCAGGAAATCGCAGGTCAATGCATGTTTTGAAATCATTTCTTCAAAAGGTTGCTTTTATTATGAAAACTATGCCCGTCGGTCTTCACGAGTTGACCAGAACTTCATGGAGTTCCTTTCCTGCCGCGTTCGCAGCTTCCCTTCCCGAACAAGGAGTGACAAGTCACAATTTAATACACTCTGCAGAGGTGCGTTACTTTTCCCACAAGAGATTCCACCCCTTTTGCCATCCGCAGGGACTTGCCCCCGTTCACACTTCCTTTGGTGTGAGGCCAGGTATGAAAATCCAAGCCCACATCGCCTTCTCCGCGACTGCAAACCCACCCTTTTGTCCGACCCTACACCCCTAGTAGACTTCTTCCGATAATACGGCTTTACTCACGGTGTACTCCGGACAATCCATCATAGATCGTAGAGCTTATCATCACTAATGGATGGGGATTTAAAAGGATATACAAACCTACGGCCGTGCCTCCAACACCCCGCCAGCTCTACCAATCCGTTGGCGTGCAGAAGGGAAAAGATACGGCTGGCTTCCCCAGAGCCATTATAGATCTCATGGTCAACGCGGTTTGTACGGCGCTAGAACCACTGGACGGCATTGGTAATTTAATCCTAGTGTGATATAACCCATGCAATGGAACCTCCACCATATCAACACATCCATGGTTCCATCGCCAGCCACATAGTCATATTCATAATTGGAAAGTAACATTTCATTTGCAATGCAGGAATGGTAAGTATATAGCTTTGCAGTAAAATGATAGAAAATACTCAAGTTGATATGAGCAAGGGTGAACTTGCCTGTGGACTGCGAGATAGTGCAGTTCAATGCAGTTGATGGAACCTGGACCTCGAGTTCTGTAAGAAGCATCATCGTCCGGTAAGGACAATGTTATAAAATCCAAATAATGCAATCATGGATGTATTATTTTATGTTGAATCCCTTTACCTTACTGAGTTATAGCAATTTAGGGTTGAGTTAAGATTTATGCCTTTGGCAGTAACTTGCAATTGATTTTAAAAGGGTAAACCATTTTAATTCACATCAAATAATAATTCAAATTAAAACTATTTGACTTGGTGGTTTATCATTCATCCCAAAACTGGATTAAAATAATAGAGTTGTCTCTATATTTTTGGAATAAATAGGGAATAGAGTATTTTTCTTTGAAAAATACCTTTCTCAATAGAAATGACTTGGAATAGTAGAATTTCATTTTGAAATGTTTGAAAATAAGTATTTGAACTTATTTGAGATTTTTCCTTGAATTTTAAATACAAGGAAATAATAGTTTAAAATTCCAAGTTATTATTTAAATTCTGCAAATTCATAATTTTGAATTTGTTTCTTAAATTCCATTTCATATTTTATTCTGATTAAGATTTATTTTTCATTCACTAATCCAATTTTTAATGGATTTTTAGAGTTGTAATTTATTTACTAAAAAATGGTGAAATTCTGGTCTTTTCCTAAAAATAAAAAGACAGAAATACCCCTGGCCCCTATTGGGCCAGCCCACTTAACTAAGGCCCAGGGACAGCCCACTAAGGCATGTCCCCTAATGGGTCGGTGGCACCGAAGCGGCCCACCTCGCTCCCTCACTCGTCACTCTCTCTCGCTCGTCTCTAACCCTAACTCTCCCGCGACACCTGTGGCGATGGCGTCGCCGCCATGGCCGCCGCCACGCTCCGGCCATCTCTGTGCTCCCCTGCCCTAGCTACTTACCAAATCGGGACCGTCGCGAGATGATCTACCGATCTGTCTGCGCGGTTTCTCCCCTCTCTTCCTCTCCTGGCGAATCGCCTCCAATCTGGATCTCGTGGAGAATCGCCCCTGGCGATTGGCGATCTCCGGCGAGTCCTCGCCCTCGCCGTCGACGTGTGCGCCTCCGAGACCGACCTGGCGCAGGTGCTGCTCGCAGTACCTGTGCCGTCGTCTCTGGTGTTGCGCTACGGTGGTGTTCGTGCTCGTCGGCGTAACACCGGCGCCTACCCTGGCTTTGCAGCTGCTATGGCCGCGCGAGCACTGCCTCGCCATGCCATAGCCTCTGCCACCAGGCGCGTGTAAGTAATCTTCACCTCCTCCTACTCTTCTCCATGCCTGTGCGCCTCCCTTGCTACTGTACTTCTTCCTCCTCATGTTCTGTGGCTCTCTGGTGATCCTGTGATCACCCAGAGCTCTACCATGGCTGCTTAATCTGCCTATGCTTCCATTTGCCTGCAAGCTTATGGCCAAATCACCAGTTTCTGGTACTGGCCAGTGTTGCCTTGCTTGCTGTACATGCTCTGTTTGCTTATCTGTTGCTCCTAGCATGCTTTGTTCTTGCTAATGAGCTTGCTATGCCATGCTGTACTTGATTATAGGCTTGCTATGCTTACTGGCATGTCATACTTGCTTGTCTAGGTGTACTGTGGTGCATCAGTGACACTTGTGAGTGCCAGTGGTGTTTGTGAAATGCTTCTGTGCTTCCTGTGCAAGCTAATGATCCATTGGATCATCCTTTGCTTGTTGGCTAGCTTATCTGTGTGGCTTGACTTGATTCAATTGATCCATTTGATCAATTAAATGTCAGTGATGGCTTACTGATTAATTCTGTGGCTAAGTGATTCATTTTCCTTGTTGATGCTGATGCTCAAGCATCACTATGCTACTGCTTACTTGTGCTATTGCTTGCTCTAGCTTACTGGACTAGATCCAGTGGCTGTGATGTAGTGATTGGTGATGTGTTGCTTAACAGTATGCTACTGTCAGTACTAAGCATGGATCTATGATATATTCATGCTTGAATAAATTGATTTATGATGAACTGCTTATGGAGTGATGATTTAAATGATTTGCTTGTATATGACTTTGCTATTCATGATTATTTAGCAAGCAAATGAATCTGAATCCCTTTCTGGATGATGATGTGCTATAGTTGGCTTTATTTTAAATGGTGCTAAGTATGATGTGACCTCAGTAGCTTTGCTACTGATTGGTTGCTCACCTATTTGCTTGGATCTTGTGGGCCACTCAACCTTGCTTGTATATTTGGGAATCATACTAGATATGAATGCCAATATGCTTGCCTGTGATGAAATTTAGGGTTTAACTGATGGTTACAAGCTTAGGATTCTCTGTGTAGTCTTTATTAGCTGCTAATCATTGCAATACATCTACTGGTGCTATTTGTGCATATGATCTTGCTGGTGTGTGCATCTGTGCATGATTGCTAGCTTCTGTGCACATGATCTGTATCTAGATGATTTCTATTTTAGTGGCTTTTAGACTAGCAGTAATCCTTGGTGAAAACCAAGTGATGATCTACCCATTTGAGCATCTGCTCAATCCCATGACTATGTCATGCATATTTTATGGATCAGATCCATTGGATCTGTCCAGGAACTTGGTATACCTTGTTCCATCTCCTAGAATGAAATATTTTGTTGTTGCAGACTTGTGGTTTTGTGCACAGCCCTTCACCTCCAGATTCTGGTTAATCTTCTTAGGTCACCATAATTCCTGGTGGCTAAGTGGTTGTGTGTTGGTTTTGTTCTTGGCAAGAACTGGATGAACTTGTGTTGGCTCTAGCTTCACCCTTACCTGGTGAATTATCTATCTGGTCGACTATCATGGTTCTAGGGTTTGTGTGCTATTTATATGGTCCCTACTTCTACCCTGGCCATGACACACAAGGCCTGGTTACTTTGTGACACATCCCTTGCATTGCCTTGTTGTTGCTTGGTTAGCAACAGCCCTCATATGCTGAAACTTGAGCCCCTGTGGCTGCTCAGTTCTGGTCTGCCTATGCCTATCTTGTGCTGTCCAGGAATTTGGACAAGCACAAGTGTGCAGTGAAAGTTTCACTGTCCAAACTGAATATCTGTGTTTTGCTAACTGTCCAAACTGAAATTTGCTAACACTTACATTCTGGTCTAGCACTTGTCATTTGTCTTGCAGGTTTGAAATGAATTATGGCCAGAAGATCATCCTCAAGTCACTTAGTCTAGGTTTTAGTTTAGAACAAACTTGTAAATTTTTTTTATTTCTGTTCATTATTTCTCAATTCTTGTATCAAGAATATTGTAAAGACTTTGTAATTTGTGTTGTATATCAATAAAGCTCAAGTTTTGTTTATGAGCTTTAGTCTTATGTAATGTTTATATTCTTAATTAAATATTATATTTGATATTCGATTTGAAATTCAAAGTTATTTGAATTTATAAGTTGTGTTTGAATTATGAATTCATTATTTATGTTGTGTTATGCTTAGTGTTAAATATGTTAACTCTTGTCAAATGCGATCATTCCCCAAATTAATAAGATACCAAAGAGATCATGTCGAAATTTCCCTTACTCACATTGCCTAATCCTAAGTGCAAAATGAGAGAGAACCTCGATCCCTCTTAGGTTTAGTTGCAATAAGGCGCAAAAGTTTCCCCCGTTTTGCGATGAAATGCACAACCCATTTCTAAATATACCCTTCGTTATTCCTATGTTCTGGGTTATTACACTTACTAACTCTACTTCTTGTGAAGCATCTATCTTGAAGGAGAATGTTGAGCTAAGCGCTCAACTTGAATTGCTAACTAGCAATTATGGGAAGTTGGAAGGAAATCATGGAAAGCTTTCTAGCTCCCATGAGGATCTTCTAGCCTCCCATGATAGGCTAAAGTTAGCTCGTGAGGCTATCATATCAAAGGCAACACCTTGTGAGCCTCATGTGGATACTAGCACTACTACTCAAAATTCTATATTTCCATGTGCTAGTCCTAGTAATTCATCCACTCATAGTATTGCTAAATCTTGTGATGAATTATGTTCCTTGCCTTGTTGCTCTAACAATGAAGGTTCTACTTCCTCTAGTACTTGTGTTGTTACTAACCATGTAGAGGAAATCAAAGAGCTCAAGGCCCAAGTCACTTCCTTGAAGAACGACTTGGTAAAGAGTCATGATGGGAAATGCAAACTTGACAAGATGTTGAGTGTGCAACAATCCCCCAATGACAAGAGTGGACTTGGATTCAAATCCAACAACAAGAACAAGTCCAACATCAACAACAACAAGAAGAAGAAGGGCCAAGTACAAGTCAAAGACCCGACCAAGATTGTTTGCTTCAAGTGCAAAATTGAAGGGCATCATGTTAGATCTTGCCCTCTGAAGAAGAAGAAAAAAGGGAAGCGGCCTCAAGCTCAAACTCATATTCAACCTCAAGTTGAAGAAATGCCACTTCCCAAGAAGAATCAAGCCAATGCTCCCATTGTGGAGAAATCTAGTGAGAAGAAGGAGAAGAAAAGAACTTGCTACATATGCCGTGAGAAGGGCCATGATGACCCACAAGTATAGGGGGTGTATCGTAGTATCTTCGATAAGTAAGAATATTGATCCCAACGAGGAGCAGAAGGTGTTGACAAGCAGTTTCGATGAAGGATTCACTGTAAATGCTCACAGACTAGTATTCAGGGGGTTTTGATGTAACAGATGAATAAAGTACTAGTAAGTAAAGTGCGAGAGTAACAATTGCAGTGAGTGGCCCAATCCTTTTTAGCACAAAGGACAAGCCGGTTTGTTTATTTATAATAGCCAAACGTTCCTGAGGACACACGGGATTTTAGTCTAGTGCTTTCGCTACATACGGCTAATTAATCTTCATTGTTTTGATAAGTGTTGTGTGGGTGAACCTATGCTAATGTACCGCCCTTCCTAGGACTAATACATACTTGTGATTATACCCCTTGCAAGCATCCGCAACTACAAGAGAGTAATTAAGATAAATCTAACCACAGCCTTAAACTCTGAGATCCTGCTATCCCTCCTGCATCGATATACCAACGGGGCTCAGGTTTCGTCACTCCGGCAACCCCGCAATTGGCAAACGAGTACAAGATGCATTCCCCTAGGCCCATAAAGGTGAAGTATCGTGTAGTCGACGTTCACACGACACCACTAGAAGAATAACACCACAACTTAAATATCATAACATTGAATATTACTCAACCATACTTCACTACTAACATTTAGACTTCACCCATGTCCTCAAGAACTAAACGAACTACTCACGAGACATCATATGGAACATGATCAGAGGTGATATGATGATGAATAACAATCTGAACATAAACCTTGGTTCAACGGTTTCACTCAATAGCATTAATAACAAGTAGAAATCAACACCGGGAGAGTTTCCCCTATCAAACAATCAAGATCAAACCCAAATTGCTACAGCGGTGACGATGTGCAGTGGTGGAGATGGCGGTGATGATGATGAAGATGATGATGATGGTGATGGAGATGATGTCTAGCTCGATGACGGTGACGATGGCATCGATTTCCCCCTCCGGGAGGGAATTTCCCCGGCGGATCTCAGCCTGCCGGAGAGCTCTTTTCTCTCTGGTGTTCTCCGCCTCGCAGAGGCGGCTGTGACTCTTCGCGACTATTTCCCTGGGGCTTAGGTTTTCGGGACGAAGGCGTACGCGAAGAAAAGGAGGCGAGAGGGGGCTGTGGGCCCCCTCCTCACAGGGCGGCGCGGCCAGGCCTTGGGCCGCGCCGGCCTATGAGGTGGGCCCACCTCGGGTCCCCTCGGCTCCCCCTTCGGCTCCCTTCGTCTTCCGGAAAAATAGGATTTTTCATATAATTTCCGTCGACCGTTGATCTTCCGAAATATTGCATTCGACGGCGCTTTTTCCAACGAATCCCGACTCCGGTGCGCGATCCTCCAATAATCATGAATCATGCAAAATAGATGAAATAACATAAGTATCATCTCCAAATATGAAATATATCAATGAATAACAGCAAATTATGATATAAAATAGTGATACAAATTGGACGTATCAACTCCCCCCAAGCTTAGACTTCGCTTGTCCCCAAGCGAAACTGAACTCGGTAAACATGACCGCATGTTTATGGAGTGAAGAGTCGATAAATAAAATACGGACAAGAAGCTTCATATTCATTCACACAAGACATTTTAGTAAATGACTTCCTCATATAATTCAACCTGAAACAAGTATAAGGTAATCACAAATAAAGGTGCATAAGAAATCATAGTTGGTGATGGCAAACTTCGTTCTTGGTCAAAGAACAGTTAACAGGTTATACTTATCTATCGAGCAGTGCTCTTATGTTAAAGTTTATATGGCACAACTTGCATACTCAATCATAATAACCTCCTCATGGTCATTGATAACTTGCAAAGCTATATTCATTCAGATAAAACTTGTACTAAACAAGGAAGAATAAAAGACATGATGAAGTAAATCACAATATAATGGTTTGATCACAACAACTCAAACTCTTCCTTAAGATGGAGGGAAATAGGTTTACTGACTCAACATAAAGTAAAAGACAGGCCCTTCGCAGAGGGAAGCAGGGATTAAATCATGTGCTAGAGCTTTTTCAGTTTTTGAAATCATATAGAGAGTATAAAAGTACAGTTTTTGAGAGGTGTTTGTTATTGTCAACGAATGGTAGCGGGTACTCTAACCCCCTTGCCAGACAAACCTTCAAAGAGCAGCTCCCATTTTATTTTTATTTTTGTGTGGCACTCCTTCCAACCTTTCTTTCACAAACCATGGCTAACCAAATCCTCGGGTGCCTGCCAACAATCTCATACCATGAAGGAGTGCCTTTTTATTTTAGTTTTATTATGATGACACTCCCCCAACCTTTGCTTACACAAGCCATGGCTAACCGAATCCTTCGGGTGCCGTCCATCAATCACATACCATGGAGGAGTGTCTATTTAGGTTAATTAATTTGGGACTGGGAATCCCATTGCCAGCTCTTTTTGCAAAATTATTGGATAAGTGGATGAAGCCACTAGTCCATTGGTGAAAGTTGCCCAACAATATTGAAAGATAAAACACCACATACTTCCTCATAAGCTATAAAACATTGACACGAATAAGAGGTAATAAATTTTGAATTGTTTTAAAGGTAGCACACGAAGTATTTACTTGGAATGGCAGGAAATACCATGTAGTAGGTAGTTATGGTGGACACAAATGGCATAGGTTTTGGGTTCAGGTTTGGATGCACGAGAAGTATTCCCTCTCGGCACGGGTCTTTGGCTAGCAAGGTTAATTAGCAAGCATAAGAGTCGAGGGAAACAAACAAATATACATGTGATAGAAACAATCATGCAGCTTCCTTGTAAGCACAAACAATTTTAACTTCAGAATAATAAGCTATGAGCTAACAAGAAAGAAAGATAATGAAACAACTACATGTATTTCTCTTTTCTACTTAAACCTCAAAGTTTTGTTGCTATTGACGAATGCTAAGTTTGCCAAAACCAAATAGATTTATTCAGTGCTCCCAAAGTGATACCAATACTAATAACAAGATCAATCATATAATAAGGATTGCAAACTAAAATAAGAATGCAATATGTAAATGATAAGACTTCTCATTAATATTCCATAACGATAACTCACACCAAGGGATACATAGACAACCAACTAAAGGAGAGATACTTCCACACTGCAACCCATCTTATATGATAACTTCCCTACTCATGATATGACACTACTTGATAGTAAAAAATAAAAGATAGTGATGATGTGATACCGCGGCACTCCCCCAAGCTTGGAACAAACCAAGGGGATGCCAATACCGATGACGAATTACTCCTTCGGCGATGGTGGTGATGAATTCTCGACAAGCTTCTCAACAAGCTCCTGAAGCTCATCAATCTTGTACATGAGGTTGCGGATCATCTCCGAATTGTGCTCGACGCGGTTGAGAAGTATGTCCGACGGCGAGTCCCAACTCTTGGAGTTACCTCCCCACTCTTCAGCTTCAGTCTTCATCCTTCCTGCAGTGTTAGACCGATCTATATCCCAATTGCTAGGCAATGCTGCCTTGGGAGTCCTTTCAATTTGACTATTGTAAATTAGATTGCGGAAGGGATTGTAGGTGCCTGGAGAGGATGTCTTTGGAGCTAGGTAGTGACGTGGAACCTTTCCTCCAGTGCGAATTCTTGCGCCCCTCTTGGCACTGAAAGGGTTCTCCACCACCCTGATGCTTGCGATGGTAGCACGCGGATGCGCACGCGAGTCTTCCTCCACTTCTTCTTCATATTCTTCCTTGACGCTCTCGTCCACCTCTTTCCACTCGGGATCTTGATTATCTTCATCCGAAAGCCCCTTGCCCTTGTTGTTGGAAACCATGGTGCTTCTAGATCGAAAACAGATCCTGGCAGAAACAGCTCGAAACAAAACACGTCGAGAAAACGATATACGGACCTCCAGGTGTACGAGGGATTATATAGCAAGAATTTTTATGTCATAAGGAAAGTACCAGGTCGAACCAGAGACGGAAAGAGGCGACGAGGCGGCCAGCTCATAGGGCGGCGCGGCCTGGCTGGGGCCCGCGCCGGCCTATGGGGGCACGCCCTCGTGCGTCTCCTCCACTCCGTTTCGATCTCGTAATTTTTCATATTTTCCAAAAATACCAAAAACATTGTTCAGAAAGTAAATTGTGAACTTTTTATTACCAAGATCTTGTTACCTATTCAAAGTCGAGTTCTGGCGGACTGTCAATTTGTCCTTTGATGAAAGCCTCCGAGTGTTTCCACTCGAATAACATCAACATCTACATTGTAAGAATCACCTGAGATATAATGCTTGAGTCTTTGTCCATTCACCACTTGTGTGACATTGCCTTGGAGAGAGCTAATTTTTATTGCTCCTGAACGATACACCTCCTCAACAACATATGGTCCTTCCCATTTCGAGAGCAATTTCCCTGCAAAGAATCTGAGACGAGACAGATACAATAGGACTTTATCCCCAATATTAAATTCTCTTTTGATAATCCTTCTATCATGCCATTTTTAACTTTCTCTTTAAAGAGCTTAGCATTTTCATAAGCTTCACTTCTCCATTCATCTACAGAACTCAATTGCAGCAACCTCTTATTACCAGCTAGTTTAGGATCTTTATTTAATTCTCTAACAGCCCAATAAGCTTTGTGCTCTGGTTCTAAAGGTAAATGACAAGCTTTTCCATAAACCATTTTATAAGGTGACATTCCCATGGGATTTTTATAAGCAGTTCTATAAGCCCATAGTGCTTCCTTTAATTTACTAGCCCAATTCTTTCTAGTTTTATTAACAGTCTTTTGCAAGATAGATTTAATCTCTCTATTTGATAGTTCCACTTGCCCACTAGTTTGAGGATGATAAGCGGAAGCAATTCTATGATTAATGCCATATTTAGCAAGAGTTTTTCTAAAACCACCATGAATAAAATGAGAACCTCCATCAGTCATAATATATCTAGGAACTCCAAATCGAGGAAAAATAATATCTAAAAGCGTTCTTAAAGAGGTCTCACCATCAGCACTTTTTGTAGGTATGACTTCCACCCATTTAGTAACAAAATCAATAGCAACAAGTATACGAGTGTTACCTTCTGAAGAGGGAAAAGGTCCCATGAAGTCAAATCCCCAACAGTCGAACGGTTCAATAACAAGAGTATAATTCATAGGCATTTCATTGCGTCTGGAGATATTACCAACCCTTTGGCATTCATCACAAGATAAAATAAACTTCCTTGCATCTTTGAAGAGAGTTGGCCAATAAAAACCTGATTGTAGAACCTTTTGCGCGGTTCTATCTCCGGCGTGATGTCCTCCATAAGCACTCCCATGACATTTACTCAATATCTCCTGCTTGTTCATATTCGGGAACACATCTTCGCAGTAATACCATCCACTCCTTCTTTATATAAGTGTGGGTCATCCCAGAAATAATGCCTCAAGTCATAAAAGAATTTCCTCCTTTGCTCGAGCTGAAAAGGTCGGAGGCAAGTACTTGGAAACAATAAAGTTAGCATAATCAGCATACCAAGGACCTGCCTTGCGAGCTCACCTTTATTACGACCAATTGTTCATTTGGAAAATTATAATTGACGGAACAGGATCATAAGCAATATTTTCCAATCTAGACAAATTATCGACAACGGGATTATCAGCACCTTTCCTATCTACGATATGTAAATCAAATTCTTGCAACTGAAGCACCCATCTAATAAGCCTTGGCTTAGCATCTTTCTTTTGCATAAGGTATCCGATTGCAAGCATGATCAGTATGAATAGTAACTTTTGAATCAACAATATAAGATCTAAACTTATCACAAGCAAAGACTACAGACTAACAATTCTTTTTCGGTAGTAGCATAATTTCTTTGAGCAGCATCAAGAGTTTTACTAGCATAATGAATATCATTCAATTTTTTATTTACTCGCTGTCCAAGAACGGCGCCTACAGACAAAATCACTAGCATCACACATAATTTCAAATGGTAAGTTCCAATCGGGAGGTTCAACTATAGGAGCAGCTTGTTAAGGCTTTCTTTAGAGTTTCAAAAGCTTCCTTACAATCATCATCAAAAACAAAAGGTACATCTTTTTGAAGAAGATTAGTAAGAGGCTTTGAAATCTTGGAGAAGTCTTTAATAAACCTCCTATAAAACCCAAGCATGACCAAGAACACTACGAATACCTTTAACATCCCTAGGATAGGGCATCTTCTCAATTGCTTCAACTTTAGCTCTATCAACTTCAATACCTCTCTCGGAAATTTTATGTCCCAATACAATTCCTTCATTAACCATAAAGTGGCATTTCTCCCAATTAAGAACAAGGTTAGTTTCTTCACATCTCTGCAAAACTTTATCAAGGTTCCGCAAGCAATTATCAAAAGAATTTCCATAGACAGAAAAATCATCCATGAATACCTCTACAATACTCTCACAAAAGCCATGAAAAATAGCAGACATGCATCTTTGAAAAGTAGCAGGAGCATTGCATAAACCAAAAGGCATACGTCTATAAGCATAAGTTCCATAGGGACAAGTGAAAGTGGTTTTCTCTTGATCCTTAGTTTTAACAGCAATTTGTGAAAACCCAGAATAACCATCAAGAAAGCAAAAATGAGTATTTTTGGATAACCTTTCTAACATTTGATCAATAAAAGGCAAAGGATAATGATCTTTCTTAGTAACTTTATTAACTTTACGATAATCAATGCACATTCTATACCCTACAACTACTCTTTGAGGTATGAGCTCATCATTATCATTAGGCACAACAGTCATTCCTCCTTTCTTAGGAACACAATGCACAGGACTAACCCATGTATTATCAGCAATAGGATATATAATACCAGCTTCAAGAAGTCTTAATACCTCATTTCTTACCACATCCTTCATCTTAGGAATTAAACGACGCTGAGGTTCAACAACAGGCTTTGCATCATCTTCCATATTAATGGCGTGTTGGCAAATAGAGGGAGAAATCCCCTTCAAGTCATCAAGAGTGTAGCCAATAGCACCTCGGTGTTTCTTCAATATTTCCAATAACCTTTCTTATTCAAACTCTGTAAGCTTAGAACTAATAATAACAGGATATATTTTCTTATCATCAATATGAGCATATTTAAGATTATCAGGTAATGGTTTTAAATCAAAGATAGGATCTTCCTTTGGTGGCGGTGTTGTACCCAGATCTTCTACCGGTAAATCATGCTTAAGAATAGGTTGACGGAGAAAATTTTCATCAAGCTCATTTCTTTCTTCCCTAAAAACTTCACTCTCACTATTCTCCAAATGTTGCTATAAAGGATTATTAGGAGCAAGAGCAATAGATGCACACTGTTCAACTCTAAAATCGTTATTAGGCAAATAAGCTTTATAAGGAGTTTTGGTAAATTTAGAGAAGTTAAACTCATAAGATTCACCAGAAAATTTAGTCAAAATTTTCTCTTTCTTGCAATCTATAATAGCTCCACAAGTATTTAGAAAAGGTCTACCAAAAATGATAGGAAAATATTTAGTAGCAGCAGAACCAAGTACCAAAAAGTCAGCAGGATATTTAATCTTACCGCATAGAACTTCCACATCTCGAACAATACCAATTGGAGAGATAGTCTCTCTATTAGCCAGCCTAATTAGCACATCAATATCTTCAAATTCACAAGAACCAATTTCGTGCATAATCTCCGTGTAAAGCTCATAAGGAATAGCACTAATGCTTGCACCAATATCACATAAACCATAATAACAATGATCTCCCATTCTAACAGATAGCATAGGAACACTAGCTTTCTTAGACTTATTAGGATGTGAAACAATATTAGAAGCATCTTCACAAAAAATAATATGACCATCCTCCACATTTTCAGTCACAAGATCTTTAACTATTGCAACAGCAGGTTCAACTTTTATTTGTTCTTCAGGTTCTTCTTTTCACTTTTATGAACCACACTATTTATAACAGAGTACTCCTTCATTTTAGCAGGGAAAGGAGTTTTTTCAATATAAGCTTCAGGAATAACATGATCAACAGTTTCAATTGCAACACATTTATTTATAGATGAATCAATTTTATCTTTATACGGTTCATGAAACTTATCAAAATTCTTCTTAGGCAATTCATAATGAGAGGCAAAAGCTTTATAAAGATTTGCAGCAACTTGAGAATCAAGACCATAAGTAGCACTCATATTACGAAATTTATCAGTATCCATAAAAGCTTCAATGCATTTGTAATCATAATTTATACCTGATTCTCTATCTTTGTCGTTCTCCCATCCTTCAGTATTTTCCTCGGATCCGATTAAGAAGGTCCCTTTTAAACTCTTCTTTGTTGCGCGTAAATGATCCGAACAAGAAGTATCCAAGCAAGGTCTTGTCTTCAAAAGAAAGTCTTGCATAGAAATTATCAATAATAACATTACCAGGAAGCTCATGAATGGGGCATTTGAGCATTAAAGACTTCAATCTCCCCCACGCTTGGGCAATACTCTCTCCATCATGAGGCCAAAAATTATATATGCGGTTCCGATCCTTATGAATTTCACTTGGAGGATAGAACTTAGAATAAAACCGGGGCACAATATCATTCCATTCAAGAGAATCCCCATTATCCAAGAATTTATACCAATGCGCCGCTTACCGGACAACGATATAGAGAATAGTTTCTTCCTCACTTCATCCATAGCAATACCTGCACACTTGAATAAACCGCATAATTCATGTAAGAACGATAGAATGATCTCCGTGGTGGACAGTTCCATCTCCTGTATAACGGTTATCCACTACACGTTCAATAATTTTCATAGGTATTTTGTATGGTATCTCTTCCTCACCTAGCGCCTCATCCACTACCTTTGCAGTAGTAGTAGATTTCCCAAATAAACACTCAAAAGAAGATCTCTCCATAATGAATTATGGCAGCAGGCAGAAATAAAATCAGCATAAACAGTAGAAATTTCCCTTACCAATTCCACTTACCAATAGCGCTTCACTCCCGGCAACGGCGCCGTAAAATAGTCTTGATGACCCACAAGTATAGGGGGTGTATCGTAGTATCTTCGATAAGTAAGAATGTCGATCCCAACGAGGAGCGAAGGTGTTGACAAGCAGCTTCGATGAAGGATTCACCGTAAATGCTCACGTAATAGTATTCGTGGGGTTTTGATGTAACAGTATGAATAAAGTACTAGTAAGTAAAGTGCGAGAGTAACAATTGCAGCGAGTGGCCCAATCCTTTTTAGCACAAAGGACAAGCCGGTTTGTTTACTTATAATAGCCAAACGTTCTCGAGGACACACGGATTTTAGTCTAGTGCTTTCGCTACATACGGCTAATTAATCTTCATTGTTTTGATAAGTGTTGTGTGGGTGAACCTATGCTAATGTACCGCCCTTCCTAGGACTAATACATACTTGTGATTATACCCCTTGCAAGCATCCGCAACTACAAGAGAGTAATTAAGATAAATCTAACCACAACCTTAAACTCTGAGATCCTGCTATCCCTCCTGCATCGATATACCAACGGGGGTTCAGGTTGCGTCACTCCGGCAACCCCGCAATTGGCAAACGAGTACAAGATGCATTCCCCTAGGCCCATAAAGGTGAAGTATCGTGTAGTCGACGTTCACACGACACCACTAGAAGAATAACACCACAACTTAAATATCATAACATTGAATATTACTCAACCATACTTCACTACTAACATTTAGACTTCACCCATGTCCTCAAGAACTAAACGAACTACTCACGAGACATCATATGGAACATGATCAGAGGTGATATGATGATGAATAACAATCTGGTTCAACGGTTTCACTCAATAGCATTAATAACAAGTAGAAATCAACACCGGGAGAGTTTCCCCTATCAAACAATCAAGATCAAACCCAAATTGCTACAGCAGTGACGATGTGCAGCGGTGGAGATGGCGGTGATGATGATGAAGATGATGATGATGGTGATGGAGATGATGTCCAGCTCGATGACGGTGACGATGGCGTCGATTTCCCCCTCCGGGAGGGAATTTCCCCGGCGGATCTCAGCCTGCCGGAGAGCTCTTTTCTCTCTGGTGTTCTCCGCCTCGCAGAGGTGGCTGTGACTCTTCGCGACTATTTCCCTGGGGCTTAGGTTTTCGGGACGAAGGCGTACGCGAAGAAAAGGAGGCGAGAGGGGCTGTGGGCCCCCTCCTCACAGAGGCGGCGCGGCCAGGCCTTGGGCCGCGCCGGCCTATGAGGTGGGCCCACCTCGGTCCCCTCGGCTCCCCCTTCTGGCTCCCTTCGTCTTCTGGAAAAATAGGATTTTTCATATAATTTCCGTCGACTGTTGATCTTCCGAAATATTGCATTCTGACGGCGCTTTTTCCAGCAGAATCCTGACTCCGGTGCGCGATCCTCCAATAATCATGAATCATGCAAAATAGATGAAATAACATAAGTATCATCTCCAAATATGAAATATATCAATGAATAACAGCAAATTATGATATAAAATAGTGATGCAAATTGGACGTATCAGGCCACATCTCCTCCTTTTTCACTATTGGTACCTCATCCAACTCTATCACCATTGATGATGTTTATTCTCTTCGTAAGGATGAGGGTGGCAATGTGTTTGCCAAATATGTTGGTGCTCAAAGTGGTGTCAAGAAAAGAACCATTTGGGTTGCCAAGCCTATTGTGACTAACCTCTTAGGACCCAACTTAGTTGGGGACCAACAATCCAAAACTTGATCAATAGGTGCTTGTTGGAGGGAATTGGAGACTTGGCTACATCATGAAGAATTAAGGGATCTTCATCATTTATATTATCTCAAGCCAAGTCTTGGTTATCTTGCTTCTATCATATATCCAATGTTCCTCCTTGCGGTAACATGTGTACAACTCATTTATATTGAAAGTTACTCGCCCCTTTGCATGTGTTAGTTTTTGTTCCTAACATGTGTTTGTATATGTTGTGCTTCCTACTTGCTTTTCTTGAGAAATCAAGTCTATGCATGTTGGGTTGCACACCATGTATTTGTGTTTGTGTTGGAGCCACTTTGCATCTTGTTGTATCTTATATGGCTCTTATGAGCGATTAATGGACTATCCCATTTTGGGGGAGTGGTATTCCTTTGGGAATTTCATGATCCTAACAATGTGTGTACATGAGGAATATCACTTAGAATTGATATTGCGAGATTATCTAGTCGCTATGTGGTATGTCATCTTCATGAGAAATTCAAATTCTAATGTCCATTAATATCTCTTATTGGATCTTATTTGCCTCTTGTGAAAATAAATTCCTTATCACATTATGGGGGAGTAATAAGCTTTGTGCATATTACAAGCCTAGAAAATGTGAACATTTGAGGTTGTGTCACATAGAATTGATACCGTAAATTATCTCTCTCCTATGTGGCATGTTTGCTCAAACAAGCTCCAATTTGCTTAAATGGCTTCATTGCTAATATCTTTGTGGATCTTATGATGAGGACATCCCTACCTCACTACTACCTCCGTCGTTGCAAGTTGAAGATGAACCTGCTGTGAAGCTCAAGTCCGATGAAGTTCGAATTGGGCCAATTACAAGGGCTCGTGCGAAGCTACTTAAACAACAGGTGAACTTGTTTCTAAACGGTACTTTGATTGATGAGAACTTTATACTGCCTAAATCCTATTACTTATGTATCATCAGGTATCAAGAGGAGACGAGCATCGCACGAGGAGAGGAGCAGCTGGGCATGAAGACGGACGTCAAGATGGCCGTGAAGTTGGACATGGAGCTGGACATGAAGATATCTCATGAACGCGCGAGGGAGGAGCGGGAGGCATGCGCGAGAGGAGAAGACGACGTCCAGGCCGGTCCAGAACCCGGTCAGACCGGCCACCAGACCGGACCGTCCGGTCCCTGGCCCGGTCGACCGGTCGGCAACCGGCCGCCAACCGGATGAGATTTATCGTACTGGGAAAAACCGGAAAGTTGCGAAGTTTCCGGCTGCCGCCCGGTTGACCGGACCACAGACCGGCCCGCCCGGTCCACAGCCCGGTCGACCGGATTCCAGACCGGATTCGTCTAAGTCTGTCTCGACCAGATCTATTCTGGGTCGGTTTTCTTTGTATCTTTTCGACCAGAACTTTTCCCGGACGCCTATATAAGTGCCCAGGACGCCCCTCTAGCTGCTTTAGACCACGTTTAAGATAAACCCTAGTTCTTAGTTGTTTGCTTAAGCAAAACTATTGAATCCCTACACCATATTGCTTGATATTGTGTAGATCCTGATAAAGTCTTGTGTGATCTGCTGTTCCATTGGGAATTAGACGGTTGCAACTTACCGCTTCGTGGTCGGCGGCTACGTGCGCAAGTGTGTGGAGTTGCGAATATCTTGCAGGGTTGGAGCTGTTGCATTGGCGACAGGGACCAATCGAGAGATCTCGTTGCGTCATACAAGTTATCATCCATTACATCGTCGTGTTCCTCCGCTGCTATCATCCCGTGATCATCATCACCACCGTTGCTTACTGAGAAGATCGGGCTATCCCCTATCATCTTGGTATCAGATTTCCAGTTTTCCTCGGTAAGCCATCCACAATCCACCCCATAGTTGAGTTGTGAGTGTTTTCCTATCCAGAAAAAGCCAAAAATATTAGGGTTAGGGTTTGCCATCGCCTTAGATTGCACTAATTTCGAGTTTTAGTTGCTTTTCGTAGTTGTTTTTGCGTCTCTTTGTCTTCCATCTAGTTTTTAGGGTTTGAATTTACTCTATCATCTTGTGTTTATAGTATCATATCGTGTCAGTTTTGATTACTTCGAGTCCACATAGCGTACAGTGTGCTTGTTCCCAACCATAGACACAGCCTATCGATATAAAGTGACTAGGAACTTCCCCAGAAGAGACTAGTTTTACCGCTCGACAGGCTGCTCGTTAGGTTATCGGTGCTTGGCAATTTCTGTTGGTCGTGTTATCAAGGAGTTGAGTCCTAATATCAAAAAAAAAGAGAAAATAGAAAAGAAGCAAAAGAGCTACATAGCTGCGTGTTATACAAAAAGAAAATCCAAAAAGAAGTGAAGTGCTAGTTGAATCAAGTGAAGGCCTAAGTTTACTTTACTGCACCCGTAGTTGAGCAATCTTGTGCCTGTCTCGTTGAGCTTTGCTAGCGTCTCTCGTGTGCATTGCAACTTTTCCCACATATAGTTGCATTGCCCCATTATATCGCCTGGTGTGAGTATCATTGGTTGTCTACGATCAGCGCTAGAGCTTGTTATTGGTGCAAATAGGTAGCCTACCTACAGCCCCACATATATCCTGCTTTGTCGTGTGATTTGTTCTTATACCCTTAATATTCGCTTCGCTACATCTGTGCACTAGTTGTTACTACAAGTGGTAAGCAACACTAATTTGCTTTGGAACGGTAAGATCTCCTTTTCTTATCAGTTGTTGAGTGAGTTGTGAGAGTACCACCATATATTTTTGATTTAGTGCACTAACCTACTAACCATGTCTGCTAGTGATGAGAAAATTGTTAACCGGGAGAACAAGAACTCTGCGGACTTGATGACATGGAGGGAGTATGAGGCTCTTCGTAATGAGATGCGACGTGAATTCCGCGCTCGGGATGATGAGCTCAAAGGGACGGTCCAAGAGATCTCCCGAAGCTGGATGCTACAAGTGCGACCGTCACAAGGATGCAAGATCAAACGACGGATATACAACGCAGCTCTTACTGACTTGCGCTTACTTGTTGAGAATTTGACCGCACGACAACAACAAGACGATGATGAAGATCCTGAGCTTCAAGATGACGCACACAATGCTCGTGGTGCGCCTCGTGGTGATTGTGCTCGCGGTTGGGTTCCACTTGGCCGCAATGGTCGTGGACATGATGAGGAAGATGGTTTGGGTAAGCCCAAATTCTCTATACCCAAGTTTGAAGGAGGTGCTGATGTTGAAGAATACCTCACTTGGGAGCTCAAGATTGAGAAGCTATGGAATCTACATCCGCATTACACTGAAGATAGGAAGATTAAGCTTGCTTCTTCTGAATTTGATGGCTATGCTTTGCGTTGGTGGGATGCTTTTGTTCGTAACCGAGACGAGGATGGTGAGCAACCTATACGTACATGGCGAGCCATGAAGGAGGCGATGACTTCTCGCTTTGTGCCTACAAATTACTTGCGGAATATATATGATAAGCTGACTCTTTTGAGACAAGGTGTGAAGACTGTCGATGAATACTACATGGAGATGGAGATGCTTATGCAGCGTGGCCGTGTCCGTGAGTCTCTTGAGATGACAATGAAGCGTTTTCTGAACGGTTTGAAGTATGATATCAAAGGCATTGTTCGTCACTACAGCTACACCAATATGAATCAATTGTTACATCATGCAAGAGAAGCTGAATCACAGTTGGCTGACAAAGCAAAGATCAAAGGACGAGCTACAGGAGCTGGGCGTTTCACACCCCGCGCGGCCCCATCTACGGCGCCGGCGCCTTCAACGCGCTCCGCCCATTACTCTAATCCGCCTAGTAAGTCGGTCTCCAATGTGTCTAACACAAAGAAGTCCGAATCTGCTGCAAGTACGAGTGGCTCTAATGTGTCTACTGCGCGTAACCGTGATATGGTTTGTCACACATGTGGTGGCAAAGGTCACTTCAAGAGAGATTGTCCTAACCGTAAAGTCATGATTATCAATGAGGACAATGAGTATGAGACTCGGAGATGATGTTGATCCTAATGCTCCGGAAGATGATGACTATGACACCGATGGTGAAGATGCATATCCGTCCGATGCTCGCACCATTGTTGTGTCGCAGCGTGCTCTTAATGTGTTGCCTAGTGCATCTACTCAGCGCTGCAATTTGTTCCAAACAAAGGCTTTAGTTGGTCCTGACAAAGCTTGCAAGGTCATTATTGATGGCGGGAGTTGCCGCAATTTAGCAAGCAAGGAGTTGTGCACCAAGCTGAAGTTGAAGTATCTACCGCACCCGCATCCATACTATATTCAGTGGTTGAGCGACAATGGTGAGATGAAGGTAAACCATATGGTGTGTGTTGAATTTGCTATTGGACCGTATAAGGATTGCATTGATTTTGATGTCGTTCCTATGACGGTGTGTCACCTACTATTGGGACGGCCTTGGATCTATGACCGTTCTGTGCAACACAATGGTCGTGCCAATACATATCACTTGGAGTTTAAGGGCAAGAAAATCAACTTACAGCCTATGACACCACAACAAATTGTCAATGAATCTCGTCAGAAAGTTGAAGTGAACTTGGAGGATGCCTCTTTAGATAGACGCGAGAATTGTAATGTTGTGAGTGATATAACGAAAAGTGAGAGAGTGAATTCCTTAGTCTCATTAGCCACCAAAGAAGATATGAGAGAATTTAGTGAGGATCCTACAGCCATGCCTCTTGTGCTCTTGTACAGGGGTACGGTTTTGGTTTCTAACGACATGACCCCTCTTCCTCTTGGTGTTTCTAATGTGTTGCGGGAATTTGGCGACGTGTTTCCGGATGAGGTACCCGCAGGACTTCCACCATTGCGAGGTATTGAGCATCAAATCGACTTGATCCCCGGAGCTTCGCTACCCAATCGGGCACCATATAGAACGAACCCCGAAGAAACGAAGGAGATACAGAAGCAAGTACAAGCGCTACTCGACAAAGGTTATATCCGCATAAGCCTTAGTCCTTGTTCTGTTCCTGTTATTCTAGTTCCTAAGAAAGATGGTACATGGCGTATGTGCGTAGATTGTAGAGCTATAAACAATATCACTATTCGATATCGTCACCCTATTCCCCGTTTAGAGGATATGTTAGATGAATTGAGTGGTGCTGCTGTGTTCTCTAAAATTGATTTGCGTAGTGGTTATCATCAAATTAGGATGGAAGAAGGGGATGAGTGGAAAACCGCCTTTAAAACAAAATTTGGTTTATATGAGTGGTTAGTAATGCCTTTTGGTTTGACTAATGCACCTAGCACTTTTATGAGACTGATGAACCATGTTTTGCGTGATTTTATTGGCAAATTTGTGGTTGTGTACTTTGATGACATATTAATCTACAGCCGCAATGAATCTGATCATACTATACATATTCGACATGTTTTGCAAGTGTTGCGTGATAATAAACTCTATGGTAATTTTGAGAAATGCACATTTTGCAAAGATAAGGTCATATTTACGGGTTATGTTGTCTCTAAGCATGGAGTAGAAGTAGATGTGTCTAAAATTGAAGCTATTCAAAATTGGCCTACTCCCATGAATGTGAGTCAAGTTAGAAGTTTTCATGGTCTAGCTGGGTTTTATCGCCGTTTTGTGCCCAATTTTTCTACTATTGCTGCACCTTTGAATGAATTGACTAAAAAGGGTGTTGTATTTGAGTGGGGCGTTGCCCAAGATCATGCTTTTGATGAACTGAAACGATTGTTGACTTATGCACCGTTGCTTGCACTTCCTGATTTCAATAAGCAATTTGAGATTGAATGTGATGCTAGTGGTATTGGAATTGGTGGTGTGTTGATGCAAGAGGGTCGCCCAATTGCATATTTTTCGAGAAACTTTCCGGTGCTAAGTTGAACTATCCTATCTATGATAAAGAATTGTATGCTTTAATTAGAGTTCTTGAGGTTTGGCAACATTACTTGTGGCCAAAAGAATTTATCATACATTCTGATCATGAAGCTTTGAAATACCTGAAAGCTCAGTCTATTTTGCATAAGCGTCTTGCTAAGTGGGTTGAGTTCATTGAGTCTTTTCCATACATTATTAAGCATAAGAAGGGAAAAGATAATATTGTTGTTGATGCTCTATCAAGGAAGAATATGCTATTAACTCAACTTGATGTTAAAATTCCTGGATTAGAAGTGCTATGTGATTTATATGCTACTGATCATGATTTTGCTGAACCATATCGCTTATGTGCTCTTGGTAAAGCATGGGAAAAATATCACATACACGATGGGTTCTTGTTTAGAGCTAACAAACTATGTGTTCCAGAATCGTCTATGCGTTTGCTCTTATTGCAGGAATCACATGCTGGAGGTTTGATGGGTCACTTTGGGCGTGAGAAGACGCTACTAATGCTAGCTGACCACTTTTATTGGCCAAAGATGAGGCGGGACGTGGACAGGTATGTGAAGAGATGCATTACTTGCAACAAGTCCAAGTCCAAGCTGAAGCCTCACGGTTTGTATACTCCATTACCGGCACCTACTACACCTTGGGAAGATATTAGTATGGATTTTGTGTTGGGTTTGCCGCGTACTAAGAGAGGCCATCATTCTATATTTGTGGTAGTGGACATATTTTCTAAGATGTCACACTTTATTGCCTGCCACAAAAGCGACGATGCGTCGCATGTTGCTAACCTGTTTTTCAGGGAGATTGTTCGATTACATGGAGTCCCGAAGACTATTGTTTCTGATCGTGACGTGAAGTTTATGAGCTACTTCTGGAAGACGTTGTGGGGAAAGCTAGGGACAAAGCTGCTGTTCAGTACTACTTGTCATCCCCAAACTGATGGTCAAACTGAGGTAGTGAATCGAACCTTGTCACAACTGTTGAGATCCATGATCAAGAAGAACCTGAAGGAGTGGGAAGAGTGTTTGCCGCATGTGGAGTTTGCTTACAACAGGGCGGTACACTCTACCACGGAGCTGTGTCCTTTTGAGGTGGTGTATGGTTTCAAACCCATTACTCCACTTGACTTGTTGCCTTTGCCCATACATGAGAGAGTTAATATGGAGGCATCCAAGAGGGCAGATTTTGTGCGAAAGATCCATGTGAAGACTAAAGAGTTGATAGAGAAGAAAGGCAAGAGCAATGCTGCAGGGATGAACAAGAAGCGTAAGGAGATGTTGTTCAAGCCTGGTGATATGGTCTGGGTACATTTTCGCAAGGATAGGTTCCCAAAGCTGCGGAAGTCTAAGTTGAAGCCTCGTGGTGCTGGTCCTTACAAAGTGCTTGCCAAGATCAATGATAATGCATACTCGATAGATCTTCCAGTTGATGAGTTTGGTGTCAGTAATTCTTTCAATGTGGCTGATTTGACACCATATGACGGAGAAGACCTTGGAGCGTCGGGGTCGACGCCTTTTGAAGGGGGGGAGATGATGAGGACATCCCTACCTCACTACTACCTCCGTCATTGCAAGTTGAAGATGAACCTGCTGTGAAGCTCAAGTCCGATGAAGTTCGAATTGGGCCAATTACAAGGGCTCGTGCGAAGCTACTTAAACAACAGGTGAACTTATTTCTAAACGGTACTTTGATTGATGAGAACTTTATACTCGCCTAAATCCTATTACTTATGTATCATCGGGTATCAAGAGGAGACGAGCATCGCACGAGGAGAGGAGCAGCTTGGGCATGAAGACGGACGTCAAGATGGCCGTGAAGTTGGACATGGAGCTGGACATGAAGATATCTCATGAACGCGCGAGGGAGGAGCGGGAGGCATGCGCGAGAGGAGAAGACGACGTCCAGGCCGGTCCAGAACCCGGTCAGACCGGCCACCAGACCGGACCGTCCGGTCCCTGGCCCGGTCGGCAACCGGCCGCCAACCGGATGAGATTTATCGTACTGGGAAAAACCGGAAAGTTGCGAAGTTTCCGGTTGCCGCCCGGTTGACCGGACCACAGACCGGCCCGCCCGGTCCACAGCCCGGTCGACCGGATTCCAGACCGGATTCGTCCGAGTCTGTCTCGACCAGATCTATTCTAGGTCGGTTTTCTTTGTATCTTTTCGACCAGAACTTTTCCCGGACGCCTATATAAGTGCCCAGGACGCCCCTCTAGCTGCTTTAGACCACGTTTAAGATAAACCCTAGTTCTTAGTTGTTTGCTTAAGCAAAACTATTGAATCCCTACACCATATTGCTTGATATTGTGTAGATCCTGATAAAGTCTTGTGTGATCTGCTGTTCCATTGGGAATTAGACGGTTGCAACTTACCGCTTCGTGGTCGGCGGCTACGTGCGTAAGTGTGTGGAGTTGCGAATATCTTGCAGGGTTGAGAGCTGTTGCATTGGCGACAGGGACCAATCGAGAGATCTCGTTGCGTCATACAAGTTATCATCCATTACATTGTCGTGTTCCTCCGCTGCTATCATCCCGTGATCATCATCACCACCGTTGCTTACTGAGAAGATCGGGCTATCCCCTATCATCTTATTTGTGAAAGTTTTTCTTGGCATTTTTTTCACAACGTGTCCCTCAATACTTTTTGGAAAACCATGTGCTTCAAGTCATACTATTAATTGCTTTGCATGTTGGTATGAATACTATTAATTGCTTTGCATGTTGGTATGAATACTATTAATTGCTTTGCATGTTGGTATGACTAAATGAAGCTATCAAGAAACTATCTTTGCATGATGGTTAACTCTTATCTTTTACCATATGCTTTATTTGTTGTAAATATGATCTTTCGTATACCTACAAACTACCACCGGGAAATATTTCCTAATACCTCTTGTCCAAGGACAATTGGTAATCTATTATGAGGTAGATTTTTATTGATCATTTTTTCATTGGCTCTTGTGTTCAAATTGCCTTATTTATTGCCATGAATTTGTTGTGCTTTGACTCCCATGTGTCTTCCTTGCATCTTATGGATCTAATTTGTCTATTCAAACTTTCTTAGCATTTTTAGTAGATATAGGTAGTGTGATGATCCTAGTTTTGTGCATTTTGTATCCATATTCTAAATCCTAGATAATGCACTAATCTTGGGGGAGCTCTCCTATATTTGTTATAATGCTTAAACTTCTCTTGATCATTATCAAAAATTTGGTTTTGGGAGACTTAAATTTTCTTTTTTGGTACTTTGTGCCATCATAAAAAGTTTCGAGGGTTTGGTTTATTTGTTGGAACCTTGCTCTCTTGGGAGTTGGTTATCTCATTCCTTTGTGTTTAGGTTTAATTAGCTTCTCATAATGAGATAATATTTTGGAGTCAATCTTGTGTTGATTTGATTCTTTGATATAATTTGGGCAACCATTGTCTCTTGATTTATTTGGTGTTTTGTCCAAATTGTATCTTCCTTTGGTTCTTGAAAGTATTGTGCATGCATATTTAATATATGTATATCTTATGGCATGTGTTACTTTCTTTGATCCAATATATAGGGTAAACTCCATCAAATCCTAATTTGGCTAAGATGTGCATGAAATTCATTTTTTATATCTATATGCACATAGAATTGTGGAGTTTGTCCTATATGTTGTAGTGTGTCTAACTACTTCGGACCCAATTAGTTTGGGGACCATTTTGTACTTACCTTTGTGTTAGGTACAATGGATATGCATTGGATTCTTGTCTCACTCTTGGAAAGAAGTGGTGACTCAATGGTAACTTGAGGCAAGCTAGGATGGTCAACGAACACTTATCTACTACATCCACACCAATGCTATCTTGGTAACAAGTATCTTCTCATGCATAATTTTCTTGTATCCAACCTTATGGTTGCATCTTGGCATGAATCTCTTGATTTGCAAATATTGTGCTTCTTGATTTTTTTTATGAAACCTCTTTATTGTGAATGTGAGTAATGTGAGATGAGTGCATTTGTTGGGAAGTATTTTAAATCATGCTCGATTCATCCATCCCATCTATGCCTATCTAGCAATTTTATTGCATATCAATTCCTCAAGGCTCTCACGTGTGCAATATAGATGAAAGTGCAAATTTAGTTACTTCTTTTGGTATCCCCGTTTGTGATACTTGTTGCCTTTCTCAAATGCATCCCAACTATCTTCTATCCCTTGTTGATATTTGAGATGTATTTTAGATGTTTGTGGTTGAAGTTCATGAATGTACAATAAGATAAAATTGAGCCTTTGGCCATGCTATTTAAGCAAAAATTCTTATTGGTATATTGCATGACTTCGTCTTGGATATCATGCTATATTTCTTGCGTACCTATTTTGTGTGTGCACGTTTCTTTGTGGATAAATATCTTTGTGATATTGCCCACTTAGAGAAACTTATACACATAAGAGATGATACATCTCCTTTTGATATTTTATTTATTTATTGCGTGTTGATTGGTCATGCTAAGCAATATAATTCATTGAAGACTATGATGATGCTTTTTGCTCATCCTTGTAATAGTCTTATAATATGCTTTATCATGCCTTTCACATATCCTCTTGGTTGAGCCTTTTATTATGGTGCCTCTTACTTGTTGCTCAACTATTTGTTTGTTGCAAGTGTTAAGCTTATTTTTATATCTATGATCTATTGCAAATGTTTGTGTTTTAAATGGTAATGAGTGAGTGAGGATTCCATGTTATGCATATTGTATTCAAATGCAACATTTTAATTTATGCATGTACCTTGGGGAGCTTCCTCGTTTGATTTAGAGCACTATCTTTTGGTGATCATTAGAGTTTGATTCACTTGGTCTCTTTTGTTTTTGAATGATATTATGGGAGTGATGATTCCATGATTGTGCACTTTATACTCCAATGCAAATTGTCTAGTTTTGTGCACAAACCTTGGGGAGCTTCCTCATATTATTTAGAGCAATTTTCTTGATCTTATCATAATATCTATCTTTCTTTTGGTATCTTATTTGTGGTTCATGTGGTTGCTTGCTTCATTTGTTGAAGCTTCTAGACTTTGTTATCTTTTTGCAATGTTTGATCCTATCTATAGTGTGATTCATTCCGAATATTTGTCATTGGATACATGCATTTGATTCCACTCAAATTATGAGAAATGCACACGCTATGGAGGAACTCTCACTATATTGGCCTTCTAAATTTTTCACCCATTTCGGCAATTGGTGCCAATGGGGGAGAAGTTTGGAGGGTTTAAGGGAATTTGGTTATGTCTTTGCTTTGTGCTTAAGCATGTGCCTTTATTGCATTGCATCTTGTTGCTTTTCTTAGTTGAATTGTTAGAGGAAACTCCACTAGGCTTTGAATGCCAATATATGCAATGAAAGTCAAGATCATTCAGACATGCATATATTATGGGGGAGTTTGCTCTATATATTCAACTTGTTTGTTACTTCAATTCCTTATATAAACCCTCTCAAAGAGATTGTCATCAATTACCAAAATGGGGGAGATTGAAAGTGCATGGAGCCCCCTCGAAATCAAAAGCAGCTCTGGACAGGGGCCGGACTTTTGGCCGGATTTTTACCAGGTTTTTTCCCTGAGGCCGGATTATCCGGGGGGGATTATCCGGCCCTTACTTAGACCGGATTATCCGGCCCTGGTTTTGCCCAACGGCTCATTTTCTTGGGGGGTATAAATACCCCCCTTCTTCCTCCTTGGGCTGGTGCTTCTCTCACTCTCTCTCTCCTCCATTGTTGAACTAGAGAAGCTTGCTCCTTCTCTCAATCCCTCCATGATTCTTGCCCCCATTTGAGGGAAAAGAGAGAGGAGATCTAGATCTACATTTCTACCAATCAAATCCATCTCTTTGTGAGTGGAACTCTCTAGATCTTGATCTTGGTGTTCTTTGTGAATTCCTTTGTTCTTCCTCTCTTATTCCCCAAATAGCTTTTGTAGCTTTGTTGGAATTTGAGAGAGAAGGACTTGAGCATCTTTGTGCTGTTCTTGCCATTGCATTTGGTGCATCGGTTTGAGTTCTCCACGGTGATTCGTGGTGGTGAAAACAAGAAGGTTGTTACTCTTGGGTTCTTGGAACCCTAGACGGATTCTAGGCCTTTGTGGCGGTTTGTTGGGAGCCTCCAATTAAGTTGTGGATGTGTGCCCCAATCTTTGTGTAAGGCCCGGTTTCCGCCTCGAAGGAAATCCCTTAGTGGAACCGTGACCTAGGCCTTTGTGGCGAGGGTCACCGGAGATTTAGGTGAGGCGCCTTCGTGGCGTTCGGTGTGTGGTGTGAGTACCGCATCTTGGGGTGAGGCCTTTGTGGCGTTGGTGTGCATCGAGCAACCACACCTCAAGGTGAGCCTCTTGTGGCGTTCGGGAGCACTAAGCAACCGCACCTCTCCACCGGAGATTAGCACTCGCAAGAGTGTGAAGTTGATGTCTACGGGAGCTTCTATTCTTGTAGACAGTGTTGGGCCTCCAAGAGCAGAGGTTTGTAGAACAGCAACAAGTTTCCCTTAAGTGGATCACCAAAGGTTTATTGATCTCAGGGAGGAAGAGGTCAAAGATATCCCTCTCAAGCAACCCTGCGATCACAATGCAAGAAGTCTCTTGTGTCCCCAACACACCAAATACACTTGTCAGATGTATAGGTGCACTAGTTCGGCGAAGAGATAGTGAAATGCAAGTAATATGGATGTATATGAGTGGTAATAGCAATCTGAATAAAATATGGCAGCGAGTAAACATGCAACAAAACAAGTAAACAAACGGAGATTCGATGCTTGGAAGCAAGGCCCAGGGATCCTGCTTTCACTAGTGGACACTCTCAACAATGACCACATAATAAGACTACTCTACACCCTCTTGTTGGATGATGAACACCACTAACTGTGTAGGATTACACGAACCCTCAATGCCGGAGTTAACAAGCTCCACAATATTCAAAGTTCATATTTAAATAACCTTAGAGTGTAAGATAGATCGACACAATTACACCGAGAACTAACATAGCATGCACACTGTCACCATCACACTATGAAGGAGGCATAGATCACATCAATACTATCATAGCAATAGTTAACTTCATAATGTACGAGAGATTACAATCATACCCCACGCCAAGTACTACACGATGCACACACTATCACCATTACACCGTGCAGGAGGAATAGAGTACTTTAATAACATCACTAGAGTAGCACATAGATGATATTCAACTAGATCACATAAAGAGAGAGATGAACCACATAGCTACAGCGGAGCCCTCAGCCCTGGGGTGAATTACTCCCTCCTCATCATGGAGACAGCGATGGCGGTGAAGATGGCGGTGGAGACGGCGGTGGAGATGACTCTGGGGGCAATTCCCGTCCCGGCAGGGTGCCGGAATAGAGACTTCTGTCCCCCGAATTGGAGTTTCGCGATGGCGGCGGCTCTGGATGGTTTTCTCTGGTTTCGTCCAACGTGGTAGGGTTTTTGCGACGGAGACCTTAAGTAGGCGGAAGGGCAGCCTCGGAGGGGGCCTGGTGGGCCCACACACTAGGGGGCGCGGCCCCCCTCTGGCCACGCCAGGGTGGCATGTGGGGCCCCTGTGGCTCCTCTCCGGTACTTCTTCGATGCTCCGGAACCTTCCGGGAAAAATAGGATGCTGGGCGTTGATTTCGTCCGATTCCGAGAATATTTCCTTACTAGGATTTATGGAACCAAAAACAGCGAGAAAACAAAGAATCGGCCCTTCGGCATCTCGTCAATAGGTTAGTTCCGGAAAACGCATAAATATGACATAAAGTATGCATAAAACATGTAGATATCATCAATAATGTGGCATGGAACATAAGAAATTATCGATACGTCGGAGACGTATCAGCATCCCCAAGCTTAGTTCCTGCTCGTCCCGAGCAGGTAAACGATAACAAAGATAATTTCTGGAGTGACATGCCATCATAACCTTGATCATACTATTGTAAGCACATGTAATGAATGCAGCGATCCAAACAATGGTAAATGACATGAGTAAACAAATGAATCATAAAGCAAAGACTTTTCATGAATAGTACTTCAAGACAAGCATCAATAAGTCTTGCATAAGAGTTAACTCATAAAGCAATAAATTCAAAGTAAAAGCATTGAAGCAACACAAATGAGATAAAAGTTTCAGCGGTTGCTTTCAACTTTAACATGTATATCTCATGGATAATTGTCAATGCAAAGTAATATAACAAGTGCAATATGCAAGTATGTAGGAATCAATGCACAGTTCACACAAGTGTTTGGTTCTTGAGGTGGAGAGAAATAGGTGAACTGACTCAACATAAAAGTAAAAGAAAGGTCCTTCAAAGAGGAAAGCATTGATTACTATATTTGTGCTAGAGCTTTTCATTTTGAAAACAAGAAACAATTTTGTCAACGGTAATAATAAAGCATATGAGTTATGTATAAGACATCTTATAAGTTGCAAGCCTCATGCATATTATACTAATAGTGCTCGCACCTTGTCCTAATTAGCTTGGGTTAACACGGATTATCATTGCATAGCATATGTTTCAACCAAGTGTCACAAAGGGGTACCTCTATGTCGCCTCGTACAAAGGTCTAAGGAGAAAGCTCGCATTGGATTTCTCGCTTTTGATTATTCTCAACTTAGACATCCATACCGGGACAACATAGACAACAGATAATGGACTCCTCTTTAATGCATAAGCATTTAACAACAGCTTATTATTCTCATAAGAGATTGAGGATTAGCTGTCCACACTGAAACTTCCACCATGAATCATGGCTTTAGTTAGCGGCCCAATGTTCTTCTCTAACAATATGCATACTCAAACCATTTGATTGTGAAAACCGACCTTACTTCAGACAAGACGAATATGCATAGCAACTCACATGATATTCAACAAAGGTAAAAGAGTTGATGGCGTCCCCAGAAAACATGGTTACCGCACAACAAGCAACTTACTAAGAAATAAGACACATAAGTACATATTCTTCACCACGATAGTTTTTAAGCTATTTTGTCCCATGAGCTATATATTGCAAAGGTAAAGAATAGAAATTTTAAAGGTAGCACTCAAGTAATTTACTTTGGAATGGCGGAGAAATACCATGTGGTAGGTAGGTATGGTGGACACAAATGGCATAGTGGTTGGCTCAAGGATTTTGGATGCATGAGAAGTATTCCCTCTCGATACAAGGTTTTAGGCTAGCAAAGTTATTTGAAACAAACACAAGGATGAACCGGTGCAGCAAAACTCACATAAAAGACATATTGTAAACATTATAAGACTCTACACCGTCTTCCTTGTTGTTCAAACTCAATACTAGAAATTATCTAAACTTTAGAGAGACCAATTATGCAAACCAGATTTTTGCAAGCTCTATGTAGTTATTCATTAATAGGTGCAAAGTATATGATGCAAGAGCTTAATCATGAGCACAACAATTGCCAAGTATCAAGTTATTCAAGACATCATACCAATTACTACATGTAGCATTTCCCGTTTCCAACCATATAACAATTAACGAAGCAGCTTTCAACCTTCGCCACGAAAATTAAAAGCTAAGAACACATGTGTTCATATGAACCAGCGGAGCGTGTCTCTCTCCCACACAAGCATGTATTTATTCAGAGAATGAAAATAACAAAACAAAAATAAAAGCACACAGACGCTCCAAGTAAAGTACATAAGATGTGACCGAATAAAAATATAGTTTCAAGAGAAGAAACCTGATAATTTGTCGATGAAGAAGGGGATGCCTTGGGCATCCCCAAACTTAGATGCTTGAGTCTTCTTGAAATATGCAGGGATGAACCACCGGGGCATCCCCAAGCTTAGAGGTTTCACTCTCCTTGATCGTAGTATATCATCCTCCTCTCTTGACCCTTTAAAACTTCCTCCACACCAAACTCAAAGCAACTCATTAGAGGGTTAGTGCATAATCAAAAATTCACATGTTTAGAGGTGACACAATTATTTTTAATATTTCTGGACATTGCTCAAAGCTACTGGAAGGTAATGGAACAAAGAAATCCATCCAACATAGCAAAAGAAGCAATGCGAAATAAAAGGCAGAATCTGTCAAAACAGAACAGTCTGTAAAGACGAATTTTAAAGAGGCACCAGACTTTCTCAGATGAAAATGCCCAAATTGAATGAAAGTTGCGTACATATCTGAGGATCAATCACGTAAATTGGCATAATTTTCTGAGTTACCTACAGAGAATTAGACCCAGATTCGTGACAACAAAGAAATCTGTTTCTGCGCAGTAATCCAAATCTAGTATGAACTCTACTATCAAAGACTTTACTTGGCACAACAATGCAATAAAACTAAGATAAAGAGAGGTTGCTACAGTAGTAACAACTTCCAAGACTCAAATATATAAAAAAAGTACTGTAGCAAAATAAACACGTGGGTTATCTCCCAAGAAGTGCTTTCTTTATAGCCATTAAGATGGGCTCAGCAGCTTTAATGATGCACTCGCAAGAAATAGAATTTGAAGCAAAAGAGAGCATCAAGAAGCAAATTCAAAACACATTTAAGTCTAACCCACTTCCTATGCAAAGGAATCTTGTACACAAATGAATTCATGAAGAACAAAGTGACAAGCATAAGAGGATAAAACACGAGTAACTTCAAGATTCTCAACATAAAGAGGGGAAACTTAATATTATTAAGATGCATATAACCATGTTTCCCTCTCTCATAATAACTTTCAGTAGCATCATTGATGAAATCCACAATATACCCATCACTTAAAACATTCTTATCATGGTTCATATGCATAGAAGTATCATTAATTTTGGCATAAGAAGAGTTCTTCTCATTAACAGTAATTGGAGCAAGATTATTATCAAGAATTTGAACATGGTAAACAAGTTGCATATTAAGGGAATTGTTTTTGGTAATCCAATCATGACTATGACAAGTTTCATAAGGATAGTTATAACCTATATCATAGCATTCTTTATAATAATCATCAAAGGTCGGAGGCACATTGTCATCATAAGAAATAGAATAGTTATCTTTCACAGATCGGTTTATCTGTGACCATACCATCATTGTTATTAGAAGGAGATGTATCAAACACATAATGATCAGTAGCAAAAGGATTTTCAAACACCTCTTCCCCAAGCTTAGAGCTTTCTATATCATTATGGAAGGAAGCATGAATAGCACTGATACTATGGCAATTATTATCATCATCATTTTCAAAATTAGTTTCCCAGAGATTTTCAATATCAAGAGTAGTGTGCTCATTCAAATCATGATCACTAATGTATGTAAAGGGCATAGGAAGATCATCATATTCAGATTCATTATCATAATAATCATTAGGAGCAACATACTTACGGTTACCTAGCGTTATCTCATTCACGCGGGGATATGCCGTTACCTCTTTCTCTTTATTCTCCTCCTCCTTCTTCTTCTTCTTCTTCTTCTTCTTCTTCTTCTTCTTCTTCGTTCCCTTCTTCTTCTTCTTCTTCTTCGTTCCCTTCTTCTTCTTCTTCTTCTTCTTCTTCTTCTTCTTCTTCTTTTCCTTCTCCTCGTTCCCTTCTTTAGGAGGAAGAGGCTTGAAGGGTGGCTTGTCCGCATAACCTGATTTACTTTCAGAAACAATAGAAGAAACTTGGGAGGATTCCTCCTTTTCATTAATTAGTTCAAAACACACAGCAGTCCTATCATATTTTGGCAAGGTGTCATCTTCTAAAATATTTTGTATGTAAGTATTTGTATGGCAATTATCAATGCAACAAGAAAAACACCCATGCAGGACATCATCAATATCAAGATCACTCATATGTAACAAAGAGATTTTTCTCGATAGCTCTTCACACCACAAAAATAAAGTAAGTTCATCATGCTGATTAGGAGTAATTTCATCATTACAATACAAATTTTCAGCACTCATGGGGTGCGAATTATCATTGGAGGAGCATTCAAAATTAAAATGACCCACTTTATGACAAAGTTCACAAATAAAAGGATAACTAGCACAGACTTTTTTTACCAAGATCATCTAAAGCCCTAGACCACTTTCTAGTTTTTTCATTCATATGGTTGATGGCGTGTAACACACACGTTCGTTGGGAACCCCAAGAGGAAGGTATGTTGCACACAGTAGCAAGTTTTCCCTCAGAAAGAAACCAAGGTTTATCGAACCGAGAGGAGCCAAGAAGCACGTTGAAGGTTGATGGCGGCGAGATGTAGTGCGGCGCAACACCGGAGATTCCGGCGCCAACGTGGAACCCGCACAACACAACCAAAGTGCTTTGCCCCAACGAAACGAGTGAGGTTGTCAATCTCACCGGCTTGCTCGTAACAAAGGATTAGATGTATAGTGTGGATGATGATTGTTTGCAGAGAACAGAGAAACAAGTATTGCAAGAGATTGTATTCGATGTAAAAGAATGGACCGGGGTCCACAGCTCACTAGAGGTGTCTCTCCCATAAGAAATAGCATATTGGGTAAACAAATTACAGCTTGGGAAATTGACAAATAGAGAGGGCATGACAATGCACATACATGACATGATGAGTATTGTGAGATTTAATTGGGCATTACGACAAAGTACATAGACCGCTATCCAAGCATGCATCTATGCCTAAAAAGTCCACTTTCAGTGTTATCATCCGAACCCCTTCCGGTATTAAGTTGTAAACAACAGACAATTGCATTAAGTATGGTGCGTAATGTAATCAATAACTATATCCTCGAACATAGCATCAATGTTTTATCCCTAGTGGCAACAAGCACATCCATAATCTTAGAGGTTGTCTGTCACTCCCCGCATTCACGGAGACATGAACCCACTATCGAGCATAAATACTCCCTCTTGGAGTTACAAGCAATGACTTGGCCGAGCCTCTACTAGTAACGGAGAGCATGCAAGATCATAAACAACACATAGATTGATAATCAACATAACATAGTATTCTCTATTCATCGGATCCCAACAAACACACATGTAGCATTACAGATAGATGATCTTGATCATGATAGGCAGCTCACAAGATCAGACAATGAAGCACAATGGGGAGAAGACAACCATCTAGCTATCGTTATGGACCCATAGTCCAGGGTGAACTACTCACACATCAATCCGGAGGCGACCATGGCGGTGTAGAGTCCTCCGGGAGATGATTCCCTCTCCGGCAGGGTGCCGGAGGTGATCTCCGGAATCCCCCGAGATGGGATTGGCGGCGGCGGCGTCTCGCGATGTTTTCTCGTATCGTGGCTCTCGGTACTGGGGGTTTCTCGACGAAGGCTTTAAGTAGGCGGAGGAGATAGGTCAGGGGGGTGCCCGAGGGGCCCACACCACAGGCCGGTGCGGCCAGGGCCTGGGCCGCGCCGCCTGGTGGTGTGGCCACCTCGTGGCCCCACTTCCTTTCCCCTCAGGTGTTCTGGAAGCTTCGTCCAAAAATAGGACCCTGGGCGTTGATTTCATCCAATTCCGAGAATATTTCCTTACTAGGATTTCTGAAACCAAAAACAGCAGAAAACAACAACTGGCTCTTCGGCATCTCGTTAATAGGTTAGTGCCGGAAAATGCATAATAATGACATATAATGTGTATAAAACATGTGAGTATCATCATAAAAGTAGCATGGAACATAAGAAATTATAGATACGTTTGAGACGTATCAAGCATCCCCAAGCTTAGTTCCTACTCGTCCCGAGTAGGTAAACGATAACAAAGATAATTTCTTAAGTGACAATGCTACCAACATAATCTTGATCATACTATTGTAAGCACATGTAATGAATGCAACGATCAAAACAATGGTAAATGACATGAGTAAACAACTGAATCATAAAGCAAAGACTTTTCATGAATAGTACTTAAAGACAAGCATCAATAAGTCTTGCATAAGAGTTAACTCATAAAGCAATAATTCAAAGTAGAAAGTATTGAAGCAACGCAAAGGAAGATAAAGTTTCAGCGGTTGCTTTCAACTTGTAACATGTATATCTCATGGATATTGTCAACATAGAGTAATATAACAAGTGCAATATGCAAGTATGTAGGAATCAATGCACAGCTCACACAAGTGTTTGCTTCTTGAGGTGGAGAGAAATAGGTGAACTGACTCAACAATAAAAGTAAAAGAAAGGTCCTTCAAAGAGGAAAGCATCGATTGCTATATTTGTGCTAGAGCTTTTATTTTGAAAACAAGAAACAATTTTGTCAACGGTAGTAATAAAGCATATGAGTTATGTAAGTTATATCTTATAAGTTGCAAGCCTCATGCATAGTATACTAATAGTGCCTCGCACCTTGTCCTAATTAGCTTGGACTACCGGATCATCACAATACACATGTTTTAACCAAGTGTCACAATGGGGTACCTCTATGCCGCCTGTACAAAGGTCTAAGGAGAAAGCTCGCATTGGATTTCTCGCTTTTGGTTATTCTCAACTTAGACATCCATACCGGGACAACATAGACAACAGATAATGGACTCCTCTTTTATGCATAAGCATGTAGCAACAATTAATATTCTCATATGAGATTGAGGATATATGTCCAAAACTGAAACTTCCACCATGATTCATGGCTTTAGTTAGCGGCCCAATGTTCTTCTCTAACAATATGCATGCTTAATCATAAGGTGGTAGATCTATCTTACTTCACACAAGACGGACATGCATACCAACTCACATGATATTCAACAAAGAGTAATTGATGGCGTCCCCAGAAACATGGTTATCGCACAACAAGCAACTTAATAAGAGATAAAGTGCATAAGTACATATTCAATACCACGATAGTTTTTAAGCTATTTGTCCCATGAGCTATATATTGTAAAGGTAAAGAATGGAAATTTTAAAGGTAGCACTCAAGCAATATACTTTGGAATGGCGGAGAAATACCATGTGGTAGGTAGGTATGGTGGACACAAATGGCATAGTGGTTGGCTCAAGGATTTTGGATGCATGAGAAGTATTCCCTCTCGATACAAGGTTTAGGCTAGCAAGGTTATTTGAAACAAACACAAGGATGAAGCGGTACAGCAAAACTCACATAAAAGACATATTGTAAACATTATAAGACTCTATACCGTCTTCCTTGTTGTTCAAACTCAATACTAGAAATTATCTAGACCTTAGAGAGACCAATTATGTAAACCAAATTTTAGCATGCTCTATGTATTTCTTCATTAATAGGTGCAAAGTATATGATGCAATAGCTTAAACATGAGCACAACAATTGCCAAGTATCACATTATTCAAGGTGTTATACCAATTACCACATATATCATTTTCCAATTCCAACCATATAACAATTTAACGAAGAAGAAACTTCGCCATGAATACTATGAGTAAAGCCTAAGGACATACTTGTCCATATGCAACAGTGGAGCGTGTCTCTCTCCCAGAAAGCGAATGCTAGGATCCATTTTATTCAAACAAAATAAAAACAAAAACAAACAGACGCTCCAAGCATAGTACATAAGATGTGACGGAATAAAAATATAGTTTCAGGGGAGGAACCTGATAATGTTGTCGATGAAGAAGGGGATGCCTTGGGCATCCCCAAGCTTAGACGCTTGAGTATTCTTGATATATGCTGGGGTGAACCACCGGGGCATCCCCAAGCTTAGAGCTTTCACTCTCCTTGATCATGGTGTATATCATCCTCCTCTCTTGATCCTTGAAAACTTCCTCCACACCAAACTTAAAGCAACTCATTAGAGGGTTAGTGCACAATTAAAATTCACATATTCAGAAGTGACACAATCATTCTTTATACTTCTGGATATTGCACAAAGCTACTGAAAGTCAATGGAATAAAGAAATCCATCAAGCATGACAAAACAGGCAATGCAAAATAAAAGACAGAATCTGTCAAAACAGAACAGTTCGTAAAGACGAATTTCTAACAGGCACCAGACTTGCTCAAATGAAAAAACTTAAAACTAACGAAAGTTGTGTACGTATCTGAGGATCACTCACGTAAATTGTCATAATTTTCTGAGTTTCCTACAGAGAATTAGCCCCAGATTCGTGACAGCAAAGAAAACTGTTTCTGTGCAGTAATCCAAATCTAGTATCATACTTTTATTAGAGACTTTACTTGGCACAACAATGCAATAAACTAAGATAAGGAGAGGTTGCTACATTAGTAAACAACTTCCAAGACTCAAATATAAAACAAAATACTGTAGTAAAATAAACACATGGGTTATCTCCCAAGAAGTTCTTTCTTTATAGCCATTAAGATGGGCTCAGCAGTTTTAATGATCACTCGCAAGAAATAGTAGTTGAAGCAAAAGAGAGAATCCAGAGGCAAATTCAAAACACATTTAAGTCTAACCCACTTTCTATGCATAGGAATCTTGTAAATAAACAAGTTCATGAAGAGCAAAGTGACAAGCATAGGAAGATAAAACAAGTGTAACTTCAAAAATTTCAGCACATAGAGAGGCATTTTAGTAACATGAAAATTTCTACAACCATATTTTTCTCTCTCATAATAACTTTCAGTAGTATCATGAGAAAACTCAACAATATAACTATCACATAAAACACTCTTATCATGAGTCTCATGCATAAAATTATTACTCTCCACATAAGCATAATCAATTTTATTAGTTGTAGTGGGAGCAAATTCAACAAAGTGGCTATCATCATATATAGGAGGCATATTGTAATCATAAAAGAAAATTTTCTCCTCAATGCTTGTGGGACTAAAAAGATCATGCTCATCAAAGCCAGCTTCCCCAAGCTTAGAATTTTCCATAGCATTAGCAACAATGGTGTTCAAAGCATTCATAGTAATAACATTCCCATTAGCATGCATATAAAGTTCCATGGGTTTTTTAATTCTCTCTTCAAACACATCATGTCCTAATTCAAGATAAAGTTCATAAAGATCTCTCATATTTTTGTTGTTTTCCATTATGCTTAACTAGTGAAATAAAAACATACATGATATTAAGTAAAGTAAATGCAAGTAACTAATTTTTTTATGTTTTTGATATAGAGTGCAAGACAGTAAATAAAGTAAAACTAGCAACTAATTTTTTTGTATTTTGATATAATGCAGCAAACAAAGTAGTAAATAAAATAAAGCAAGACAAAAACAAAGTAAAGAGATTGGATTGTGGAGACTCCCCTTGCAGCGTGTCTTGATCTCCCCGGCAACGGCGCCGGTAAAAGAGCTTGATGGCGTGTAACACACACGTTCGTTGGGAACCCCAAGAGGAAGGTATGTTGCACACAAGTAGCAAGTTTTCCCTCGAAAGAAACCAAGGTTTATCGAACCAAGAGGGAGCCAAGAAGCACGTTGAAGGTTGATGGCGGCGAGATGTAGTGCGGCGCAACACCGGAGATTCCGGCGCCAACGTGGAACCCGCACAACACAACCAAAGTACTTTGCCCCAACGAAACAGGTGAGGTTGTCAATCTCACCGGCTTGTCTGTAACAAAGGATTAGATGTATAGTGTGGATGATGATTGTTTGCAGAGAACAAGTAGAAACAAGATTGCAAGAGATTGTATTCGATGTAAAAGAATGGACCGGGGTCCACAGTTCACTAGAGGTGTCTCTCCCATAAGAAATAGCATATTGGGTAAACAAATTACAGTTGGGCAATTGATAAATAGAGAGGGCATGACAATGCACATATATGACATGATGAGTATTGTGAGATTTAATTGGGCATTACGACAAAGTACATAGACCGCTATCCAGCATGCATCTATGCCTAAAAAGTCCACTTTCAGGTTATCATCCGAACCCCTTCCGGTATTAAGTTGTAAACAACGAGCACGCTTGCATTAAGTATGGTGCGTAATGTAATCAATAACTATATCCTCGAACATAGCATCAATGTTTTATCCCTAGTGGCAACAACACATCCATAATCTTAGAGGTTGCTGTCACTCCCCGCATTCACGGAGACACGAACCCACTATCGAGCATAAATACTCCCTCTTGGAGTTACAAGCAATGACTTGGCCAGAGCCTCTACTAGTAACGGAGAGCATGCAAGATCATAAACAACACATAGATTGATAATCAACATAACATAGTATTCTCCATTCATCGGATCCCAACAAACACACATGTAGCATTACAGATAGATGATCTTGATCATGATAGGCAGCTCACAAGATCAGAAAATGAAGCACAATGGGGAGAAGACAACCATCTAGCTACTGCTATGGACCCATAGTCCAGGGGTGAACTACTCACACATCAATCCGGAGGCGACCATGGCGGTGTAGAGTCCTCCGGGAGATGATTCCCCTCTCCGGCAGGGTGCCGGAGGTGATCTCCGAATCCCCCGAGATGGGATTGGCGGCGGCGGCGTCTCGGCATGTTTTCTCGTATCGTGGCTCTCGCATCGGGGGTTTCTCGACGAAGGCTTTAAGTAGGCGGAGGAGATAGGTCAGGGGGGTGCCCGAGGGGCCCACACCACAGGCCGGCGCGGCCAGGGCCTGGGCCGCGCCGCCTGGTGGTGTGGCCATCTCGTGGCCCCACTTCCTTTCCCCTCAGGTGTTCTGGAAGCTTCGTCCAAAAATAGGACCCTGGGCGTTGATTTCGTCCAATTCCGAGAATATTTCCTTACTAGGATTTCTGAAACCAAAAACAGCAGAAAACAACAACTGGCTCTTCGGCATCTCGTTAATAGGTTAGTGCCGGAAAATGCATAATAATGACATATAATGTGTATAAAACATGTGAGTATCATCATAAAAGTAGCATGGAACATAAGAAATTATAGATACGTTTGAGACGTATCAATGGTGGATACAATATTCATCTTTGATTTGATTAATTCCACATGGTCTATGCATTCCACAAAAATTAACATGCTTATAAGAAATAGCATTCTTAGGAGTTTGAGCATGCTTATTGCAATCATTAACAACAATTTCATCCTTCATGCAAGCCTCTTTAAAAGGTTCATGATACTTATCAAAATTCTTTTTAGGCAATTCGAAATGAGAAGCAAAGGCTTTATAAAGATTTGCAGCAACTTGAGAGTCAAGACCATAAGTAGCACTCATATCTCGAAATTTATCGGTATCCATAAAAGCTTCAATGCATTCATAATCATAATTTATACTCGACTCTTCACCTTTGTTGTTCTCCCATCCTTCGAGCGTTGTCCTCAATCCGATCAAGAAGATCCCACCTAGCTTCAACCTCCTTGCTTGTGAAAGATCCCTCTAAACGAGGCATTCGGATAGTCCTTGTGTTGTCCCGAAAGCCTTGCATAAAAATTGTTAACAATAACATTACTGGGGAGCTCATGAATGGGACATTTGAGCATTAGTGACTTCAATCTCCCCCACGCTTGAGAAATACTCTCTCCATCACGAGGATAAAAGTTATAAATGTAATTCCTATCAATATGCACTTCATGAGGAGGATAAAATTTAGAATAAAAGAGAGGTACAATTTCCTCCCAACCAAGAGAATGAATATTCTTCAACAATTTATACCAATGCGCCGCTTTACCAGACAGCGAAAAAGAGAATAGCTTCTTCCTCACTTCATCCATAGAGATACCTGCACACTTGAATAACCCGCATAATTCATGCAAAAACAGTAAATGATCTCCAGGATGGACAGTTCCATCCCCTTCATAGCGGTTATCTATAACACGTTCAATAATTTTCATGGGTATCTTGAAAGCAGTACTTGTAGTAGGTGGATTTAAAATATCACAAGCATCATTAGAGTTATCGCATATGGGAGATAAAGCATTATCAGAACAAAATTTTCTCCCCTAAAGATGGGAAACTAAAAAGATCACAAAAACTAGCTTCCCCAAGCTTAGACTTATCCATAGCATTAGCAGTGATTGCGTTCATACTAATAACATTGCTACTAGCATGCAATTGAGGCTCCATGGGTTCTTTAATTTTCGCATCACACAATTCATGTCTTAACTTAGGAAATAAAATAAGAAGCTCATTGTTGTCCATTATGCCTAACTAGTTAAACAAGAAACAAAAAGATGCAATTGCAGGATCTAAAGGAAATAGCTTCGAGCACTTACAACGGCGCCGGAAAATAGCTTAGTAGCCGAGATCCGGAGTGTGAGTACCTTTTACCTTTCCTCCCCGGCAACGGCGCCAGAAAAGTGCTTGATGTCTACGGGAGCTTCTATTCTTGTAGACAGTGTTGGGCCTCCAAGAGCAGAGGTTTGTAGAACAGCGAGCAAGTTTCCCTTAAGTGGATCACCCAAGGTTTATCGATCTCGGGGAGGAAGAGGTCAAAGATATCCCTCTCAAGCAACCCCGCGATCACAATGCAAGAAGTCTCTTGTGTCCCCAACACACCAAATACACTTGTCAGATGTATAGGTGCACTAGTTCGGCGAAGAGATAGTGAAATGCAAGTAATATGGATGTATATGAGTGGTAATAGCAATCTGAATAAAATATGGCAGCGAGTAAACATGCAACAAAACAGTAAACAAACGGAGATTCGATGCTTGGAAGCAAGGCCCAGGGATCCTGCTTTCACTAGTGGACACTCTCAACAATGATCACATAATAAGACTACTCTACACCCTCTTGTTGGATGATGAACACCACTAACTGTGTAGGATTACACGAATCCTCAATGCCGGAACACCACTAGAGTGTAAGATAGATCGACACAATTACACCGAGAACTAACATAGCATGCACACTGTCACCATCACACTATGAAGGAGGCATAGATCACATCAATACTATCATAGCAATAGTTCACTTCATAATCTACGAGAGATTACAATCATACCCCACGCCAAGTACTACACGATGCACACACTATCACCATTACACCGTGCAGGAGGAATAGAGTACTTTAATAACATCACTAGAGTAGCACATAGATGATATTCAACTAGATCACATAAAGAGAGAGATGAACCACATAGCTACAGCGGAGCCCTCAGCCCCGGGGTGAATTACCCCTCCTCATCATGGAGACAGCGATGGCGGTGAAGATGGCGGTGGAGATGACTCCGGGGGCAATTCCCCGTCCCGGCAGGGTGCCGGAACAGAGACTTCTGTCCCCCGAATTGGAGTTTCGCGATGGCGGCGGCTCTGGATGGTTTTCTCTGGTTTCGTCCAACGTGGTAGGGTTTTCGCGACGGAGACCTTAAGTAGGCGGAAGGGCAGCCTCGGAGGGGGCCTGGTGGGCCCACACACTAGGGGGCGCGGCCCCCCCTCTGGCCGCGCCAGGGTGGCGTGTGGGGCCCCCAGGGCTCCTCTCCGGTACTTCTTCGATGCTCTGGAACCTTCCGGGAAAAATAGGATGCTTGGCGTTGATTTCGTCCGATTCCGAGAATATTTCCTTACTAGGATTTCCGGAACCAAAAACAGCGAGAAAACAACAACCGGCCCTTCGGCATCTCGTCAATAGGTTAGTTCCGGAAAACGCATAAATATGACATAAAGTATGCATAAAACATGTAGATATCATCAATAATGTGGCATGGAACATAAGAAATTATCGATACGTCGGAGACGTATCAGAACTCCGGGATAAATCATCGTCTCCCGCGTGCCTCGGTTATCTCTATACTTGAGCTCTTTACTTATGCACTTTACCTTGTGATAGTCATCGTGCTTGAAGTTATATATATCTTGCTATCACATACTTACTTGTATTGCTTGGCATAAGTTGTTGGTGCACATAGATTAACCATTGCTTAGATTAGGTTGTTGGTGCACATAGGTGAACCATAGTATATAGGCTTTGGGCTTGACAAAGTAAATGCTAGTTTTATTCCGCATTTGTTAAGCCCATCTCGTAAAAGTTTAAATCGCCTATTCACCCCCCCTCTAGGCGACATCCGTGTCCTTTCAGCAACAGGGCAAGGTCTCGACTAAACAACATACCTGAAGCCGAGAGGGAGAATCTAGCCCAAAACCTCGACATGTCCTTTATGTCGATAGACACAAGGGGGAACATTATCCCTAAGACGCTAGAAGCAGGGTACATGGCGACGCAAGCTTTCATCCTCGCATCCAAACCACCTGCCGGAGATCCAAGAGAGGCATTGTACAACATGGCCATGGCGGGAGTTGGAGCCATGGGAGCAGCGTTCGTAAATTCACCTCCTGAAGGATCAGCAAGGCAAAATAGTCCACGCCCTGCTGTCGCAGCGGCAGTTCCCGAGAGAACAAGCGGAGCAAGGGACACGGAAATTCAAGCAAGGGAAGACAGGGCACGACAAAATAGAAGGGAGCATCGACATTCCCCAGACATAGCCGAAGAGGATATGTGTGGGCTACCATGTTTTACGAGGAGGGTCCGAAAAACTCGGGTGCCTTCGGGGTTTAAGTTACCTGATAACTTCAAGAAATTCGACGGACTGCAAGATCCTGAGGATTGGCTATTAGATTATCTCGAGACGGTGAAGTTAATAGGCGGAACAAGGGCAACGGCGATGCAAAGCATTCAGGTACACTTGAGTGGATCTGCAAGATCTTAGATAAAGAAGCTTCCTCCAGGTTCCATCGACAGCTGGGCTGACTTCGAGGACATATTCATCAAGAATTTCCGGTCCACCTGCAAAAAGCCTGCATCGCTAGAGGAGCTGAGGTCGTGTCGACAAAAGCATGACGAATCTATGAGGAAATACATCCAGAGGTGGAACATCATTAAAAACTCGGCAGAGAACATATTTGATGAAAGGGCAATAGATGCATTCGTGGCAGGAATCCGACAAGGAGATTTCGTCGAGGACTTGGGAAGAACCAACCCAAAAATAGTATCAGCATTGATGGAGATAGCAAACAGATGGGTGGATGGAGAAGATGCTGATCACAATAAGCGGCATAGGTCACCAGAGGAGGACCGTGGTCGAAATTTTCAAAATAGACGACGTCCTTTTCGGCAGTTCTCGAGTTATGATGCTCCTAGCCAAATATCGGCTGGTTTTCGAGTAAGCAGTGGAGGAAGCAATAGAGATAACTACCAACGAAGCAACGAGCAGCAAGGCGACAATAGAGACGATTCCCGAAACAACAGGCAACATAGTGGGCCAAGGTTCCAGAGACCGTATGTGTCTCCCGAGGATATGATGAACGGCCCATGTCAAATGCACTTCTATGTCGACAATAACGGGAAGAGGCAGTTGGGGCATTTACAGAAAGACTGCCGAAATTTTCAAGCAATGATGAGGTTCTCCGGGCAAGCCAATGCTCAGGAAGCAAGTCGAAATCCTCAGGGACCTAGGAGTGAGATCCACCTACCACCTCCTCGCGCAATTACGGATGAAAATCGACATCAGCTCAGAATAGCGGCAGCACCAGCGCCACCACCTTACATTGATCCCAACTCCAATGGAGCAGTTTCGATGATTCAGAAAGGCATACCATCCAATAGAGCTCAGAAAGTAATATCGCGACAGGTGTTCATGGCAGAGAAGATGCCTCCACCAACAGTCGGATACCTCAACTGGTCAGGGAAAGACATTGGCTTCACAATAGCGGACCATCCGCAGCAAGTCCCTCGACCAGGGCAGTCAGCACTTATCTTGCCAGCAGTAATCGCGGGATTCAACGTATCGCGAGTATTCATAGATGGAGGCAGCAACTTAAACCTTATGTATGCAGATACACTAAGGAAGATGAACATATCCCTAGAAAATCTAAAACCAACCGATACACGTTTCCATGGAATCACGCCGGAGAAGCCAAGTTATCCGTTGGGGAAGATCAATCTCGACGTTCAGTTTGGGACCCGAGAAAATTACAGGATAGAGAGGCTGGAGTTTGAAGTCGTAGATTTCCCATCACAATACCACGCTCTGTTGGGGCGCCCAACATATGCGAGGTTTATGGTGGTACCACATTATACATACCTGTTGTGGAGGTTACCTGGACCTAAAGGACCAATTACAGTCAAAGGAAGTTTTGCGCTAGCCGATAAATGTGATAAGGATTTTCATCGATTGTCAGAAACTTTCGAGATGCAGGCAGAATACATGGAGTCAAGGCTCACGACCGATTACGATGTACTGCCAGATGTAGGGAGGCCTAATAAGGAATCAACTTTAACACTACAAAGGATTCCAAGGAAGCGTAGATCCATCCGACAGATCCGAAGAAAACGATGTCTATTGCGACAAATATGGACCTCGCATAGGAAAGTGCGCTCACCGAGTTCCTCCGTGAGCACTGGAAAATCTTCGCATGGTGTCCAGCTGACATGCCAGGAGTACCCAGGGAACTTGCCGAGCACCACCTAAATTTGGATCCAATAGCGAGACCAATCAAACAACCTTTGCGGCGTTTTTTGGAACCAAACCGCAAGGCGATGCTGTCGGAAATTAACAGACTGAGAGAAGCTAGTTTCATCAAGGAATTACATACAGAGGCCACATGGGTAGCTAACCCAGTGCTGGTGCCGAAGAAAAACACAAAATTCCTTCGCATGTGCGTCGACTTCACGTGTCTAAATAAACATTGTCCAAAGGATCACTTTCCCCTCCCAAGGATCGATCAAATTATCGACTCCACGGCAGGTTGCGAACGTCTTTCCTTCCTGGACGCGTATTCTGGTTATAACCAGATCAGATTGAAAGAAGAAGACGAGGTCAAAACAGAGTTCATCACACCTTACGGCGTGTTTTGCTATCGAACAATGCCCTTCGGTTTGAAAAACGCGGGAGCAACATATCAGCGGATGATGCAGAAGTGCCTGGCAACACAGATTGGGAGAAACGTACAAGTGTACATCGATGATGTCGTCATAACGTCAAAAAAGGGGACAACGTTGATCGAGGATCTAAAGGAAACCTTCGACAACCTAGACAAGTTCTGCCTCAAATTGAACCCGACAAAGTGCTCTTTCGGCGTCCCTGCGGGAGAACTCCTCGGGTTCCTAGTTTTGGCAAGAGGGATTGAAGCCAATCCAGAAAAAATACAGGCTATCGTAACAATGAGGAAGCCAACAAAGTTAAAAGAAATACAACAACTAACTGGGCGAGTCGCAGCTTTGAGCAGATTCGTCGCCAGGCTGGGTGAAAAGGCGTTGCCATTCTACGCCTTGATCAAGCAAGGAGAGAAGTTCCAATGGAACGAAGAGGCAGATAGAGCCTTCGAGGATCTCAAACGCACAATATCGACACCACCAATCTTGGTAGCGCCGAAGGAGAAGGAACCGCTGTTGTTATACATCGCGGCCACACCTCAGGTGGTAAGCACAGCACTTGTTGCCGAAAGAGAGGAAGAAGGAAAGCTTCATGGAGTGCAGAGGCCGGTATATTTCATCAGTGAAGTTTTGTCGCCTTCAAAACAAAGGTACCCTCAGTATCAAAAGCTAGCATATGGAGTGTTTACAACCGCAAGAAAATTGCGGCACTATTTCTCGGCACACCCGATAATAGTGGTCAATGAGGCGCCCTTGTCCAATATACTTAACAATCCAGAAGCTACGGGTCGTGTCTCCCTTTGGGGAATAGAGCTTTCCCCTCGGGACATCACGTATGAAAAAAGAAAGGCAATAAAGTCGCAGATTCTACCAGACTTCATCGCAGAGTGGATGGAGTTGCAAAATACAGGACCACCGGATCTATCGAGAACTTGGACTATGAATTTCGACGGGTCCAAGAGATTAGAAGGAGCTGTAGCAGGCGTGATACTAATATCACCGGAGGGTGACAAGCTGAAGTACGTCTTGAGGATGACGTTCCCAAACGCGTCTAACAATGAGGCAGAATACGAAGCTCTTATACACGGGATGAAGATGGCGAAAGCCTGTGGTGCAACCCGACTAAAAATCTTTGGCGACTCACAATTGGTGGCCCATCAAGTCATGAACCAATGTGATGCAGTCAATGATAGCATGGTGGCATACAAAGAAGTGTACAATGAGCTCGAGAAGTTATTTGATGGATGCGAAGTAAACCACATCAGCAGGTTGAGCAATGATGAAACCGACGTTCTCGCAAACATCGGGTCGTAATGCCTCGCAATTCCACCAGGCGTATTCTGGGAGGAGATAGCTGAGAGGTCTACGAAATCAACAAAACCAAAAAAGAAGGAGAAGGGAAAGAAACCCTCGGGGGCTGCACTAGAAGAAGAGGAGGAACAGGACCTGGTTATGATGGTGCAGATACCATGGATGCAGGTGTACATATCATACATCCTAAAGAAAGAAATACCAGACGATCCAGTTGAAGCAAGGCGAGTCATTAGACGATCCAAAGCTTTTACTGTGGTAAAAGGGGAGTTATACAAACGAAGTATTTTGGGAGTATTACAAAGGTGCGTCACACCCGAGGAAGGAAGGATGATCTTGAAGGATGTACACGAGGGAATTTGTGGCCATCATGCAAGCAGTCGAGCTATAGCAGCAAAGGTCTTCAGAGCAGGGTTTTACTGGTTGACAGCAATTGAGGATGAGAAAGAAATAGTTCGTACTTGCGACGCGTGCCAGAGATTCGCTGCAAAACCTCAATCTCCGGCAGCAGAATTAATGCCAATACCATTGTCTTGGCCTTTCGCTCAATGGGGCCTCGATATGGTGGGTAAATTACACAAGTCTTGGCAAGGAGGAAAGGAGTACATGCTCGTCGCTGTCGACAAATTCACAAAGTGGATAGAAGCAAAGCCGATAAATTCACCAGACGGAGCATCTGCCGTTAAGTTCATAAAAAGTATCGTTTTCAGGTTTGGAGTACCTCACAGCATCGTCACAGACAATGGTAGTAACTTCACATCCCATGAATTCAAGGACTACTGTGCAGAAGTAGGCATCAAGCTACACTTTGCGTCGGTTGCGCACCCGCAAACTAATGGCCAGGTCGAGAAAGCTAATGGTATCATCTGCAATAGTATCAAGAAGCGTTTATTGGCACCACTGGAAAAAGCTCGACACACCTGGCCAGAAGAGTTGCCCAGTGTGTTATGGAGTATACGAACAACACCAAATACAGCGACACAAGAAACTCCGTTCTTCCTGGTCCATGGAGCATAAGCAGTGCTACCAATCGAGATAGAACACCATTCTCCACGAGTCACGGAGTATGATGAAGAAATCTCGAGAAAAGCATTAGAGGATGATGTCGATGCACTCGACGAAGCTCGAGATGAAGTACTCTCACGGGTAACCAAGTATCAGCAGGACTTGAAGAATTACCAAAGCCGACGTTTATGACCAAGATCCTTTCAGGTGGGAGACCTAGTTCTTCGGCTCACACAAAAAAGTCATGAGAAGCTCGAGTCGCCATGGCTTGTCCCTTACATCGTCACAGAAGTAATCGGAGGCGGAGCATACAGGATAAAAGACAAGAAGATAGGGGTGGTCGAGCAAAACCCCTGGAACGTGGCGCAACTCAGGCGGTTCTACACCTAGAGTCGAAATATAGATCCTCCTCTGTAAAAATACAATGTACTGAAACGCCCACGAGCTTTCAGACGCACTCTTTTCCTTTTCAGGGCACCGAGTGGGGCTGGAAAGGTTTTTAATGAGGCGGGCTCGCGCTGCTGCAATATAGTAAATATATTGATGACATACATCTCCTTTTTCGACACGCTCGGAGGCTTAAACCCGGCAATTACAATATAGTTCTTCAAAACTACAAAAAGATAGTTTGCCTTGGTATAACATACCTTGCAAAATCAACAAAGATGAAAAATAGTGATCAAAAAAGCTCGGGGGCTAGTACCCGCAAATACAATACAGAAAAATCTACGCCTTGGTTTCACCTCGCGAGTACAAATACAGAAAATCGCCACCGAAACACTCGGGGGATAGAAAAAATATATATACGTCTTGGTTTTACAATATAGTTACACTCTTGTCTACAAAGAAGAGCTATCTACCAAAGAAATACAGCTAGTTATGATTCAGTATATCGTCAAGGGTAACTCTGCCTTCTTCAGGAGCGGCGCCAAGAAAATCGGCATAGTGGCCGTCTGCAAAAAAGTCAGCATCCATCCGAAGAAGATCACCAATCATTTCCTCGGCCACAGGGGTAACCTTTGCACACCTGCTTTGCGTCGCCTCAGCTTATCATGAACTTTCTCTTCCACCTTGGTCATGTCAAGTTTGGAGTGGTATATTTGAAGCATGATAAGAGCAACCCTGGCGCCATCTACTAGTTGAGATCTCACAAAACCATGGATTTGGTGTGAGTTGTAACATCCCAAATTTCAAAACAAAGCAGAAATGAATTTTCCTTTTTCCAAAAATGAGGACCAACAAAAAACTTTTCTGAATTTGAGTGTTATGCCTAGTGCTCCTACCTATTACTTGTGTTCTTGCCTTGATGAGTGTGGTATACTTATGTGATACACCCTCAAACCCTAGAGTGATCAAGTGAAGATCACAAACCAAATAAAAACAAAAAGAGAAAGAAATCAAATAAGAAGAACCCTAAACCTTTTCCAAAATCATTTGGATCTGGTTTTGAGAAACCCAAAATAGAAGAAAGCTATATGTGGGCCTATAGCCCTAATAGGTAAATGTTGAACCCTACCTCCTCTTATTTTACTAAATGGTAGTGAACCATTGTAAAACTTGTTAAACCCTAAACCACATCCCTCTTGACATCAATCTTTGAAAAATAGAATAAAAAGGAAAAATCTTATTTTAGAAAGAAGCATATATGCCTATGGCTATTTTGTAAAACTTCCCCTAGGCCTTTCTACTTGATGTAGAGAATTGGAAAGTATTCTTAAACCTTATCTAGTACTTTTCCAACACAATCCAAAGTGGGACACAAGGTTTTCAAAAAGAGAGTAATAATGCCATAGAGGTATATGAGGGCAAAATATCAATTTGTGAAATTGAGGATCTTGACCCTAGACTTGAAGTGGAATGGGGGGGATCACTCCTATATACCTTTTCAACTCTCAACAACATCAATTGGGTCAAGCCAAGTTCAATAAAAATCAAGTGCCACATATGCATAGAGGCATATGTGACCCGTAGCCATTTTCACCAATTCTTGTCCTATGCCCTTCTACTTTTACCAAATGGTGTGAAACCATCTCTGAACCCAATCTAACCCTAACTTGACCATCCACCTTGCTCAAGTAAAGCAAGGGGAGCACCTTACAAGAATAAGAAAAATTGACTTGTCATCTCCTATGTGTTTTGGCCAATTTTACAAATCTTTGAGCTAGACCTCTTGGAATGGTTTCAATGGTTTGAAATTGCTTCTAAACTAATAAGAATGACATTGGAGTCAAGTCAAGTCCAATCAAATGGAGAGAAACCCAATAGTGGGATATTTCCATTTTCCTCACATACACATAGGGCCAATTTATCAACTCTTGATCTAGGCACCAACCTTGCCTCAAAATGGTTGGAACCTTTCATCCAACTTCATCTAACACCAAATAAAACCTCACCCTTGTCAAAGCAAGGCCAAGAAAAATAAAAGTTTAAATAGTTAGAAATTCACAAAACCTCACATAGGGCTTATGCCATTTTTCTAAACTTTGACCCTAGCCCATTTTGGCCTTCACCATTAGTTGTATAATGATGCTAAACATCTATTACAACTTTTGGAATCCAAGAAACCCAATTCAAATCAATTTCAAACTCAATTGGGGATCACATGCAATAATGGTCAAATCTGCCATAATTATTCTGGTCCCTACTTTGAGCCTCTCCATTTCAAGTTTTTCAAACTAGACTTTCCCAACTCTTTGCATGTCATCCAAGAGGACATCAAGGTGAGCAACTTTTGTAAAGACCACCCTGCCAAAATCCTTATTAATCAATTGCTAGGCTCATCCAAAGTTGGCACTTTTAATCAAGTGGAACAATCTCCCACTTAGGGAATTTGCTATATTTCGATTTTCTAAATTCCACCACCACCTTTCTTTGCCTCTGGTCATTTAGAACCAAACCAATTACACCCCTTTCAAAATTGTCAACCTTGTGAGCCAATTCAAATTTGGGAAAAATTTGATGAAACATAAATAGGGAACCACACACACTATTTGAAATAGTGTCCTACACTACCCATAATCTACCCCAACCTACACCATTCTGTTCCCTTGTCCCCTCTCACCCTACAACACACAAAAACCCTAGAGGAGCTAGCTACACATGGCCTAGCCATGGCCATGCCGGCCATGGACATACCCTCTTGCTCCCCCTCTCTTCTCTTCACTCTAGCACCGACCACCTTGCCCTACTGCCTCCCCTTGGTCCCCTGAGCAAGCTCATACGCGCCATTAGTCGAAAGGTGGACCACGAGCCCGAGCCAGCACGCGCCCACGACGCACCGGTGCGACAGGAGCGGCATGGCCATGCCATTGCATGTCCGCCGACGCGCGCACCGCGGCCAACCATCGACTCGCCGCCCCGCTCCATCCCCGGCCCCCTCTCTTCTCCCCGAGCATCGCGCCGCACCGCGAATCCACCAGACACGCTCGCAACCACGGCCCTGGACCACCGCCGCCGGAGACGTCGACACGATCCCGTAAACGCCGCCGCAAGCACGGACGCAATGCGTCGTCGCCAGACCGTCCCCCACCTCGCCATCACGCTCGTTAGCTTCGCCCGGATCTCGCCTACCTAACGCCGCCCTCGCCCATCCCCATTACTCGCCGAAACACCGCGACCATGTCGGCTCCGCCGCGGACCTGCGGCCACCTCGCGTCGCTATAAAAGGAGGACGATCCCGCCTCCATCTCCACACCAAACTTGCTTCCCTCTCTCTTCTGATCCTCCTCGACCATCTCTCTCCCTCAATTACCCACCGAGCCCTCCAATTGCACGCCGGAGACCCGCAAGCCAACGCGGACGCCGCCGCCGATTGGAGCCCTCCCCGGAGACGCCACTCGCTACCAGGAGGACCGCCGTCTTCGACAACGTCGCTGCGCACCTCGCCGTCGACCGCCGGAGCTCCGACGACCGCTCCGACCCCCTACCTCCGCCGTGCCCGCGTCCGCCTCTCGTCGACGACGACGACGATCCACAGCCGCCCGATCGCCATCTAATCCTACGGCCCGCACCACCCCGTACCGTTTCGGTGAGTTTCACTCACTGACGCGCGGGCCCCTTTGTCAGTTGGCCCGCAGCGCTAGTTGGGCTGCCCCCTGGCTTTTCAAATCTTTCGGCCCATTAATTTTCCCGCCAGCCCAGCTAGTTCAAATTGGTTTTAAACTTTTTCAAATAATTGTAATACTGCCTCCACTTTGAAATTCAACCATTTCAAATTGGCTAAACCAAATCTAGGAAATTTTATACCGTTGGAAAGCTTAGGAAAATATCTACCCAATGCCACTGGCCTCATGGTCAATCTCTTTGTAGAATTAATCTGACAAAAATAACAAGCCAGGGACTTTTCTGCCTTAGAATAATTCTTAAAAATCAACCAATTTATCTATTGAGTAAATTCCAACTCCTTTAGCTCACATTTGACTTACACTAATTGTTTATGAAATAAAATGGTGTGGTCACTTTGCATGATCTTGCCCTAGTTTAAGAAATGTGCAATATGGCTAGTTTAACTAGTTGTTATTGTCCAAAACTATTAAGTAATTCATATGAAGTCTTATGCTTCATTTAAATCTTGTCTCAAGGGAATTCATGTGATGTTTGGACCCCTGGCCAAACTCACCTATATGAATTACTAAGAGATTTAAATCATAGGTAGTGTTATTAAATGGAGTGAGGTATTTTACCTCATTTAATTCTATTTCTCAAATGATGATGATGAATGGTTGACTTGAGTCAACATGATTTCAGGCATGATTGTTTGAGAAATTTAATATGAAGAAGTTTTCAGTAAGAGAAAGGTATTTCTCAAACACTAGATGGAAACTATCACTTACATGTAAGGAGAGGGAATTATTTTCCTCAAGCCACACCACCAATGCACTCTAAGTGTAGTATTGGTGTGAGTACAAGTATTGTTAGAATAACCAATGAATTGTTGAGGTGGTGCAATCACCTCAATGGTAGTTGCTAACCTAGTTACAACTATGTGTTAAATCTTATGAGAGGTTTCTCTCTCATTTAAATCTTGGTCCCAAGTATTTCAACATGAGGTATGGACCATGGTCTATATAATCTCATATTGAGTATTGGGTGACCTTAAATCATTACCCTTGTTAGGATTAAATTGTATGAGGTATGAAACCTCATTTAAATCATTTTTCTCAAATGAGGAGTATGAAGAGGTTGACCTTAGTCAACCTAGGTCATATTGTGTTCATAAGAGAAATTAAATCTTAATAAAGTAATGAGAGGAAATTATTTCTCTAAGTAATTAAAAGTAACACCTAAGTTAGTATGAGAGGAAATTTTTTTTCTTGAATAAGAGGAACACCTCCACCCACTTAATAGTAGTGTGTGATGCTAGTTAAGTTGTGTGAAGTCTGGTATGAGATTAGTTAGTATGTAAGTTTGGTATGATGATTGTGTATCCCGTATTCGTATTTTAGACGCTAGTACCGGAGACCACCAGGAAGAGGTGGACTTCTACAACAAGGAAGGAGAAAAGGACTTGGACCCTCACTTCAACCAAGGCAAGCTAGCACTGATAGAAATTACCTTTGCAAGGTGATATTGTTTGCAAGCTAAGATATTTAGTTTGCAACCTAATATTCTTGCAAGGTGCACGCCCCTTGGGGCAAGGCACCATGTTTCTTACCCTTTTATTATATGAACCCATCCTAAGTTTTGATTTTACAAATTCTTACCTGTTTTCTAGATGGGTTACTTTTATAGTTAACTTTGGTCAAAGTACAAGTTGGTGACTAAAGTAGTAAAGTTAGCAAGCTACCACCAATGCAAGCTAGCTTGAGGCAAACCATTTTGGTTGCAAGATAATACTCTTGCAACTTGCTAAGCTCTCTATGAGCAAAGCCTTCCCCTAATTTACTTTAGGCTTATGATCTTAATTTCCAGCTTGTACTTACAAACTCTATTTACCTTTGTTTTATCAAAGTACTTTTTGATTCATGATTCACTTGGCTAGTATTGGACTAGTACAAGAGTATCAAACTTAGCCTAGAAACAAACCAAATACTTAGCATCCCTCTTGCATAGATGCTAGTGCTGATTTGAAAGTGGCTACTCCATGTGGGAAACTGGAAACTGGAAGGATTTCGAAAAACCTTGGAATGACGAGTCATTCTATTGAGAGATTTTGAAGGAGTTTTGAAACCTTGGAATGAAGATGCATCCCATTGAATGATTTCTTTTGAAGGTGAATATGACTGGTGAATGACTTGGTGAATTTTACCAAAAACACTGATGGTTGGATTCGGATGCGATACCATTCCAATTTTACCGTACCCCCACAATACCTGAATCTGGGTAGGGCTTAGCTGGAAGTTTGTGTGTCTTAGTATGGGTTCCCTCTAAACAAGCATCATCGGGGTTATGCCGAAAGCTGCCTCTACCACAAACAACCGAGATGATACGATATGATGCGCGATGAGGTGAATGTCCGGCCCAAGCCCTCGTGCGGCTCCCGAGGTTGACGGTTGGTCTTCACTCGGGAGGCCAAGCTCATGGGGAGAGGTGCCTATACTAGGGTGTGTAAATGAAAGGTTATGATTGGTAGTTCGCGTATCGCGTACGATAAATCGGGGCCGCTTACCCTCGACGAGCTATTGCAATTGTTGTGGCACAAGTGTACAACCTCTCGCAGAGTTAAACCTATTCGAATAGCCGCGTCCTCGGTTATGGACAGTTGGAAAGGCCATACTCGTTCCGTCATCGAACTTTTCGAAAACTATGAATGGTGAAGGGTGACTTATGACTTTGAACTTGAATGGAGACTTTGACTTGGAATCACAACAGAGTTGTGGGAATGACACTAATGTTCCCACTTGAGTAGTTGGTACATAAAGAGTTGTTTACAAAAATGTTTGTGAAACAAATTCTGCTTTATGCAAAATAAACTAGAGCTTAGCACCCCCTTACTAGGATTGTTAGCACTTACCTTAGTATTAGTTTGCGAGTACTTTAAAGTACTCACGGCCGTGTCCCCGGCTATTCAAATGGCCAGATTTTGAAGCAGAACCACAGCATGAAGAAGACGACCCGCAGGACGCCCACGACCACTAGGGAGCCTTCTGACGTCAGACGTTGGCCTGTGGACTAGAGAGTCCCTTCTACTTTACGCTTCCGCTATGAAACTATGAACTTGGTGAATGTTGATCCCTAGATCAACTCGTGTGTAATATGGGATCGTGTGATCTCTATTTGTAAGACGGCTATGGTATGTAATGAATGATGACTTATGATATTCAACTGTTATGCCTCGCAACAACAATATTCCTGGGATTGCGATGTATGGCATGACAGGCATCTGGACTTAAAAATCCGGGTGTTGACATGAGTCTTTAAATTTTTCCATCAGTTCAGGAAGGGTTTTAGGCTGAACATTCCGAGGAAACATGGAGTTGTAAATCATGGACAAGGTTTTGGTACAGAAGTCAAGGAATTCGCGAACTTGGCAGGCTCGATCTTGAAATCGGAGATTTTGGATCTCTCCCACTCAAGATCCTCAGCGGCCATCCTGGACTCGGGCGTGCTGTGGCGAGTAAGTTATGCGCGCGGTGGCATCAATGGAATGAAGGAGCGAAGCTGGTGCGCGGGCGAGCTCAGAGAGAGTTGGGCGCAATGGAAGTTTTTTGCAGAGAGAAGCAGAGCTGCGGCGTAAGCGAAGGTGTGAACGGAGGTAGAAGACGGGTTTATATAGGGATTTGGCGAAGTAATGCACCGTTGGATGGAGAAATTGTACGGTGAAAAATGAATTCGTAACTGAAGGGTAAAAAGGTATTTTTACTGGGATGGAACAGAACAGGCGCTACAGTACGTGCGCCAGGAAAAGCGGAGGACGTGTGTCCCCCACTTGCACGACGTGTCAACATGACAGGGAAGTTGGACCCACAAGATAGAGAGAGAGAGTAGCACTCACGCTTTCTCGGATGCAAAGATCGTGGCTATCGTCAGTAATGAGGTCACTTTGACCAAAGACAAAACATCGGCAGTAAAAAAAAGAGAAAAAGAGAAGATTGGCGGCAGGAAAAGTTATTTCGGGAGCCTTTGAATAAATACAAGTTTTTGCCCAAATGCTCGGGGGCTACTTTGGAAAAAGTAAAATTCGAGTATGACAATATAGAAATTGCGGGAGACTATGACCAAACACAAGTATTTGTTCATAGCCTCGGGGGCTACTCCTATCGGGAGCGTTGTTCGCGCACCCGATAGATATGAAAAGCTCGAGAGAGAATGACGATATAGCGGCATAAAATGTGGAGCCTACAACCAAGTACAAGTCCTTGGCTGTAGCCTCGGGGGCTACTCCCATCGGGAACGCTGTTCGCATGCCCGATGAAATAATACAAGAAGTGAGCATATTTCGAGTTACTCAAATAACTCGACATATACTCCCATCGGGAAGTCAATATAAGTCATCCGTGACTCGATAAAATGTGCTATTCCAACAGCCGAAAAAGCACTCGACAATATATTCTCAGAGCGCTAAAAGTCGCGAATAATCTCTGAATGCCGCAAAACTTTGCGAAGGTAAGACCCCAGACTTATTCTGAGCGGCGTGGCACCATCTCTGACGTTGGATTGCTACTTTTTTCCGTATCAACAGATACGAAGAAAAATCCTAACAGACGCGTTAGGTACCCGATAAAATATGACTGGGACTCGATAGAATGGTAAGACCTTAAGCGGCACCTGTCGAAGTTTACACCAGTATCCCGAGATCATGTCCAGGGACGTGATCTTGAAGTAGGTTTTTGCGGATTGCCACTAGAGCAGTTAACTAGTACCTGATCCGTCAGATGAACTAGCCCCAACTACCAGTATCCCTATACAATATAGAATTACGATATGTGATGAATTTGGTAAAAATATAAAATTGGAGATTTTCCCTGATTCTTCGATTCAAGCAAAATCTCGGGGGCTACTGACATAGGCATCCCCAATGGGCCTGCCAAAGATAGTACCCGAGGTTTATTGAAGGCCCATATGTCGAAGAGTATGAAGTTGGGAAGCCCAAGATAATGTTAAGGAAAGATAGAGTTGTATTAGGAAACATAGACTTGTAAACTTGCGGGACGGGTCAGAAACCCTCCCGGACTCTGTAACTTGTGTACTACGAATCCCTCGGCTCCGCCTCCTATATAAGGGGGAGTCGAGGGACAAAGAAAGCATCGAATCATTGTCTCACGCAACCCTAGTTTTCATATTCGTCGAGTACTTTTCGGCTGAAACCTTCGAGATCTACTTGCCCTCTACTTCCAGCAAAACCCTAGTCTACAACTCATAGGCATTGATAAGTTAATCCCTTTTCAGTCGAGCATGAACTCGCCGGAGGAAGCCACCCCAGGGACCCATAGGCAGCCCACGAGAAGCGCCTGAGTGTGAGGATCGTTCTGGTAGAAGGAATCGAGGAATGGCGTGCGCAATCGGGAAAAATCGACCGTTCCCTTTCGTCGGTGTTCACCGGAATTCGTGACGCCATGCTCAACCCCGACCATCCCCGCCTTCCTCGAGCATCTCATCAACTTTGTGGTGAGTCAGCGCATCCTCTGCACCCCCTATTGCACTAAATAGACATTCCTAACACCCAATTGGAATTCGCCGGACTCGCGCCGCCGCGGTAGTGCTCACCGGAGCTAGCTCCGGTGATCCATTCGAAAAACCGTCACCGCCATCAGCCTCAGGGTGTTGCGGAGGTTCCGAAACACCTAGTCCCTCATCACAGGAGCCTTTAAAACAGCGGCGCCGCCTCCGATTGACCGCCGGCATTGAGTCGCCGGCATGGCCGATGTGGCCGTGGGGCCATCGCTTGTTCTTTGAACGGTCGTTGCCTGCGTGGCCACTGACCTGGTCAAAGACCCCGCCTGTCTGTGTCTACAAGTAGGGTTTGACCGGTGCGTTTAGTATTTCGCTTGTTTAATTTCAAATTCATAAATTGCTGCAACTTCAAATAATTATAGAAAATTCATTTTAACTCGGAAAAATATAAATAAGATATCGAAATTCTTAGAAAAGTAAACTCTATCCAATAAAAATATAATATGAAATTTTTATTTTTAATAAAAATTTAATTATTTAATACTTGATAATTAAGCATTTTCCTTTAATTCTTAATACAATTAAAATTCAGAAATTAGGAAAACTTTTCAAATTAAACAAAAAAACCAGTAAATAAACAAAGAAAACATTAAAAGTAATTTTCCTTAATTGTTATTTTGTTTAATCATTATTAGAGAGATTTAAACCCTGATTAATAATTACCCTAATTATTAATTGTTTAAAAATAATAAAATGCCAAATTCAATATTATTTTATTTACAAGTTACTAATAACTTAAACTTAAAATGAAGTTATTAACCATAGAACCATATGGTAATTAGAAAACCCTAGTTCCATAAGGGATAAAACTAGGAACTCATCAATTCATGTGTAATCCTGAAACCCTAATACCATTAGGAACCTAGCTTCATTACTTCATATGAACCCTAAATGGTTTCCAAACCTAAACCCAAATTAACATGTGATCATGTTACCTCATTAGTAGACATAGATTCATATTTAGCAACTCAGTGTTTGTTCAAATCCACATAAAATATGGGAACCTTATCACTACTAAATTAGCATCTCATGTGTTCATCTTAATCAAACCCTAGTCCCTATCACCAAGGATCTCATCCTTAATTAGCATCACATCATTGTGATGAATCCTTATGGCAACTATGCTAATATTGACATCATATCCCATACACACTAAACCCTACTAGTGTTGGATACTTATAAATCATCCTATTTAGGAACTAATTATTACTTACCTAAAGGATCCAATAGCAAAACCTTAAACCTATAAACCTTAATTGCAATACTTCTTATCACTTAAGAAGTATGTTCTTCAAAAGTTATTCTTTTGAAGAAAATAAGAAGTAGCCATCAAGCCTGCTTAACAAGACCTATCAACCCTAGCTACCTAGCACCAGCAAGATGTACCAACCTTGACAGCAACCATGTATAAGTAATTGCTTAGGATACCTAGGCTTAACTCAACCTAACAAGCCCTAGATGTTGATGAATCCAACCTTATTGGGATCCATCTACTACTCACTCTAGAACCCAATTAGAACCATAGTAAACCACAGAACTCCACAACCCTAATTATCATACTGGTTCTTTATTAAAGAACATGTTCTTCAAAAGTTATTCTTTTGAAGCATATAACAAGTAACTATCAACCATGCACTATAGAACTTAAAATTGACAACTGCTCTTTACTTATTATACAACTCCTATCCTTTGGTGTGTATGATTGTTACTTTGCATTATACCACTTGTTTATGATTCTAAGACAACAAAACCATAATAAGAACCTTGTTTGTGGAATCACTCTAAAAGTGCAACACACCATAAGCAAATCATTTCAACTAACTAATCCTAAATCATCGGGGTTAGGTCACGCTTAGAGCGATTGCATCTCATACTTATGCATTATTGCATCCTTGCCAATCTTTTAAACATCGTCCTTACCGGACGATGATGCTATTTCAGAATTTGGAGTTATTGCATATCGAAGACCTTGTCTGCATAATCTTGCAGTCAAGAAAGGAAAGTTCATCACTTGCTCATGTCATTTGAGTATTTTTACCAAATTACTTGCAAAGTACTATGTTTATCACTAGTGCATAAAAAGCAAAACCACTATCTTCATAACTATGAATATGACTAAGTGGTGGGCAATGGAACCATGAAATGTGTTGACATGGTGGAGGTTCCATTGCAAGGGTTATATCCATCTAGGATTAAACAACAAATGTTGTCCAGTGATTCTTGTGCCGTAATACCCGTGTTAACCATAAGATACGGAGTGGGACGGAGTAGTCAAAAGTGTTTCCACCTCTCGTTCATCAACGGGTGCGCATTACTGTAAGCACTTGATCTCGAGAGACAAGATGCAGGGGGAACCCGTAGAAGTCCCCACGGTAATGTGGTCTATGATGGGTTGCAACTGCCGGCGAAGGAGTGTATGGTAGAGCCCTGCATTGTTGTCGTGGTCGGGGTCCATCCTTAATTGGTATAAGAGGACCGGCGAGGACCCAGGGTCGGAGATTGCAACAAAGGGTGGGTGTTCGAGGTAGCGGAGGAACATGATTGGCTAGACCTTATACCGGGCCTCACACCAAAGGAAGTGTGGACGGGAAGATCACCCGGTTGGCACCAAGGTTAAGATCTCTTATGGGTAAAGCAACACACCTCTGCAGAGTGTAATGAATCGTGACCTGTCACTCCCTGTTCCGGGATATGGAACTGCGAACGCTGCCGGAAAGGAACTCCATGAAGTTCTAGTAAACCGGTGAAGGCTGACGGACATAGTTCTTCCGAATAAAAGCAACCTTTTGAAGAAATGGTTATGAAAACCTGCATTGGTATTAGACTTTACGGTCTAATGTTGTAGCTAGTGCATTAAACACCTCTTTCCTATAATGAACTTGTTGAGTACGCTCGTACTCATACCACTCTTAAATCCCCTGCTTAGATATGGAGGCATCAAAGGAGGATCTACAATGCAACTCGAAGACCGAGGAATCAACAACTACTTCAAGGGACAGGAACCTGTCAGAAGAGTCAACACCACATCCAACGAGGATAAAACCTAGCTTAGCAATAGGAAGGAACTAATTTCCTAAACCTAGCTCCTATTTAGGTAGAATCTATTCATAGCCTCTAGAGTTAGTTATGAAAGATCGAGATGTCGCCTAGAGGGGGGGGGGGTGAATAGGCAATTAAACTAACGTTTAGTTTACAAGCACAAACCTAAATATGCGAAGCTCAACTAAGTGTAACAATAGCAACTAGAGCTAGGCAAGATAGGCACAAGATATATGTAGCACAAGTGATAGCAAGATATATGTACTTCAAGCACGATGGCTATCACAAGGAAAGAGAGCTCGGGTATAGAAATAACCGAGGCACGCGGAGACGAGGATGTATTCCCGTGTTTCCTTCCTTTGCAAGAAGGTACGTCACGTTTGGAGGAGTGGAGGTCCCACGAAGGATTCCCCGCGCCACGAAGGCTCACCCTATTCTCCGAACCACACCCACGAAGGATAATGGTCCTTTCCTTATGGTTAGCTTTTCCTCCGCTCACGGAGATGGCAAGCTCCACAACCACTTCACAAGCTCCACGAAGGAGAAGCCCGGGCCTCTTCACAATCTTCTTGAAGAGATCACCGGAGCACCAATAACCAAGCCAACTAGGAGGTCTCCCTCCAAGAGTAACAAGCTCACGGTCTCTCACTCGAACTAATTGTGGTGGAGAGCTCAACACTATGCAATGATGCAAAGCAAGAACACTAGAGGTGAGATTGGAGAGGAAGAACAATGGGGAAAGTCAACAAAATACTCCAAGATCTAGATCCAAAGGGTTCCCCTCACTTAGAGAAGAAATGGATTGGTGGAAGTGTAGATCTAGATCTCCTCTCTTAGATCCCTCAAGAATGGGCAAGAATCATGGGAGAAATCAAGGAAGAGAGCAAGTTCTTCAAATGCAACAATTGAGGAGAGAGAATGGGAAGAACTATACAACCCAAGGTGGAAGAAGGGCTATTTATAGCCCAAGAGCAAATATAACCGTTGGGGAAAAGTTGGGCTGAGTCAACCGTCGAGGAGGCCGGTCAACCGGGCCTGGGGCCGGGCCGTCCGGTTCAGGGCCCGGTCAGACCGGGCCACAGACCGGACCAGCCGGTCCAAACCGGTCGGCAGGCCGGACCCCGACCGGGGTCTCTTTGTGTCGTCCAGGAGGTCACCCGGTTGGCGCCCGGTTGACCGGTCGGCACGCCGGGCCAGCCGGTTGGGTGGCCGGCTGACCGGACGGCAAACCGGAACCGTGCGGCGCATGGGCCGGTCCGACCGGGTCCCTGACCGGGTGAGCAGAAAAACATGTTATACAAAAACTGTGATAACTTTTGTGTCCGGACCCCGATTGACATGAAACCAATTTTGTTGGAAAGATAACAACGAATAGAACCCCAACAAACACTGGAAATATGGAGACTCCTCACAGAACATTTTATATGATTTTAGAGAGGAAATCTCCCACCGTCAAGAAACGGTGAAGACGTCCAAACTCGAAAACGCAATAGAAGATGCATGCGGATTCCGTTTTCGATGAACTTGGGCTTGTTGTAAAGCTATCAACAAGCTCAAGAACCTCACACAGAGAAACACCAAGAAGCAATAAGGATATGCAAAGTATGCAAAGGATTGAGCTCCCTAAGACGATGTGATCAAGTTACCCAACCGAAAGCCCCTCTTGATAGTGCGGCTATCTATCCTATAATCCGGTCTCCCAACAACCACCTTGAGACCGGTAAAAGGAAAACCTAGAAAGACCATACCTTTGCCTTGCGCATCCCGCTTGATCTTAATGATAGCTCTTCACGCTCCACTCAAGCCGGAATGCCTCACTTGATCATCGTCGCTTCGTGTAGACTCACAAATGCTCCCCATACACCATGATGGGAAAGCTCTATTGATTCACATCTTCACATGTCCATTATCACCAAATGGACGGCAAGCTTCAAGCATGTGATTCACTTCAGATGCTCATCTTGAACTTGCCCGACTCAACCTTTTATCTTCTCATACTCTATCATACTATCTTGAGATGTATAAAGAATTCTTCACTTGGAATCAAGCTCTCAGATCTTGATCATCCATTGCTTATCGCATAAGATAGAGTATGGCTAATATTGAGTTCCACATAAGAACTCCATCTTCATTTCTTCTTCTTGATCATATCACATATATATCTTCAAGTTGATGATCTTGATGCCAATACACAAGGTATATCTTTATATTCATGGCATCCATACTTGAATCCAACACATGGAGTACAAGTAGAACCTATGGAATATTCCTTCATATAAACTCAATGAAAACATTAGTCCATAGGGGTTGTCATTAATTACCAAAACCACACATAGGGGCAATATACCCTTACAAGTTAAATACTCTACAAATAGAGTTCGTGATAAGCTTAGACTACAAGTCGTTCTTCTGGAGTTTATTTGCAGTTTTACCTCATTGTAAAGTAGGAGGCTGTGAAGATCTTATGTAATAGAGTTTGTGTGTAATTCTATAGACATGCTTTGGACCTGCATATGTTTCTGTTGTACCACTCTGAGCGATATAATACTAGTGGAACGGTGTTTCATTGGTGTTATATCAGACTTGCATACTACACCATGCAGTGGTATGCCGGGTCACCACAACTGGTATCAGAGCAAATGCTTTGAACCTAGGATTAAAACCCTTTAAAGGAGACCTATAGGTTTGGTAGTGTCTATTGGAAGTTGTATTAGCTAAGTTAACTATGTTAAACCAAATCTTCTTATGACTTGAGATGGATATTCACTTGAGAATAATCCTGACACAGTCAACCCTTCTTACCTATATTTCCTAAGTAAAATTAGCTAGCTAATCCTCAGAATGTAGCACATCACCAAGTCCTTAAAACAATAGATGAGTAGACCACAATTGGTATACAATACATGGTAGTCCAAAGAGAGGATACAACCATAAGAAAGATATCCTATTGGAAGATGTATACCAACACTTGTTATGGTTAAGGAAGAATTATCCAGACCTATAATAGAAGTAATATCAAGTGACAAAGATAAGCAAGATATCCTACTAGAAGGTGTATACTAAGACAAGTAATTGGTAAGTTATCCAAACTATTGAAACAACTGATAGTAATGGATATATATGAGTTATATGAGGTAGTATAGACCATGATGAGTCAATCATGGGAGGAAAGGAAGAGTGATAGGAATAAAGATATGACTACTTATATGGTAGAGATAGTAATTACATATGATTCACCTGAGAATCATTAGGTGATGGACTAGAACAACATAAATATTTAGGAGGAGTACAATAAAAGCCAAGTGTTAAACAATTGTTCAAGAATTATGTTCCAAAACCATGGAAACTGTGTCAAGCACATTAGAACCCTAGCCACATGGTAGAAACACTTGGAAGTATAGGAGCTATATCCTAATAAATAGGTATTCAGAGTAGACATGTTAGAACTAATTGTATCATAGGAAGTAGTCCTCAATAGCACGTATATATGGTATACTATTTTGTTAGTACTTCCCAAGAAAACTAGGTTAACTTCAACTATCCCAGACCACTTTGTTTCAAGTTTATCTTCTTGTAAATGTGCAATTAAGATAAATGTTGAGACAAATAGTAGAAATCCACATTTTCGTGCTAAGTATCGCGATATAAACTTATATTATGTGGTGTTATATACTACACATCTCAGCCTGATGTTTAGAGATGTCTTACTCAACAATTATCTTCAGGCTTATGATGGTGTGTATTATAAGCACAAAGCTGAATCTTCTTGGATTTTTATTGGATTTTCATTGTTTGACTAGATCCATACATGAAGTCTGACTTTGATATGCAAATGCATGTTGCAATATCAAGTTATTACTTGATGCTATAGATCTAGAGGGTAATAGCATTCGTGTGAGGAAGTGATGAATTCTGGAAGATTCGGAGTACTATCCACCATAAAGGTTCTAACTTAGATTAATAATATGACACATGTTACTATTCTAATAAGATGAGTCTACAACATACTAATAACACAATGCATGACAGAACATATAAGTTACTATCCACTATAAAAGTTCTAACTTAGATTAATAATATGACACATGTTACTAGTCTAAGTTACTTCTCACTATGACCAGCTTAATTCTAAGTTAGTTCAGAAGTAGCAAATCCGAAAAGTATATTGGAGAAAAAAGCAACGAAAATATAGTGATAAAAAAGACCATGTCTCCATCTCGCAGCACCGATTGTGTCTCAATCTCACTCGATCTTACGTCAGCGAATCTGAGGCCGTGGTGGAGTATAACGGCGGCCGACCGGCAGGACTTGAGCGGTCACCGGTCAGCGGCGAAGACCCTTCCACAGCAACCGGCCGGTTCGCTCACCACCACACTCTTTTCCTCCTCTCCTTGCTTATCTTCTTCCTGTTCAGGCGCTCACTCTAACAAACCACGCAGATCAACCCCACGCACTGCCGACCGTGCGCTAGACTCCGGTGACCATGGCGATGGCAGCGTTGCTGCTTCTGCTGCCGCTCTTCTTCGTCGGCGCAGTCTTGGTCCTTCATGCTGCCCGGCGTGTCAACAAGAAGGCGGGGCTTCAGCCGTACCCGTTGCTCGGCCACCTGCCGCAGTTCGTGGCTAACCGGCACCGCATACTGGACTGGATGACGGAGGTGCTCGAGTCCCAGCCCGGGTGCACGCTCGTGCTCCGCCGGCCGGGCGTGCAGGGCGTTGTCACCGCCAACCCGGCGAACGTGGAGCACATCCTGCGCGCCAGCTTCGACAACTTCCCCAAGGGCCCGCGCTTCGGGTCCATCCTACACGACTTCCTCGGCCGGGGAATCTTCAACGCCGACGGCGAGGCCTGGCGCACGCAGCGCAAGGCGGCCAGCTACGAGTTCAATACACGCTCTCTGCGCGTCTTCGTGGCCCAGAGCGTCCACAGCGAGCTTCACGGCAGGCTCCTCCCTCTGCTGCGCCGTGCGGTGACCTCTGGCCAGCAAATCGACATCCAGGACACACTCGAACGGTACGCCTTCGATAACATCTGCCGCGTCGCCTTCGACCACGACCCGCGCCAGCTCCCTGACGGAGACGAAGGCGGTGGTGGCGACGGCGCGAGCCCGGAGGCCGAGAGCGCCAGGTTCGCCGATGCGTTCCGCGACGCTGCCAATATCAGCGCGGGCAGGTTCCGGTACGCTGTCCCAGGATTCTGGAGGGTGAAGAAGGCGTTTAACCTGGGGTCCGAGCGGCGGCTGCGCGAGTCAATCGCCATGGTGCACGGCTACGCCGACCGCATCATCCGGTCTCGGCGCGAAGAGATAAGCATGGGCTGCGAGAAGCACGACCTCCTGTCCAGGTTCATGGTGAGCCAGAGCGACAGTTACACCGAGACGGCCCTCCGCGACGTGGTGATCAGTTTCCTGCTCGCCGGGCGGGAGACGACGTCCTCCGCGCTCACATGGTTCTTCTGGCTGCTGTCCTCGCATCCCGACGTGGAGCGCCGCATCCGCGACGAGGTCGCCGCGGTGCGCGGCCGTCGCGCGCAGAGCGATCTGAACAATGTCGGCTTCGACCTCGACGAGCTGAGGGAGATGCACTACGTGCACGCGGCCATCACGGAGTCGATGCGGCTGTACCCTCCGGTACCGTTTAACACGCTGGACGCGCAGGTCGCCGACGTGCTGCCGGACGGCACGCCGGTCGGAGCAGGTTGGTTCGTGGCGCACAACTCGTATGCAATGGGGCGGATGGAGTCCGTGTGGGGCGCGGACGCGCGGGAGTACCGGCCGGAGCGGTGGCTGGACCCGGCGGAGGGGACGTTCCGGCCGGAGAGCCCGTTCCGATACGTGGCGTTCCATGCCGGGCCGAGGATTTGCCTTGGGAAGGAGCAGGGCCGGTCCTGAGGTTTCGAGGGCCCGGGGCGAAACTAAAATTCAAGACCCCCATTATTTAAATTACTTTAAAAAAGATTACGTTTCAAGATTTTTTTTTGGTGACGATGGTGTCAATATTAATTTCATCCTATAATTTCTTGTAGACCAGTAATCCAAAATAGGAGCAAAGGTACAAACCTACTAGCCTACCAGATCTCAGTTTCATCCTATAATGTATTACAGACTAGTAATAAAAAATGAGCTCAAAAGGTACAAAGCTACTAGCCTACCAGATCTCAATTTCTTCATATAATGTCTTTTAGACTAGTAAAATAAAAAATGAGCGCAAAGGAACAAAGCTATTAGCCTACTACATCATTTCAATAATATAATATCATTATCACCTCAAACTTGAAATCGCATATATATCTCAGTAATATATATCTGCAAATAATGTACTACGTAAAATCAGTCCGGGGGCGAACTTTGCCGTTAATGATGTTGCCGTGCGAACTTTGCCGTGTATATAGGTCCTTTTGCCGTGCAAATTCTTGCACGGTAAAGTCGTGCTTTCCCGTAGTGGTGGTAACAAAGCCAATTGAACAAAACAACCTCAATTTGTAATCATCATACTCTCCTATATAATTTGATTGACTATTACTCAATCATCATGCCGCCAAGATTAGAGCGTAGGCTACAGAGAATTAGAGATTCCTTATAAACTTATAGTTCTCTCCAATTACGCCATCACAGTGGCCGCCTTGGCTGATCTTCAATCAGATCCCAGCGCCATGCGCGTAGCTGACACAGCCACCTAGGGCACTCGAGCTCCGGCGGCCGCTGTTTGGGATTGACCGAACAAATCGGAGATCGGGACCTGAAGGAATCGGATCGTCGCATGCCTGTTGGACTACAGTCTAGGAGAGATCAATCGTCAGCCTGGTATGCGCATACCCCGATCGTTTCTCTCGGGCCTTCTTTTTCCTGCCCAGCTCTCGGCCAATGTATGCTTTCTCCTATGCACGTTGGGAAATTGGGCCCCTAATTTTCCTGGGCCCAGGGCGGCCGCCCCTCCCGCCCTGCCCCAGGGCCGGGCCTGGGAAGGAGATGGCGTACATTCAGATGAAGTCCATCGTGTCGTGCGTGCTGGAGGAGTTCGAGCTGGAAGTGAACGGCGAGTACCGACCACTGCAGGTGCCGTCGCTGACGCTGCGGATGGCGGACGGGCTCCCCGTGAGGGTGAAGGCTAGAGGAAACTGAAGACCACGATAGGATGGGAGTGAGTCACATAGGAGGACGAACGATCTAGTAATCCTAGATGGATGGATACTGCAGTTTTGCTACGACAAAATGAAAACCATAATCGTCCTACAACACAACGTCGTCAATTTCATATATAGCGACAATACGTCAATTGTCCATCATAATCCTTTGTAATTAGTGATAGTGTAGCTTGCATCTTCGTGGAAAAATAAAGTTTGAAATATCTCCTATTTTGGGTTAAACATCATAAATTTCTCACAGTGTTTTGGCTCTTATATATCCCAGCTGGAATTGATGAACTGGAGTTGGATTCATAAATTTTGGATTTTCTGTTTGATATAGTCGGAGGCACCAAATCAGTCATATGAGAGAATGCTATCCTCTCCTCTCCGTTCTCGTTCTCACCACCTCCTCCCTCGAGTCCCCAGATCTAGGGCCGGTCGGCCCCTCCCCTCTCCTCCCCGGCGGTGGCCGGCGGCGAGTAGGGCGAGGGTCCCCACCCTGTACAGCTGTAGGAGTAGTTAGGGTTGCTTCCCTGTGTTTTGGGCCTATGCCCGTTGCCTGGAGTGCTTTGTCGGAGCTTTGGAGCTGACTCCGGCGACCTAGGGCGGTGTTCTTCGTCCTCGCGGTGTTCCTATGGTTGGAGACGGAGGCGAGGATGGGAGGCACCGCAGGCATCTCCGATATCAATAAGGCTCTGGTTCTTGTGCTAGATCCCAGGGATTTGGACTGGTCTTTTTGCTCTTCTCAGGGTCTCCATGGTGGAGGAAGGAAGACGGGCAAGAAGACTTTTGACACTGCATCTGGGAGCTCATCATCGGCGGCGTCTCGTCGGCCCAAGGCCGCTATTCCGCCGATCTTCATAGCCGAAGGGCAGCTGCTCCGAGTTGGCCTTTGTCAACTCATCTTCAACCTCCAGGCCAGAGCGCCATTTCGGAGGCCCATCCTCAGCTTCGGCGCAGCGTTCAACATCAACTCTGACCCAAGTGGTCTCGTCCCCGGTGTCGGAGAAGATGGCTGTGCTTCGAGGCTTCGTCTGCGCGGTGGAGAAGGGCCAGATTGTGTTCCTCTTTCTAGATCTAGGGTCCTTTTTGAACTTTCTGAGGACCTGGTTGTAATTGTATTTTCTTTCAAGGTCCTCTTTGAGTGTTGTAGCCCACCGACGATAATTAAGCAGTGTCTCTAGGTCCTTCGGGACCTTCCTCGGTTCAAAAAAAATCAGTCATATGAAGAAAAAGCAATCACATCAAACAACACCGAGATTTAGTAACACGCTTCAATGACCTCCGAGATGATACATACACTTACAGACGCCATGCCGGTCCAGCGCCCCTCCACAGGAGGCGGACCGTACAAAAAAAAAACTCGATCTTCTGTCTAACCTAGGATGCATCTCTAACTCATAACATAGGCTAATTAATTACACGTCCAATTGTAGCCTAACATCAAGATTGGTATCTATTGCTTGTGTGGAATCTCATGGCACATCCTCCGTGAAGTTTGCTTCTCTCATAGTGATGTCAGGGCCACCTAGAAGTCTAGAAGCCTCCTTGTTGCCGATTGGCGGTGTCGCCGATAGTAACATTTCGCGGGATGCAAACTTGGTGCACATGAGCACTAGGGTTTTTTGGTTTTCAAAATATTAAAAATTACAAAATTTATTTCATAAATACATACACATGTCATGAATATTCCTGCGAAGTTTTGGTAGAAATTGCGTTGTATGTTGAGCTCGAGGATAAAAAAATTATGCTTGTGTATAGGGATAGTTTTTGGCAGATATTTGTCTTCTTTATATATTTTCCTCCAAAATTTCTGCTGTACCTTCAGAATATTTCAATGTATGTATGTATTTCAGCTCAGATTTTTGGAATTCTAGAAATGTTTTTTTAATGGGGAGCACTGGTGTTCATATGCCAAGGCACTTTTCGCATTTCGTGTTATAAGTTTATTTCCGGCTCAACCATTTGAAATTATTTATGTATTTTGATTCACTACAATCTTGAAACCATATAAGCTTATGGTCCATTGATCTCACTTGTGATATCAATCAACACTTACTATAATTCAAGCCAAAATAAACTACAACTTCATTTTCCAACTAAGCAGATAAGTTGGTAGATTTGTCATTGTTATAGTGCTCTTGCGTGCATAATTGTGTCCAAGAATCAAAATTAATGAACCAAAACAAATAGAAACTAAAATAGTGAGAGAAGACAAGAAGTGCATAACAGAAGAAGTTGTAGATAACATGCATGATAAAATAATACTTATCATTAAAAATCATATCATTTTTACACAGTCATAACGGTAAGTGCCTCCACCCTAATAGTAGTTTCAACCTATGATCCACACCATTTAGCCAATGGCCAAAAAAATTTGCAACGATGTGTGCTAGATATAAGGTAGAACCTATTGATAGTCTCATCGCAATGACACAAGACACACTTTTTACATCCATGCCAATTGTGTTTCACAGGGTTGTACTTGGTTAATATTACACATTGATGAAGATACCACGCAAACACTTTAATTTTTTAGCGGGCTTTTCATCTTCCATATTTGTTGTTATTATCGACTGGCACATCTGCCTAAATTAACACTTTGTACATGTAGTCCACTAAGAATTTTTCATTCTCTTGCAAAGTCCATCAAAAATCGTCCATCCCTTGCCAGAAATGGACTAAATCCAAACGATGTATCAACTCATTTTAAGATGCTAGCGTAGGACCGACTAGGTCTCTCTTTTGAATGTTACATATGGTGGGGAAGTTTTCAACACCTTAGCGAGCGTATCGCTTTTGTGTGGTACAATATTATACAAATATGGATACTATTCTCGGAGTGTAGCATTATGTATAATTTATCCTCCCGGAACCTAATTTTAAAGCCATCATTGATAGAGAACGAACAATACGGAAAGAATTTTTTTATCATAGCCGTTAGGACAACCCAAAAGTGTGAATCACCTGGTTTCCAATAAACCAGAACATTGCACTTAAGCCTATGTACGTTCTCCATAGGAGGGCTTGCCACACCCCATCTTGGTAAGAAGCTTAAACAACTATTTACCTAGAAAAGGCTCTATTCTTAACCTCCAGGTCATGAATCCCAAGTCCTCCTTAATCTTTAGGGTGACACACCATACTCCATCTGGCTAGTCGATATTTTTTATTCTCGCTATCTCCTGCCAAAAGAACCTATATCATAAATAATTCAATCCATGCCAGACTCCTTTAGGTAACTGGAAGAAGAAAATCATATACAATAACATATTACTTATGACTAAATTAATGAGAAATAATCTTCCACTCAAGGATAATAGTTTTCCTTTCTAGTTTCCACCTAGTTAATCCCTTTTGTATCCTCTGCTCGACGTGTTCCTTTCCAACATTCGTGAGTTTCCGGTAATGAATCGGTATGCGTAAATAGCTGACTGGAATCTGGCCTTGCCTGCAGCCAAATAACTCAACATAAATGGTGTTTTCCTCAATAATGGTAACCATGATCTTCTTTATCTTACCGGCTCCCTTTTCTTATACACTTAGGCCATGTACAATAAATGCTTGAAAGAGAGACAACTCACGTGCAACTTAAGTGGACGTCAAGCGTTACAAAGATACTACTTCTCCAACAAAAATCAAGTACTAGAAAATCTGAATTATTGGGGCACTTGCGTGATGAGATTGGGGACCACAGACACTAGCATCCAGAATTTAATCACCTAAGCATCCGATAAAAATCAACATTGAAGATATAAACCCTTACCTATATGGTACATCATTTAATTTTTTTATTAAATGTTTCTGTATAAAACATGATCTTAGTTTCATTTATCTCATCACCTAGGTGACATATTCTAATCTTCAACCATAAACCTAACTAGATGATACCCCGAGCGTTGCTTTGGGATTCTTAGCTGCCATTAAGAATTTTGGTACTTTGATGATCGGTACAATTGGCATCTAGCCATATATATGATCAATGAATTTCTTGGGTGGACATGGATCCAGTGCGTGAGGTATTTCAGTTTTATAATGTGAATCAGTAAGGAATAGAATAAGAAAATGATTCTTTGCTAACATTAAGAAATTTTATGTAAATACAAAATAGGATGCTTCTCAGTTTCGCAAGTTTTTACAATACCAATTAAAGTAATAGTGAAGATTATGTCTGAATCAGTCAACAAATGGACGGTAAACTAAACATTTTCGAGCTAAGAATATTAGCAAACATGGCCTCTATTGAGAATTTGAGATCAGAAGGTTAATTTAAAGAGTGACTACAAAATTCTTAAGACATTTGGGAAAATCCTGTAAGGAGACCACGTCCAATGATTGCTAGCCTGCATGCATATGTAACCTGCAAATATGAAGTATGCTCAGTAGTTTAGATTTGAACATTAACTCAACCCATCTATCTCTAATTCAGTTGAAACACTGCTAGCATATTAGAAAGAGTTGTCCAAGTTTCGCATCTGAACAAAGCAAAAAAAATATTACCTGGAAATATACCAGTTCAAATTTGCGACAAAAAAGTGAAAAAATATATTAGTACTTCTGAAATATGTGCTATACTTCAATGATAATCTGTCAAATGAACAAATACATGCACTTTATTAAACCATTGCATGATTTATTTTCCACAGTATAACATTAGAGAGATAGAGGAAATTAGCCCGATGGTAAAAGAGTATAAATATTATCACCTTCTCGATCATTTAAGTAGAAAGATAGCAGAAAGATTTCATCAAGCATTAGACAGTTTAAGCAGCTTCAAACAACGGTGTTGTAAATAATTTGTAGATCATGAAACTTTACTTGTAGTTCCCTCGATTTGTAGAAAGTAAATCTATGTCACATTGTTCCTCCTGCCAAGCATCATCTAGACTTAATATGTAGCACAGAAAAAAAAAACTCGCGAAGAAAGCCAAATGCTTAATCTAGTTGCATGAAGGCCGATGTGAGATGTAGGAAAGGAGATCGGTTAAGAGATTATAAGATAAGTCGGAGCAGCCATTCCTCAGTTTCACGGATAGAATTTCTTCGGGCCGTGAGATGATTGTTGTGATGAAGGCAGTGATATTATACCATGTAAAGGAGCTCCTCGGGGAGATCAGAATACCAGACATAGACACAATCTCTACTACTTAAAAAGACTAAAGTGGTTCCTTATTCTGCCAATACGTTCGTTGTCCTCATTTTCTGCTAGCTTCTACGTCGCTCCACCAAGTTGGGCCAGGCCCATAACAATGCATCCGGTCCCTCGTTCCATCTTCCAATTCCCCACGATACCCTGACCCGCTCCCCCGCCGCCGCCTCCCATCAACCTCCAGCACCGTGCCACCGCGAGTTCGCCCCCCACGGGTCAGATGAGACGCGCGACGGTACATCGCCTGGCTGCTCCCTCCTCCACCTCCTCCTCGGTCGCCATGGCCTCCTCCTCTTCCCAGTACCCTCCCTCAAGTCCCTCCTCGCTGGTCGTCGACATGGAGACAGGGCCGGGCAGCATCACGAGGGAGGGCGACCTCCTCCCGGTGTGCCTCGTCCTCGGGAACGCCATGGGGAGTTCCGTGACTCGGCACCGTCCGCCAGGATCCCCGATGTCGCCGCCGCCGCGGACGTGCCCGGGGAGCTCTACTTAGATTACGTCCACGGCGGCGTGCTGGTGCCAGAGGGGCATGTGTCGGTGAGTGTCAGCAGGAGGGCGGGCCTGTGGAGCGGTTCGCTGTGCGGGCGGACCTTCGCAGCGCTGCTCATGCATGCCGCATAGGAGTACAGGTACGGCCACCCCGGCGCCCCCTTCCACATTACAACTTCTGTCGCCTCCTCGCCTAACTTTCCGACGACCTGGGATGACTGTGGTGCTCAACTCCAGGTAATCACGCCCCAATGGCATGGTCCAGCTCCAGTTATGAAGCACGCGGTTGCGTTGATTTTAATATGAACTTTAAAGCAGGGCTGAGATTCAACACACTTTGTATTGATATCGATAGGGGTACATATACTCCTACAAGTGCACATGATGCAGTTTCAGTGGCTTACAGCAGATCCTGAGCTCGTCTGAGAGGAGATGGGGAAGGAATGTGCGTTGCCTTTGACTAGGTACATTTAGACTACGCACGGGTTACTAACCTTGTTTTTGTGTTACATATAGTTGGTCACATGCCCGATAATTAGTTGTGATTAACTTTCAGTTTTTAGCATGGAATGCCGAGCTTGACAAATATTGCATGTTGTTAACTTGCCCTTGTTCTCCTGTAGTGCTGATAAAGCTTGTGATATCCATGCACCTCAGTCTCGAAATATTGTTTGCTGCAGTGACGCGTCTCCTCCTCTTTATGCAATATCATCGTCATGGACGAAGTACATTAAAAGATTCATCAATGCTGAAGCTTTGTGTTGAAGAAGGTTGTTGCACAACGAAGGGATTTTAAGCTAATTGTCACATCTGCAACTATAAATGCAAATATAAATGCAAATCTTTGGAGGGTAAGTTAACTTGTTATTTTTTCAATGGTTAAGATTAGTTTCCATTGTCTTTCTCTGCGTACCCTATAATTATTTCATTTTGTTTGCACTGTACCTGTATTTAGCATTTCGTGCAGGTCATTTCCAGCAAATATCTTGTTCATCAAAGCACCCCATGATGATTATGTGCAAGCGTATGTGAATCTTCAATATATTGAATAAGGTTTTTATTGCTGAGAGATATTAACTTGGATTTGTAAAGATTATCAACGGGGGTCATATGTACTTAAAAGTTTGGAAAGTACTTTTCAGAATTGCTTATCCACCATCAGCGTGCTCCTGTTTTATTTGTATTTCAGGTATGATCATTGATTCTTATTTTTTGATAAAATACATGATCATTGCTTCTTAGTTACTTCATCTTTATGTTTTTGTTTTTCTTCAGGAAGTTGCCAGTTAGGGGCCAGTGTCCAAGCCTCAGTGTGTTGAACGACAATTCACCCTGGCATTTGTTGTCATTCCTGCTAGTCCAGGTGCCCATGCTCTCTTTTGTGTGTACATTAATAATTTGTACAACGAGTAAGAAATAAGTACTGCAATAATCAAATATTATGCTAAGAAGTAGAATTCAATATCCCAACCTGTTTAATCATTGTTGTTAACTGTATTCGTCGTTAAAACCTCTTAAACTATCTGCTTATGACCTTTTCTTTAATAGGAAAAAAAATCTACCTTAGGCATTCAAAAAATTGATAGTGCTCAAAGTACAAGATGGCCATGTAGAAAAAAGGTTGGATGTATTCTTTGGTACTTGTTGTTTTCCTGCATCTCACACTCCATAGCAGTGATCTTTCTTTTATCTGTGTAGGTACCGCTGGCTCAAAAGTGTGTTTTCATCAGGCTACCCATTTCATGATGATTAGAACAAGGCTCTACCATGTTCAATCTAAATATCAGTAGGATTCTTACCTGCATATTTTATGAAACGAGAGTTGGCAATGAATGTCGAGATGCTTAATTATGTGTTTGGTAAGATGCCATAGCTTCGTAAGTTGTTTGTACTGTGTTAATTATGTTTGTTTCTTCACTCTGAAGGGTCATCATGTCCTTAGTAGATGTGAGAACAAAATTATAACTTGGAGCTTTAGAAGAACCTAAACTAATATTCTTACTGACAGAAGTTTCAGAGATTGAATAGTGAGCTTATTGATTACAGTTGGATAGAATATATATTGCTTGGTGTTATGCTGAGTTATAACTTATAAGTGTTTGAAATATGCCCTAATAAGTTTTTAGGATGCACGTGTCTTTCAATCCTATCATAAATCGATGCAAACAGAGAAGGATTAAAACAATATTTTCGTTATTGGGAATTTTAAGTGTCATCTGCTCTCATACTTCTCACATGAAAGCTTGAAGAAAATCTGAAAAAGGCTCCCTTGTTGGAAACTTGGTTGTTACTTTTTAGAAATACTTATATACAATAGGACTCACTAACGTGTTGGTATCCTGGTTAAACATAATGAGGTTTCACTTTTCAGAATTAAAAGAAAATATCTACCATCAAGGACTTAAAATAGTAGAACGTTCCTCTTTTTAAATTTGGCCATACTTTCACCATCGTTATTTCTGGTCCAGGTACCTATCAACTTAAGCATTCTCGCGGTGATATTACTTTTAATTTTTGTAGTTTTCTTGCAAGTTAAATTTCTACCATGAATCGGGTTTGTGTTCCTTTTGCATATTTCTGCCAGTGTGGATGTCATGTGCAGAGATGGAGGCATCCATGGGCATGCCTACGGCTAGAAAGCCAGTGATCCTATGAAGCAGTCAACCCGTATTTTGCATGAAGCATGTAAACATGTGTATTCGTTGTTCGTTCCAACATATATCTACCTAAGACCCCAGTACACCTATATATTTTTAAATATTTGCGTATTTTCTTTATTTAACTTATCTTCATGACTATTATATAAAGTAATCTATATGTCCATGGCACGGGACACCTACAACATGCTATGCCAGGGGAGCACGAACTGGAGCGTGAACACACCCATATAGGACTCCTTCGCAACCCTTAAATGCAAAATATTTTGCTGGTTGGCGACACGATACTAATATAGAATGTTTATATTTGTATATACTTTAAGCAACTTCCCGTAGAAACAGTTGTTTAAAAAAACGCAGGTTCACGTGTTGAAACATGGCTATGCATTGTACAGTTGTAGAGATCCCCCACTTGGCATATCCAATCCATGGTCTCGAATGGACGGCCACGGCGACGATGGTGCAACGTCGGTGTCTGACGATGAGCCTACTAGGTGTGGTTTCCGAAGGACGCCGAACGCGGAACTGCGGTGGTCCTCACACCGGTGATGGAGCGGCAGGGGAGGGACCGGTCTTCTCAAGAGAGTGGTGGAGCTCGATAAAGTGGGTGATCTCGAGAGATTGAGGAGGCAGTCAGCTTTACACCCTTTACATTACTTTTCTACAAAAGGTTTCCAGAAAAAAAAATGTTAGCCTTTTCCGCAGTACCTTGTCAGTGAAGGTCGCTTCGCTGCAGCAGTAGGGAAGGGGAGAAACTTGCGGCAGCGGTGGCAGGTAGTGGAGGAGCAGGTCCTCTCGCTAGCGGCGGGGAGGCAGATAAGGGGGCGCCATAGGCACCGGCGACAGGGACACAATGGAAGGGATGGTCGACGCGGCTGTACGAGGGAAAGAGAAGATAGTGGCACAGGTTGAGAGTGTTATGTATCCGGTTCGTGCTGTCATTTTCTTTTCTTTCCGTAATCCATAGTAGTGCATACACCTCTTCTTTATTTTCTTCTCTACAGTGTAGCAATGAAATGAGCTACTTCATCAATTTATACACTTCTCAGCAATGAAGTGAGCTACTTCATCAATTTATACACTTCTCAGCAATGAAGTGAGCTACTTCATCAATTTATACACTTCTCAGTATTGGCACATAAATGTCAGATTTTCTTTGGTCCAGCTAAAGTTAGGATTATATTAGGATTTTAAATATTATGCTTGCTTTCAAATTTTAAAATCTTCTAATATAATTTTCATGGTTGTTTTTCATTTATAATTTTGGAAAAAAATCATCATTTTCTCAACAAATTGCATCATGCAAATTCCGTAATGGGGTAAGTCATCTGTGGTGTGTGATGTTAAACTTTTTCTTCATATTTTTGAACATGTATTTACTTGGGTAATAGGATACTTATTCCGTAGGAATTTATAATTATAAAAAACAACTCTACCTACTACTTATCTTTTATCTCTAAATAGGAGATCCCCACTACTAGATTTTGCTGAATTCTCGTGAGGCCACGTCACCGTATTTCCCCCACGTCCGCGTGAGCGCAGCGAAAACCGTCGGCCATTGTTCCGTTCGTTACATATTCCCTTCCAGTTCTCCATGGTCATGTTCACTATATTCTGACCAGAGGTACATGTGTGGCCCATTAGCCCAGCCCATGTTTAGCCAATCAGTTTACCGTTTTTCTTCCTCTACCTATGCAGTCACCGCTCACAAAAAAAAAAATGCAGTCACCTTTTCCCTCAGAAAAAAAAGAGCAGTCACCGTCGATGCACCTAGAGGACACTGCCGTTTCTTCTTCTCATGAAACGACATGTTCTGGAGTAAGTAACTCAGAAATAGAACCGGCGTGTGTCCTTTCCTATCCCTCCTCCACTTTATTCTTTTGACATTAATTCCGCTCTTGATGAACCCATCTCGCCTTCAAATTCTCGCGAGCCCGCCTCTTGATTTGCCAGATGAATCCGGGCCATCATTTATACTCGGGTGCAAGCCATGCCCCGTACTGTCCTCTCCGTCTACCTATTTACTAAATCAGGAACCATGCGCCCCGTCAAGCGTCGGCATGGTGATTTGGAAGAGCAGTGTGGCAGCCTTGACGGGCTTCTTTACATCTGCATGGTGGTCTGCTTCTAATGAGAAGAGACATGGTGGTCCAGATGAAATATTCTGTCTCCCTGCCGTGATGAATCATATTTTCTCCCGATCCGCGTCAAGCGTCGACATGGTGATTTGGAAGAGCAGCGTCGCGGTCTTGACGGGCTTCTCGACATCTACATGGGGGTTTGCTTTGAATGAGAAGAGTCATGGTGGTCTTTTCTCTCTGCCGTGAGATGCTTTTGATGAATCATATTTTCTCCAGATAATTTCTCAACCATGGTACAAAAGCAGTCCATGAAGACGATGTATCATGCATTGGAGGTAACGCAGTTTCCTATATTTTATTTGCAAGATTGGATCTATTTTGCACAGGTTTTACTGCTCGATATTCCTAAAAACATCTCCAAGGTAGTCCTGTACCCATATATGCTCGCCTTCACTTCAGCTTGGCAACGCCACCTTTACTTTTTGTTTTTATCAACACCTTAAGGTGGTGTTCTTGCAGATGCGATGATCGGTCAGGAATTCCTCTAAAGTTATCTCTCATGGTTAGCGGAATTCAGTCCGTTGGGCTAAACTGGACTGCACCAAGTCTCCAGTATACCAATATTAATTATCTGCACATCCTTCTCAGATTCTTACATGATTCCCACTTCTAGCTATGACATATTCTAGCACGAGGTTTTTCGAGTGTTTCTACCACGAGGTTGACTGGAGCCTTCACATAGCTACTGGTCGATGGAATCGGGGCTTTCCTTCAATTGCCCAATCTCTTAGTATTTTTATTGCACAAGCAGTGCATGAAATATTTGGCAATCAAAGATTTATTCATTGAATTCAATGGTTGATGGTGGCAAGAAAATAAAAATATATGCATCTTCTATTATTATGTGATTCTGAAATACCCACCACACCGTTCGTTTCATCTCAATTTAACTGTTTCTCTACATTTGTTATTTAATCTGCATAATGTGGAAAAATTTCATTGAGATACTAATAAGTTGGGTAACCATGCAACAATCTTTAATGATCAACATATTCCATTTTATATTCTGTAAGAACCCTACAATTTGAATTTGTGAGGTTTATTTGATTTACATCCATATAGATCACCTTCTTTTTTCTACAGTAATATGTTAATTTCATTTTGTAGGTGGTATTTACCTTATCTGTGCCGTGCATGGATGTCTGTTTTCTATACAAGAATGTTTTGTTAAACTACGAGTAATCATAATTGTAAATAGTTCATTTTTATTTGGATAATTATTCTAAGAGAGTTCCTTTGCAGATAAATAACAATAGTGTAAAACAAATTCTCCGCAGCAACGCGCGTGGTATCATCTAGTTACTACTATTTGTCAGATTCATATGACATATTTTAAGACAATGTTTATTTCATAACATGAAAGAAATTACATAACTTAAATTTGAACAGACGCAGACATATAACTTATTTAAGTAGCTAATTAAACCACACATAGTTAAAAGGTAAAAAGCAACTTGATTAAATACAAGTAGGATTCGAAAGATATTATTATATTTATAAATATTAAAGTGTTGTTTAAACTAATTAGAAAAGGAAGTATTCTTTTAGTTCTGACGGCGCAGAATGGGTGTATGTGACTTACCGTGAAAGAGTAACAAGAAGACCTAGAACTTGAAACCACACAAATGCACAACAATATTGTCTTGTTATTGCGTTCGGTAGTATCATGTTGTTGTAGTGCATTATAATATCCCTGATTTATTTTGAATTTTCATATTGAGTTGGAAATTAATTATGTGCATTGAGAAATGAAAATTGATAACCCGTGGCAACGCACGGGCATTTTTACTAGTCCCCTAAAAAAAAATCAGACATAGATACAAATATAGTAGTCCCTCGGTTTCCTAGATTACCATGGAAGCAGGGAGTTGATTCTGGATATGTCTCCAAGGCATTTGGGCATGAACGCCTCAACAATCCAGGAGTCATTGGCATCGTCCCTAGCTCTGCTCGGCATTGCAAGCAGCAGGGATGGCGAGGCATGCATGTTGTGCGGGCTGGAGACACGGCGTGGTTTGGGAGGATGGGAGGGGAAGGTTTGAGAAAGGGAAGGTGAACATAAGAGGGGGTTATATAACTCTAAATAAGCTAGCCAGCTCTTTAAAAGGCACCAATGTCCCTTCGGCTCTCCCTCCACGAGATTTTTCCATAGACTGATGGCTTTCTACGTTAGTAATTTGTTGGGAGAGATCAGTTTCCTACTCATTTATTTCTTTGTTCTGACCATGGGGAGAGGAAAGGATGAGAGAAAGAGCACATGGAGTCAATTGGTTGCGTGCTCTTTTATTGACAGAAAGAGAGAAGAATCGTGTAATTGCCTCCTTGGAGAATATGAACAATAACTGCAGGGGCTTAAATCTTCATGCGTGCACTTCTACTTCTGAAATTAATACGCTATTTTTTCCGAGAGATATTTTGGGGGACTGTTATTGCCTGGCTATTAGTATACCACGTGAAGTATTTGGGCTGGTAAAAGTGATGATGTGATGTGATTGGAAGAGGAAGCAATCACGTCTAAAAGTATCATCATAGGCCGAAGGGAGCAGTGACACACATGCATGGGATGAGATGACGTGGACGGAAAATGGCTGATCTTGTGGGACCGCTGAGGTGTCATAGCTGCATGTTTAGAGAAATAGGTTAGTGGGGATGAACTACTTAGTTATATAGGATTTGTATTGTTGGGCAGCAGAAGCAAGATACATCACCGATTTATGCACCCATCAGTAATTATTCATGTATTTTGATTTACTACATACTTGAAACCATTTAACTTTAATGGTACATTGTATAACTTGTGATTTCACTCAACATGCAATATATGCATGAAGTAAATTGTAGTTTTATTTTCCAGATGTGGCCAACTATTATTAAAATAAATTTGTGTTTCTATACTACTCTTGTGTACATGATCATGACTTATAAAATGAACTTGCACTTGGTTCATAGGGTCTATTTTCTTTATTTTTGGAAAATAAATTGAGGGATATATCTTCTCTTGAAGTAATAAGTATGAGTAATTGTCTGTATGAAGCATATACTTAGATTTTCTCTATATGCTTCAGAGGCTATTCCTAGATGTTATAAAGTTTTTGTGCAAGGTATCAAACATATGACTGAGTATCTAAAAAGTATCTTAGAAGCCATTTCTAGAGTTTTTAATATCTATCTTATGAAAAACATTAGCTCTTTTACGTTGGTTGGCACGCAATCTAATTTCCGTGTTGTTCTATCTAATCTGATTTTTTGTGACCCTTGATCAGTACAGTTATTACTTTTGTGTAATTATTATGATACTTCAACAATCCAAATTACATGTTGGAGTGGTCCAATGTAATCAAACGGCCATCAATTTATCAAAACTAAAAAGATGACACCGCTAAAATAGGTATTGGACCGTCCTCCTGCCCTCTCCTCGTGGCCTTCATCACGCGAGCGCCACTGCCGTCCTTGTATCTAGGAGATTCTCGTGGCCGCCACCCCCGTCATCCAACCCATTCACCTGACGAGCGTCGCCGAGTCACCACCACCCCTCGTCATTAGCATTCCACGACCTCCGAGCGGTCCTCTCCATTTTCGTTCGCCGTGCGTCCGCTGTTCTTGTTTCCCACCGTGAGTGCTCCCCAACGCCCTCTTCCCCATTTGTGTTGCTCCGCCATCACGAGTGACGTCCGCGCGTCTCCCAGCTCATTTGCGCTACCCCGCTGCTTCCGGCGGCGTCCGCGCGTCTTCCAGCTCCAAGGCTGATGTCGTCTCCCTATGGCTCACATGGACGAGTTAATAGCCATTAATAGAGCTTGATGTTCATCTCTTTTTTTGCGTTGGACCGATGGGACACCCCTGACGCAAATCCGCCAATTTCAGCGTCGACGCAAACGGATGCATGCCGCAGGACTTGCCTTGATCCGCCCAGAGCCGCTACCTGAAGAGACGAAGCCTGCATGCAGAATGCCGAAATGAGAAGATCAAGCTTAAGTAGGCGTATCCTTCCTCCTGCAAAAAAAAACCTGAATAGCCCTATTTTTTATTTTATTTCCTTGAAACGGTCTCAACACTTGCAAGAAGACAATATATTATTAAAACCATCAATCCGTTGTTTAGTGAAGATTACTCAAATTAGCTATTTCTTCGGAAGTGATGTTTTGGCGCATGGTAGCATATGCTCTCTTTGTTTTGAAATGCATCTTAGACACATTTTGAAATGTCAAACAATTTGAAACAAAAAAAATCGTGCATACATCTTCACGTGCTATGCGCTTAAAAAGTCGTTTCCTAAAAAATCGACCTGTCATGTTGCGTGTGAAAAAATACAAAATTCAGTGCTAAAAAATAAGGCATTTCACAAGATTGATTTTTCTCTTTCTTACATAGACCACAAAAATTATCGGATGTTCACGAAACTTGACGAACGCACATACATTGTGAAGATGTACATGTAAAAAATTTTATCAAATTTTTTTGACACTTCGAAATATGTTTCTTTGCCATAGGAAGCATACACACCCGGGAGCCGCATTGAGTTTCCTTATTTTTTTTCATGATATCCATGGTGCCCAAGTTATAGCCATCAAGTAAATCAATAGGAGGCGACCCTACTAACCTAAGACAGTGACCTATGATGTGGATCTCTGCAAAGCAAGAGTACATGACCATGCACACAAGTACCGTATAATGTCCCTAATACACCACAAGAGAAATATGCCATAATACAAGTGAAGAAGATGTTGTTTTAGCTTTGTGGGTTGCCACACAACACACATCTTCAGTCTCCTGGGCCATGTTTTTTCTAGACTTGAACCCCTCTCTAGTGTTCCAAGAATCACCTGGCATAGGAAGATCTTCATCGTCATAAGAATATATATACCGACGTTCCATGTCTCCTAAAACTCAAAAGCCAAATCCCGCACCTTGTCGAGGCTCTACGTAGGATGATTTTTAGGAAAGTTCTCGCCCTAAAGAGGACCTAAGAGTGACTTGAATTACCACCAACTGAAAACTATAGAAATAAGGAAACATAAAGCCCTACACTAAGACCTCGTTCGTTTAATCCCTAGGAGCTAGGGACTGGTCTGGCTTCAGCCCAGTCTTGGTTTTCCAGCCCGGCGAGGTAAAGTATCTAGCCGAGGAAAGTTTTGGTCTTCGGTTATGCCGGGAGGGAATTCTTTGCCCAGCCCATCTAAGACATTTACATTGTATTGGTCTGGAAAGAAATCATCCCCACTCAACCCGTGGGAAGATTTCCATGACGGAAGAGAGAGAGAGAGAGAGAGAGAGAGAGAGAGAGAGAGAGAGAGAGAGAGAGAGAGAGAGAGAGAGAGAGAGAGAGAGAGAGAGAGAGAGAGAGAGAGAGAGAGAGAGAGAGAGAGAGAGAGAGAGAGAGAGAGAGAGAGCAAAGGCTGCTTCTTTCTGTTAGGTTGTTTCCGATTTCTCAGACGCAAAATTTAAAGCTTGAATTATGAGTAATTAACCAAAACGGGATTGGATGAAAAATCTCGATCAACCAAATCCAAGTCTGGAGCAGATCCATGTTGGGTTTCAAACCCAGGTAACCGAACGATCCCTAAAAAGAGTAGGTCCCATGGAAGATTAGCCCTACCCCTTGGGCGATTCTCTGCTTCGAAATCCCCTTGTTGTACTGGGCAAGTGAAACAGCGAGGCCCGTTTTGCGCGATGTGGGGCCTCAATAGATGGACCACGTTATGATCTGTATGGTTACTTCAAGCTAGATATCTATTTCAGTTGGTGGTTTCTTTGCCCGTTAGGAGTGATGGGACGAAAATCAGGTGTAACACTATCATGATGTTGGGATTGTGCTTCTTTTTTATTCCCACTAATGTGCTTGTGCCATGCATGCATGCTGCTTTTTTTACTAGACATTGTGCATGATGATATGATCAACAAAGTTAGTACAAACATAAGTTTAGAAAATATGTGGAACATAACATTAGCGACATGGAACTAATCTGGAACATAATGGTTCACTAAATCAAAGAAGACATTAGTGCTTGCAGACTAAATTATCACTACTAAGTACTAACAGATCAAAAATTAACACTATGTGAAACAAAAGGTTAGCTTCCATGGAACTAATCGCAACTATAAGCGGAACACAATTTCAGATTAAGTTATCACATATGGAGCAAAACGCGAGTTCTAGAGGAGTATAACTTTGGAGCAGCTGGAACACAAAATTTCCCAGAGAACGAATAACATCTGAGAAGCGGAATAGAAATCGAACTAAAATTTTAGAGCATGTCAAACCAATCAACAATACTTAATGAGCAAAACTTTAGACCCCGCAGGATAAAGTTTAAACATGTGATGCCCAAGTCACGACGCAACACATTTTTTTGACTAAGTGGAACAAAATTCTTGCACTTGTGGAACAAGTTACAACTATAGGAAGAATGAAAAATTAACTAATCGACACTAAATTTATATTACTACTCGCTAAGTGTCGTGGTTTTAGTTCAAATTTGGGCTTAAATCCAGGGATCGAATAAGAAGCGCAAAAGAAACAAAATCTTCAACTAAATGGAATACCAATTTCTAAATCATGAAAAAACAATAGAAATCTAGCTTATAGTAGGACCATGAAACCCAAATTAAGGTAAAAGTAAAATAAATAGAAAAGGTAAAGAGCGTAAAAAGAAGGGGAAAAAGGCGAAAAGTATTGCTCGAGGAAGCTTATCCAGGCAAAAATCGTACCTAGGCCTTTTAGTGCGTCGGTCCTGATGTCCGAGCCATGGGCCACTCCCCCGCCAGTCCTATACACCGACCAGGTCGGTGCCTACTAGCTTGCTCTTTTTGTTTTTGTTTTCTGTTTTCTGTTCTCTATTTGTTTGTTTATTTCTTTTCCATTTCTTTCTTTTTACTTTTATTTTCTATTTTTTTGTTCAAATTATAAAATTCAAATTTGACAATTATTAAAACTCAAAAAAATTCAAGTTCGGAAATTGTTGAAATATGATTTTTTTCTAATTCAAAAATTGTTCGAATATAAAAATTTATTCAAACTCGAAAATTGTTCAAATATGATTTTGTTTCAAATTCGATAATTGTTCAAATATAAAAATATTCAAATCTAAAAAATGTTCAATTCGAAAATTGTTCATATATAAAATATTAAATTTTCGAAAATAATGTTTTTAAATTTTTGGAAAATATACAAATTAAAAAAAAATCATATTGAAAATTTTTGTTCAAAATTTCAAAAATTAATTTTTTTAAATATATCCGAAAAGTTCTAACTTATTTTTTTTAGTTAAAAAATGTAGAATAAAAAAAAGAAATGAAACAGCAGAAAATGAGAAAACCGGAAAAAAGGAAAAACAAGACGTGGCTAGGCCGGCCCAACACCCACCCTAGGGTGTACGGCAACCGGTCCGCACCGACCAGGGTGGTGTATAGCACCTCCCCCATGGCAAATCCTATTCATCACCTGTGGGTGATGGGTACAAGTCATCGCCCGCCTAGTTTAAGCTAACGGGGAGTTTTGGGCCACGGCCCATCAATAGGTAGGGAGTTAGTAGGCCTTGGGTTTTCTGGGTATTGTCGAGTTTTTTTCTGGTTTTTCTTGGTTTTCGATTTTCTTTCAATTTTTCTTTGATTTTTTGGTTTTTCTTTCTTTATTTTCTTTTTTTTACCAAATTTTAAGGTCAAGCAAATTTTAAAGTTAAGAAAATTTTAAAGTTAAGCAAATTTCAAATTCGAACAAATTTCAACGTAAGCAAATTTTTAATCTGAGCAAATTTCAAATCTGACCAAATTTCGAATCTAGGCAATTTTTAAATCTAAACAAATTTGATGTCTAAGCAATTTTCGAATATGGAAAATTTCATTTCTGAGCAAATTTTAAATATAAAGAAATTTCGAATTAGAATTTTTTTAAAACAACCGAACTAATGGGCCAAGCCCATTAACGATTTCCCCTCAGCGATGGTTATAAACCATCGCTAAGGGGTGATGGTGAGCTGATCCCCCATTCCCATGTACAGATGGGGAGCTCCTATTTGGCGCTCCTTGCGCCAGTTTCCCGAGCGACGCGTACCCAGCGGATTATACAGGCTTGGCCCATTTACTGGTTCTAAGTACGCTGTGTGTGATCGTGCAAAGCGAGCTCCATTTTAGTAGTAGTAGATCATATCTAGTCCCACGCACTTGTCTTCCCCCGCGGTTCGCGAATAAACATTTGTATTGCTTGACACATGATTCTTATAAACACAATTATTAAAATCTTCTAGAGAGAAAGACTAATATTTGATTACTTAAAAAATGTTCAGACAATTAAAAAAATCGCAAGGTTTAAAAAAATTTCACGAGCCTTAAAAATGTTCTTACTCTTCAAAATCTATACAGGTTGAAAAAATATGTTTCAAGTTCAAAAAAAATGTTCATGCAATTCAAAAAATTATTGCGAGGTTTCAAATAATGTGCGTGCGGTTAAAATTGTTCGTACGTTAAAATAGTTTGGAAGGTTAGAAAATGCCTCGCAAGATTTAAAAAATGTTTGCACTACTAAAAACTTAAATGGTGAGGTTTCAAAAAATGTTCTTCATTTTTAAAATGTTCATACGATTCAAAAAAATTGTTTGCGAAGTTTTAAAATTGTTCACGGGACATAAAAATATTCTACAATCTAGAAAATAATCGGCTGTTTTCAAAAATATTAGGGAGTCTTAAAAATGTTCGTGCCGTTCAAAATATAGTTTGATAGGTTTAAAAATTTGTTCGCGAGATTCAAAATATATTCGTACAATCCAGGAAAAAATCTCGAGGTTTAAAAAATGTTCGTGAGCATTAAAATTGTCCGTGTGGTCCAAAATACAATTTACGTGGTTTCAAAAATTGTTCCCGAGATTTAAAAAATATTTGTACAATTAAAAAATCTCAGGTTTCAAAAATGTTCGTGAGCCTTTAAAATGTTCGTGCAGTTCAAATATATATTGCGAGGTTCAGTTTAAATTTTCATGTGGTTCCAAAAATATGTGTTCATGTATTACATATTGTTTTAAACATCACTATAAAAATGTTAAGTAAAAAATACCGAAAGAGGAATCTAAAATAGGAAAATGTTCACATGAGAGAGGAAAACATTATGACGTACAATTTTTTGGTTCCAAGGTCCAAATCATGTTCACGTGTTACATAACTACTATAAAAATCATATGATTTTTAATAAAGAAGAAAAGGATAAACATGAAAAAGAAAAGAAAAAATGAACTCAATCATTAAATAAAGGAAGGAGAAAACAACAAAGGTAAAAAGGGGAAACGAAAAGAAAAAAAAAACACCCAGCAGAACGGTGTTTCCTCCCACGCGCCTCCGTGTTGGGCCGGCCTGGCTGCCCAAGAAAGGTCTTGTCCATTTTTTCTATTGATTTTTGTGAAAAAATAGATTTGCAAATATTCAGATTATAAAAAATGTTCAAAGTTGAAAAGGTTTAAATTTGAAGTAATTGTATAAATCCGAAATTTTATCAAATTTTAAATTTGCTCAAAATTCGAAATGTGCTGAAATTCGATTTTTTTGCTGAAATTTGAAATTTGCACAAATTTAAAATTTGCTCAAATTTGAAATCTGCTCAACATTGAAAAAATGATCAGATTTGAAAACTGTTCATATTAAAAAAAATATTCAAATAAAAAATGTCCAAACAATAAAAGAAACAGAAAAAACCGAAGACAACGAACCAGAACCGAAGAACTAGAAAAAATCCAAAAATTCTAACCCAAAACCGGAAAACCGCGAGGATGCAGCAACAAACGAGAAACGACGACGAACGAAATTTGCCGGCCCAATAGGCACCCGCGTGCAGGCGGCGCATGGTAACACCCGCTAATGAGCGGGAAATAGGTTTTTCCCTCTCCCATGGGCATATCTAGTTTCTGGGTTCCAGCTGTTGCAATGGGGCTTTGGGCTAAGATAATGACGTAACATACATGGCCAGATGAATTGACGATCACATTAGCCGAGACAGAATCCACCTAAAAAAAGCAGAGACAGAAAACACACTCATGTTTGTCTGTCTTCGAGAAGTAGATCAGTTTCAGGTTTAAGGTCAGTTAAGCCACCGAGAAATAAAAAAAAGTTAAGCTTTCGAGGCAAAAGCATCATAGATATTTTTCTCCAAATACCTAAAGAGAGGGTATAGGAACAAGTACCAAAAATATAGGTGAAAAAAAAGAGAGATTAAGGTACAGTCTACTCTCCGATCATGAAGTTTCCTAGGTGTTTGGAACCGTCTCAGACATAATTTGGGGTCTCGCATTTGATATGAACAAAGATAATTGTCCAGATGGTGAATACGCCCTGATAACACCCTCATTTCGTTCATTCCACATTGCACAAAGGATCTGTTTGGATGACAGCCAAAACAAACCATACCAAAAAATTGGTCAGCCCACAAGATTTGGTGGCCGTTTGGATTGGTGCCAAATAATTGGCACGCCCGGCGCGCCTGCAGTCCGCCCGTGTAATTCTTGCCGGCGTCGCGGGCGAAATGAGGGCGCTCAAAACCTTCGCCAAAATTTTGGCGTGGTGACTTCCCGTCTCTTTCCCGATGGGTCCCACGTACTTTTCCTTTTTCTTGTCACGTGGTGTATGCACAGGGCAAGTAATTAAATCGATCGGTCCTCAGCTTAGTTAGCTGATTAGCAACTGCATGTAGCTAGGTTAGCTTGATTAGACGTTTTCGGCCGCAGCAATAGGCGTCATTTTTCTTAGGATCTTTGCTTTCTTGTCGGATGAATCAGTATTACTTTTATAAAGTACTGTATATATTAGTATTTGTCTGGCATACTCAAGCTGTTACTACAGTATGATAAATTGGTAATCCAGTCATAGTTGGTCACAAACCAAACATAGGTCTACTTTGACAAATTTTTGGTTGGTATAATGGCTACAATCCAAACAACAACCTCTTGCCAAAAAATTGGTCATGCCCTAGCTTTGGTCATGCCAAAATTTTGGTGGGGCTTGTTTGGGCTCAAACCAAACATACCCAAAGTTCCAGCATATCTAGCATGGTCTTGGCCTTCCTCCGCCGGTTTGCTCGAGATATCGCTCTGACGCCTCGGTAGCTTGAAGTCAAGGAAGAACTTGATGCCTCTGCGTCTCTCTGAACGAATCACCGCACTGAGAAACACTCTACTGTGGAATTAAGCAAGCCCTTATTACTGTAGGATTAGCAAGTCTGAGCTAACACGATCTCTTTCCTGGTCACGCTTTGCTTCCAACTTTTCTCTTCTTTCGATAAAGAACACACGCACTCTCCATGCTTTGTTTCCTCCACCTGTGCTCATCGGAACAGACCGCAGGCGAGAGATCCGGGTCGGGAAACCGTGCTCGCGCGGCGTCTTTGCGTCGTCTGCAAGCCTTCCACCGATCGGTTTCGATTCCATGGACAACAAGACAAGGTTCCACTGCCTCTGCTAACCATGTCCACTGACAACTAAGAAGAACAATGACACATGGGTAAGTGGCTGACCCAGTTAATCAGGGTGCAGCGGCACTGCAAAAAGAAAAGCTAGGAATTAGGGAACAGTCAGAATCAAGCATCAATCAAATATTGCCGATGCAGATGCATCTGGCAAGTACCAAATGGGGCTTCAACCATACGGCTCACGTTCCCTGTGACTGACGAACGATTCCTCTGTCAACTCAAAAGTCTATTGTCAGTTTTTGCACTGGTTGTTAATTAGCTTCGCCCGCTGCATAAAATAACAACACTGAACAATTGGTGGTGCCCTAATTTGATATTTGTCTATTCTGTCAGGCGATGGTTATTTATACCATCTCCCAGCAGGAGAAAATGCGGCGGGTGTCAGGGCCGGGGCGAGCCATCATCCTACGATTTCGGCTGTTCCGTCCTGAAAGAGCAAAACAAAACAGATGGTGATCTAGCTAGGTAGTTGCGGTTTGTAGGTGAGTGTAAGTGTAACCTCGAGTCCAAACTACTACTGCACGATCATTGCGTTGTTTGGACGTGCTTCGTTTTCGGCATTAGGCAGCTCGTTACCTTCGCAGCTAATGCAAAAAAAGATGCTCCATGTGAACTTGACAGCCACAATTCAGTTAGCAGTACAGTGTCCGGTGTTCAGCTGATATGCACCGGTCAGCATATAGTCAACTATGACACTATGAGACATGTACCACGAGTGCAGGACTGGCCACGCATCTGCTGGTGCCTGGTGGTAAACAGAAGTTCTGTTAAGGAGGTCAGAGGTCAGCAGTTTATGGTCCCTGGTGGTGTAGGAGTTTGCTTCTCGTGGTTGTAGAGAATGAAAAATGCTTCAGTTTGCCGATCATAAATGATATTATACTTGGGAAGTCACTGAAGTGGTGAACTGGTAACATCATTGGGAGTAGACATGTTCAAACCTCAGTCCAGGCAGGCTTGGAAAACCTCAATTCGGAAATGCCAAGCCGATCCAAGCCAGTTCAAAGCAAGTAAAATCAGTCTATTTTCAAGTTCAACCTATTAATTTGTTTTTGTACAAGATATGTATCATATTGCAATTATTTTTTTTGATAAAAATTGTACCTACGCCATTTTTATTTTTGGCCTTTCTGGCTGAAAATCAGAGCCTAACTCCACGCCTGAGTCCTGACTACGGCTTTGGTTGTGAAAATCCTACTCTACATATAGGTGCATGTCCCGGGCTTATGTTGGGGCGTCCATTTATGCTTCAAGATTTGTGCAGCCTGGTGTGCACTTTGCAAAGAACTCTTCTAGTATATTTTTTGTTCAGTACGAAAACAACCTCAATCTACCGACTATTTGCTACTCCTTCCATACGGTCCCTTCGACACTAGTAACAATTAGTTAGATCAATTAGTACATAATTAATACATAATTCTTTTGTTATCCATTTTCCATAAAATTACGAACTGACCTGGACCAAAATAAAATTCAGTACGTTTGGACAACATTTTTTTCATTAAGTTAGCCATTTTCCATCTTTATCAACTTGCTAGAAACAAATTATGTTGGTAATGACTTGTTTTTAACAACAATGCTTTGTTCATAGCTCACTTTTACGGTTCTGTTCATACAAGAAAGCTAAACAAGATTCGGATGCTACGGTATGGAAATTTCCCCCGTACACATTGCATCACTTTGCATACACAAATCGTCCAAGACCAACACAACAAAAATTCGAATCTTCAGAAAGAAACAAGAAGAAATAAGAAATATTCACAGAAAAGAGGGCAACCAACACATAGTGGCCAAGGATCCAGGCCCTCCAAGCCCAGATCCGGTAGTAGACTAGTAGTTGGGAGGGATCTGCTAGGGTTGTCCCCAACATGCTCAGAGGAGGCTGGAAGGGCTCGAGGGCATGGTCGTCATCACCATGGAGGGGCAAGCCTCCCCTCCCACTGGCAGATCCATGGCATAGCTGGCCGCATCGAAGGCAGAGGAGGTCTCTGGCACATCGCTGGGATGAGGAGGAAGCCCTAGACACCACACCTCGACCGGAATGCTGGGGGAGGCCTCGCCATGTTCAACGGAGGTGGAGCACGGTGGCAGAGGTGGGAGGGGAGGGACCAGATGGGAGGGAGAGGGAAGAGCATGGTTGAAAGGACGAGATGTCGCCTAGATGGGGGGGGGGTGATAGGCATTTTAAAAACTATTACAGATTTGCCTTGTAAGAATACGAAATTAAACTAACGTTTATTTACAAGCACAAACCTTAAATATGATAGGCTCAACTAAGTTCAACAACATCAACTAAAGGTAAGCAAGATAGGCTCAAGATATATGAACACAAGCGATAGCAAGATATAAGTACTTCAACCACGATGTCTATCACAATGAAAGTAAACTCGGGTATAGAGATAACCGAGGCAAGTAGATGCGAAGTTGTATTCTCGTGTTCCCCCACATGAAGTGAGGTACGTCACATTGGAGAGATGTGGGCTACCACGAAGGTCTCCCGAACGCCACGAAGGCTCACCTTCTTCTCCAATCCAATACCACAAAGGACAAAGGCCTTTCCTTATGGCTAGATTTTCCTCCACGCCGGAGATGGCAAGCTCCACAACCACTTCACAAGCTCCACGAGGGAAAAGCCCGGGTCTCTTCACAATCTTCCACGAAGAGGTCACCAGAGCACCAACCGTCAAGCCAACTAGAAGGTAACCCCTCCAAAAGTAACAAGCTCACGGTCTCTCACTCTAACTAATCGTAATGGAGAGATCAACACTTATGCAAGGATGCAAAAGCAAGAACACCAAAGGTGCTCAAATCCTTCACACTCAAATCTCACCAAAGCAACAAATGCTATTGAGGAACTGGAGAGGAAGAACAATGGAGGAAACCAACAAATGACTCCAAGATCTTGTTCCCAAGAGTTCCCCTCACTTAGAGGAGGAATTGATTGGTGGAGTTGTAGATCTAGATCTCCTATTTCAGATCCCTCAAGAAGATGCAAGAATCATGGGAGGGATGGAGACGAAGCAAGCTTTTCAGGTTCAACAATAGAGTATGAGAGATAAAATAGAATGGTTGACCCTTACCTTCTCAAGGAGGAAGAAGGGCTATTTATAGTCCAAGGGATAAACTAGTTGTTTGGGGGTTTCCTACTAAGCAAACCGACAGTAAGTAAGCAGTGTCGGGTTGTACGTCGGACGAACCAGCGCCAGGGCCGGCATGTCGGGCTATACTCCGAAACAACTCGTAGATACCCCTTCTAGAGGTCACCGGCATGGGGCCTGACGCCATGCCGGCTGGTATGACATGGGAGCCGGCGCTACTGGTCTCAGTTCTGGTTTTGTCAGAAACCTCTCAACGCAGTTTTCTCGAAAGAAATTAACTTTGACAAAGTTCCCGAACGTCGATTAAGATGAAAGAAATTTTGTTGGAAAGCTCCATTCAAGGACATACCTCTGCCTTGCGTAAAAGTAAAACCTATCAAGGCCATACCTTTGCCTTGTGTATCCCGCTTGATCCTGATGACAACGCTTCAAGCTCCATTCAAGCCGGAATGCCTCACTTGATCATTGTTTCTTCGTGAAGACTCATGATTGTTCCCCCATTCACCACTATGGAAAAGCTTCCTTGAAGCACATCTTCACACGTCCATTATCACCGAACGTACGAAAAGATTCAAGCATAAGTTCTCGAGATACCTAACCCATATCTAGAACATAAACACTCAGATATAGTGGGTTGGATCATGAAGCATAATTGACAAGGCTTACCATCCACAAGATCACATGATCCAAAGTGGTAAAATATTTATGCTTCATGGGTTGACCAACTTGAATTCAATCTTCGCTCTTAGTCTTGATCAACCTTGTATCTCCTCATGCTCTATCATAACATCTTAAGGTATATAAAGAACTAACCTTGTATCTCCGCATGCTCTAAACCATAGTCATCCATAGCTCAACTCATGAGACTATCATGACACCGGCTTAGAGTCATTTCTTAATTCTTCTCATGAAACAAAAACACTCAAGATCACGATGCAAATACCCAAAGTATATCTTTATCTTCATGACATCCACACTTGAATCAACACATGAACTATAAGAAATATCTAGGGAGTATTCCTACATAAAAAATCGATAAAAACATTAGTTCATAAGGATTGTCATTAATTACCAAAAATACACTTAGGTGCAATGTACCCTTACACTGGTTCTGGGGGACGTAGGGTGCGGGACACAAACGAATTTTAGATGTTCACTTCTGGGTCTATAGGAGTGCTATTATATATACTAGGTGCAGGTAGAAATTGCAGAATGAACTCGCACGAATCTTGAAATACTTCTGGCTGTTGGATAAGCCTAGCACGCCCACAACTATCTAGAATCACTGCACTTCTTCGATTGGGCCATCCTTTAATGGATTTAGTGGGTTTATGACATGGACATCGTGTAATTTCAGACTGAAAGAGAACCACTCTCGGCCCGATCTCCTGGTTATCAGGCCAGTCTTAGTGATCATTTCTTATTTGACCTATATGAACTTGTCATGTTACTTAGATGCTCACCATCCCGATAGATTGCCTCATATATACTGAGTATTTAAATTAGATACCACTTTGATCAAGGTTAAACGAGTATACATGGGTAACACTTGAAAGTGCATGGAGCCCCCATGTGTGGTTTTGGTAATTAATGACAATCCCTATGGACTAATGTTTGCATTGAGTTATATTTGTAGGAGTTGTCCATAGGCAATTCTTGAACCATTTGTTGGCTTCAAGGTTGCAATAAGAAGAAATTGATGAAGGATATCAAGTGTCAAGTATGTCTTGAAGATGAAGATGAAGTGAGCCCTCAAGTTACTTCAAGACATCAATATGATGAAGAATGAAGAATGAAGTGCAAGTTCAAGATGAGCCAACTCGAAGAGTTCATAAGCTTGAAGCTTGCCATGGAGAAATGAAGTGCAAGTTCAAGATGAGCCATCTCGAAGAGATCCTTTGCTTGAGTCTTGCCATCCACATGGTGGTCATGGTTATGTGAAGATGCGCCGAAGAAGAAGCTCTCCCATGGTGGATTATGGGGAGCAATCCACAAGACTTCGTCAAGCAAGCACAAGCAAGAAAGGCGTTCCATCTTGTTGAGGTCAAGATCGTCGTCATCGAGCTCAAGTGGAATGCGCAAGTATAAGGTTTGCTCTTGATAAGGTTTCTTTCTCACCGGTCTCATAGTGTAGTTGGAGACCGGTTTATAGTTTAGTTGCCGTACTATCAAGAGGGCTCTCGAGTGAGTATCTCGATCGTATCGTTCGGAGAGAGCTCAAACCTTTGCATCCTTGCATCATCTTTCTTGGTTGTTATTTGGACCTTATCCATGTGATGTTTTAGAGCTTGTGCTTATTCTCATGACAAGCTCTAGTTCATCGAAAACGGATTTCGCATAGATCACTTGTTGCGTTTTCGAGTTTGGTTCATCATCTTACTTGGTTTTATTTGGATATTATCCATGTGATGTTTTAGAGCTTGTGCTTATTCTCATGACAAGCTCTAGTTCATTGAGAATGGTTTTTCCATGGGCAACTTGTTGCATTTTCAAGATTGGAGGTTTTACCGGTATGTCTTTTTGAGATAGGTCAAACCTTTCATCATTTGTTTCTATCCTCCTTTGCTGGACTATGATGTTTCTATGCATATTGTTGTAGATCTCGTTGTTGTGATTTCAACGAGCCCAAGATCATCGAAATCGGAGTCCGGATGCAAAAGTTATGCCCGTTTTAGTTTTGGTGTTTCGCAGTTTGCTTAGGCCGGATATTTCGGAAATATCCGGGCCGGATATTTCGGAAATATCCGGCCCCCTCGAAATCGGCTAAGGACCTCAGGAATTGCTGCTCGGTATAGGGGCCGGACATTTGCCCGGATTTTGACCAGGTTGTGTCCCGAGAGGCCGGATTATCCGGGGGCGCATTATCCGGCCCTTACTTAGGCCGGATTATCCGGCCCTGGTTTTGCCCAACGGCTCGATTTTCTTGGGGGTATAAATACCCCCCCTTCTTCCTCCTTGGGCTGTTGCTTCTTCTACTCTCTCTCCTCCATTGTTGTTCTTGAGAAGCTTGCCCTTTCTCTCTATCCCTCCATGATTCTTGCCCCATTTTGAGGAAAAGAGAGAGGAGATCTAGATCCAAACTTTGACCAAACCAAATCATCTCTTTGTGAGTGAATCTTTGGGATCTAGATCTTGGAGAATTTTGTGTTCTCCTCTTTGTTCTTCCTCTCCTATTCCCCCAATAGCTTTTGTAGCTTTGTTGGAATTTGAGAGAGAAGGACTTGAGCATCTTTGTGGTGTTCTTGCCATTGCATTTGGTGCATCGGTTTGAGTTCTCCACGGTGATTCGTGGTGGTGAAAGCAAGAAGGTTGTTACTCTTGGGTTCTTGGAACCCTAGACGGATTCTAGGCCTTTGTGGCGGTTTGTTGGGAGCCTCCAATTAAGTTGTGGATGTGTGCCCCAATCTTTGTGTAAGGCCCGGTTTCCGCCTCGAAGGAAATCCCTTAGTGGAACCGTGACCTAGGCCTTTGTGGCGAGGGTCACCGGAGATTTAGGTGAGGCGCCTTCATGGCGTTCGGTGTGTGGTGTGAGTACCGCATCTTGGGGTGAGGCCTTTGTGGTGTTGGTGTGCATCGAGCAACCACACCTCAAGGTGAGCCTCTTGTGGCATTCGGGAGCACTAAGCAACCGCACCTCTCCACCGGAGATTAGCACTCGCAAGAGTGTGAACTCCGGGATAAATCATCGTCTCCCGCGTGCCTCGGTTATCTCTATACCCGAGCTCTTTACTTATGCACTTTACCTTGTGATAGCCATCGTGCTTGAAGTTATATATATCTTGCTATCACATACTTGCTTGTATTGCTTAGCATAAGTTGTTGGTGCACATAGGTGAACCATTGCTTAGAATAAGTTGTTGGTGCACATAGGTGAACAATAGTATATAGGCTTTGGGCTTGACAAAGTAAACGCTAGTTTTATTCCGCATTTGTTAAGCCCATCTCGTAAAAGTTTTAAATCGCCTATTCACCCCCTCTAGGCGACATCTGTGTCCTTTCAATTGGTATCGAGCAAGGTCTCTCATTCTTAGGCTTCACCGCCTTGAGAGTAAAGATGTCGGTTAGGGGATTAGCGCACAATAACTTGTTTATATTTGATGGCACAAATTATGATCTATGGAAAATTTATGTGCTTAAAATCTTACGGGGTATGTCCCCGGACATGGAGCGATTTCTTGGCATGGGTTTTTCTTCTCCTAAGGATCCTCAAAATTTATCTCTTGAGGAGGAGAAAAACTCTTGCCTCGATGCTCTTGCTTCTCATGTGTTTTCCATTGTTGTGAGCAATGTAGTTACTTCTTCAATCATGCCTTTTGGGAGCGCTCATGAATTATGGACGAAGCTTAAAGACAAATATGGTGTGTCCAATATTATTGAGGATGATTGTATTGCTTCCACTTCCGGCCGTGATGAGTTCTCATCTTCATCCACTTCACCAAAGTGTGGTAAGACACAAGGTAATGATATGGTGAGTGGTGATGAAAATTGCAATGTTGATATTGAGCTTACTATTGATGATTCTTCATCTCTATCTCATTGCAATGCCTCATCTTTGGACTTAAACACATCTAGCACTAGAAATGATTTACATGCTTGTGTTGATAGTCCTTGCATATCATGTGTAAGTTGCTTGAATAAATCTCATAATGATATGCTTGATTTGTCTTGTGACCATGATAAAAATGATTCTATTTCCTCTAGTTGTTGTGTGTCTAACAATGTAGAGGAAACTAAAGATTCTATTGGTCAAGACAAGATCTTGAAAGGAGCCTCAAGTAACTCCTCATCTTTATCTCACGGTCCTCATATATGCCTTATGGCCAAGGGTTCCACGGTACCTCCTACCATGGAACCTAATATGTCTCGTGGTGATAAGGATGCGGATGAATATGAAGAAGAGGATTGGGTTGTCTCTTTACGCGATAAGGGTGAGAGCGTATTCAAGGTTATTTGCAAAGATAAAATTGCTAGCACTCACTTCTTTGAAATCTTGACTACCGCTATTGAGAGCCAAAAACTTATTTGGATGCATGAGAACACCATTGATAAAAAGGGTGCTCTTGAACGAGAGTATGCCGATGATGTAGCATCACTAAAGAATGATCTTGAAGAAGAACAAGAGACCGTAGCCTCTCTTGAAGAGCAACTTGAAACCCTTGAAGTGTCTCAAAATGAAATAGTTTCTAAACTCATTAAGGAAAGAGACCATGCTAAAGCTCAAGTATAAATGCTTGAAAAGGAAAATTCCAAAGTTGGTGTTGGTCATGATAAACTTGTTAAGGATCTAGATGATCTAGACAAGGCCCACAAGGTCTTGGAGAGCGAACACTCTATCCTCACCAAGTCCCATGAGCAACTTCAAGCTTCCTATTTAAAAGAGCATGCTATGTTACCATCTCTTCTTAATATGTCTTGTGATGATGCTTGTGCTACTAACTCTACTTCTTGTGAAGCATCTATCTTGAAGGAGAATGTTGAGCTAAGGGCTCAACTTGAATTGCTAACTAGCAATTATGGGAAATTGGAAGAAAATCATGGAAAGCTTTCTAGCTCCCATGAGGATCTTCTAGCCTCTCATGATAGGCTAAAGTTAGCTCATGAGGCTATCATATCAAAGGAAACACCTTGTGAGCCTCATGTGGATACTAGCACTACTACTCAAAATGCTATATTGCAATGTGCTAGTCCTTGTAATTCATCCACTCATAGTATCGCTAAATCTTGTGATGAATTATCTTCCTTGCCTTGTTGCTCTAACAATAAAGGTTCTACTTCCTCTAGTACTTGTGTTGTTACTAACCATGTAGAGGAAATCAAAGAGCTCAAGGCCCAAGTCACTTCCTTGAAGAACGACTTGGTAAAGAGTCATGAAGGGAAATGCAAACTTGACAAGATGTTGAGTGTGCAACAATCCTCCAATGACAAAAGTGGACTTGGATTCAACTCCAACAACAAGAACAAGTCCAAGAACAACAATAAGAAGAAGGGCCAAGTACAAGTCAAAGACCCGGCCAAGATTGTTTGCTTCAAGTGCAAAATTGAAGGGCATCATGTTAGATCTTGCCCTTTGAAGAAGAAGCAAAAAGGGAAGCGGCCTCAAGCTCAAACTCACATTCAACCTCAAGTTGAAGAAATGCCACTTCCCAAGAAGAAACAAGTCAATGCTCCCATTGTGGAGAAATCTAGTGAGAAGAAGGAGAAGAAAAGAACTTGCTACATATGCCGTGAGAAGGGCCACATCTCCTCCTTGTGCACTATTGGTACCTCATCCAACTCTATCACCATTAATGAGTTTATTCTCTTCGTAAGGATGAGGGTGGCAATGTGTTTGCCAAATATGTTGGTGCTCAAAGTGGTGTCAAGAAAAGAACCATTTGGGTTGCCAAGCCTATTGTGACTAACCTCTTAGGACCCAACTTAGTTGGGGACCAACAATCCAAAACTTGATCAATAGGTGCTTGTTGGAGGGCATTGGAGACTTGGCTACATCATGAAGAATTAAGGGATCTTCATCATTTATATTATATCAAGCCAAGTCTTTTGATTATCTTGCTACTATCATATATCCAATGTTCCTCCTTGCGGTAACATGTACTCAACTCATTTATATTGAAAGTTACTCGCCCCTTTGCATGTGTTAGTTTTGTTCCTAACATGTGTTTGTATATGTTGTGCTTCCTAATAGTTTTGCTTGAGAAATCAAGTCTATGCATGTTGGGTTGCACACCATGTATTTGTGTTTGTGTTGGAGCCTCTTTGCATCTTGTTGTATCTTATATGGCTCTTATGAGCGATTAATGGACAATCCCATTTTGGGGGAGTGATATTCCTTTGGGAATTTCATGATCCTAAACAATGTGTGTACATGAGGAATATCACTTAGAATTGATATTGCGAGATTATCTAGTCGTTATGTGGTATGTCATCTTCATGAGAAATTCAAATTCTAATGTCCATTAATATCTCTACTTGGATCTTATTTGCCTCTTGTGAAAATAAATTCCTTATCACATTATGGGGGAGTAATAAGCTTTGTGCATATGACAAGCCTAGAAAATGTGAACATTTGAGGTTGTGTCACATAGAATTGATACCGTAAATTATCTCTCTCCTATGTGGCATGTTTGCTCAAACAAGCTCCAGTTTGCTTAAATGGCTTCATTGCTAATATCTTTGTGGATCTTATTTGTGAAAGTTTTTCTTGGCATGGTTTTTCACAACGTGTCCCTCAATACATTTTTTGAAAACCATGTGCTTCAAGTCATACTATTAATTGCTTTGCATGTTGGTATGCATACTATTAATTGCTTTGCATGTTGGTATGAATACTATTAATTGCCATGCATGTTGGTATGACTAAATGAAGCTATCAAGAAACTATCTTTGCATGATGGTTAACTCTTATCTTTTACCATATGCTTTGTTCGTTGTAAATATGATCTTATGTATACTTACAAACTACCACCGGGAAATATTTCCTAATACCTCTTGTCCTAGGACAATTGGTAATCAATTATGAGGTAGATATTTATTGATCATATCTACATTGGCTCTTGTATTTATATTGCCTTATTTATTGCCATGAATTTGTTGTGCTTTGACTCCCATGTGTCTTCCTTGCATCTTATGGATCTAAGTTGTCTATTCAAACTTTCTTAGCATTGTTAGAAGATATAGGTAGCGTGATGATCCTAGTTTTGTGCATTTTGTATTCATATAAAAAATCCTAGATAATGCACCAAACTTGGGGGAGCTCTTCTATATTATTAGAATGCTTAACATCTCTTGATCTTTATCAAAAATTTGGTTTTGGGAGACATAAAATTTTCTTTTTGGTACTTTGTGCCATCATAAAAAGTTTTGAGGGTTTGGTTTATTTGTTGGAACCTTGCTCTCTTGGGAGTTGGTTATCTCATTCCTTTGTGTTTAGGTTTAATTAGCTTCTTATAATGAGATAAGTCCTTGAAGTCAATCTTGTGTTGATTTGATTCTTTGACATAATTTGGACAACCATTGTCTCTTGGTTTATTTGGTGTTTTGTCCAAATTGTATCTTCCTTTGGTTCTTCAAAGTATTGTGCATGCATATTTAATATATGTATATCTTATGGCATGTGTCACTTTCTTTGATCCAATATATAGGGTAAACTCCATCAAATCCTAATTTGGCTAAGATGTGCATGCAATTCAATTTCATATCTATATGCACATAGAATTGTGGAGTTTGTCCTATATGTTGTAGTGTGTCTAACTACTTTGAACCCAATTAGTTTGGGGACCTTTTTGTACTTACCTTTGTGTTAGGTACAATGGATATGCATTGGATGCTTGTCTCACTCTTAGGGAGAAGTGGTGACTCAATGGTAACTTGAGGCAAGCTAGGATGGTCAACGAACACGTATCTACTACATCCTCACCAATGCTATCTCGGTAACAAGTATCTTCTCATGCATATTTTTCTAGCATCCAACCATGTGGTTGCATCTTGGCATGAATCTCTTGATTTGCAAATGTTGTGCTTCTTGCTAAAATCTTAACGAAACCTCTTTATTGCGAATGTGAGTAGTTTGAGATGAGCACATATGTTGGGAAGTATATAAAATCATGATCATGATTCACCCATCCCATCTATGCCTATCTTGCAATTTTATTGCATATCAATTCCTCAAGCCTCTCACATGTGCAATATCGATGAAAGTGCAAATTGAGTTATTTCTTTTAGTATCCCCGTTTGTGATACTTGTTGCCTTTCTCAAATGCATCCCAACTATCTTCTATCCCTTGTTGATATTTGTGATGTATTTTAGTTGTTTGTGGTTGAAGTTCATGAATGTACAATAAGATAAAATTGAGCCTTTGGCCATGCTATTAAGCAAAAATTCTTATTGGTATATTGCATGACTTTGTCTTGGATATCATGCTATATTTCTTGTGTATCTATTTTGTGTGTGCATGTTTCTTTGTGGATAAATATCTTTGTGATATTGCTCACTTAGAGAAACTTATACACATAAGAGATGATACATCTCCATTCGATATCTTGTTTATTTGTTGCGTGTTGATTGGTCATGCTAAGCAATATAATTCATTGAAGACTATGATGATGCTTTTTGCTCATCCTTGTAATAGTCTTATAATATGCTTTATCATGCCTTTCACATATCCTCTTGGTTGAGCCTTTTATTATGGTGCCTCTTACTTGTTGCTCAACCATTTGTTTGTTACAAGTGGTAAGCTTAATTTTCTATCTATGATCTATTGCAAATGTTTGTGTTTTAAATGGTAATGAGGGAGTGAGGATTCCATGTTATGCATATTGTATTCAAATGCAACATTTTATTTTATGCATGTACCTTGGGGAGCTTCCTCATTTGATTTAGAACACTATCTTGTGGTGATCATTAGAGTTTGATTCACTTGGTATCTTTTGTTTTTGAATGATATCATGGGAGTGATGATTCCATGTTTGTGCACTTTATACTCCAATGCAAATTGTCTAGTTTTGTGCACAAACCTTGGGGAGCTTCCTCATATTATTTAGAGCAATCTTCTTGATCTTATCATAATATCTATCTTTCTTTTGGTATCTTGCTTGTGGTTCATTTGGTTGCTTGCTTCATTTGTTGAAGCTTCTTGACTTTGTTATCTTTTTGCAATCTTTGATCCTATATATAGTGTGATTCCTTCCGAATATTCGTCATTGGATATGTGCATTTGATTCCACTCAAATTATGAGAAATGCACACGCTATGGAGGAACTCTCACTACATTGGCCTTCTAAATTTTTCACCCATTTCGGCAATTGGTGCCAATGGGGAGAAGTTTGGAGGGTTTAAGGGAATTTGGCTATGTCTTTGCTTTGTGCTTAAGCATGTGCCTTTATTGCATTGCATCTTGTTGCTTTGCATAGTTTAATATTTAGAGGAAACTCCACTAGGCTTTGAATGCCAATATATGCAATGAAAATCAAGATCATTCACACATGCATATATTATGGGGGAGTTTGCTCTATATATTCAACTTATTTGTTACTTAAATTCCTTATATAAACCCTCTCAAAGAGATTGTCATCAATTACCAAAATGGGGGAGATTGAAAGTGCATGGAGCCCCCATGTGTGGTTTTGGTAATTAATGACAATCCCTATGGACTAATGTTTGCATTGAGTTATATTTGTAGGAGTTGTCCATAGGCAATTCTTGAACCATTTGTTGGCTTCAAGGTTGCAATAAGAAGAAATTGATGAAGGATATCAAGTGTCAAGTATGTCTTGAAGATGAAGATGAAGTGAGCCCTCAAGTTACTTCAAGACATCAATATGATGAAGAATGAAGAATGAAGTGCAAGTTCAAGATGAGCCAACTCGAAGAGTTCATAAGCTTGAAGCTTGCCATGGAGAAATGAAGTGCAAGTTCAAGATGAGCCATCTCGAAGAGATCCTTTGCTTGAGTCTTGCCATCCACATGGTGGTCATGGTTATGTGAAGATGCGCCGAAGAAGAAGCTCTCCCATGGTGGATTATGGGGGAGCAATCCACAAGACTTCGTCAAGCAAGCACAAGCAAGAAAGGCGTTCCATCTTGTTGAGGTCAAGATCGTCGTCATCGAGCTCAAGTGGAATGCGCAAGTATAAGGTTTGCTCTTGATAAGGTTTCTTTCTCACCGGTCTCATAGTGTAGTTGGAGACCGGTTTATAGTTTAGTTGCCGTACTATCAAGAGGGCTCTCGAGTGAGTATCTCGATCGTATCGTTCGGAGAGAGCTCAAACCTTTGCATCCTTGCATCATCTTTCTTGGTTGTTATTTGGACCTTATCCATGTGATGTTTTAGAGCTTGTGCTTATTCTCATGACAAGCTCTAGTTCATCGAAAACGGATTTCGCATAGATCACTTGTTGCGTTTTCGAGTTTGGTTCATCATCTTACTTGGTTTTATTTGGATATTATCCATGTGATGTTTTAGAGCTTGTGCTTATTCTCATGACAAGCTCTAGTTCATTGAGAATGGTTTTTCCATGGGCAACTTGTTGCATTTTCAAGATTGGAGGTTTTACCGGTATGTCTTTTTGAGATAGGTCAAACCTTTCATCATTTGTTTCTATCCTCCTTTGCTGGACTATGATGTTTCTATGCATATTGTTGTAGATCTCGTTGTTGTGATTTCAACGAGCCCAAGATCATCGAAATCGGAGTCCGGATGCAAAAGTTATGCCCGTTTTAGTTTTGGTGTTTCTGCAGTTTGCTTAGGCCGGATATTTCGGAAATATCCGGGCCGGATATTTCGGAAATATCCGGCCCCCTCGAAATCGGCTAAGGACCTCAGGAATTGCTGCTCAGTATAGGGGCCGGACATTTGCCCGGATTTTGACCAGGTTTTGTCCCAGAGGCCGGATTATCCGGGGGGCGCATTATCCGGCCCTTACTTAGGCCGGATTATCCGGCCCTGGTTTTGCCCAACGGCTCGATTTTCTTGGGGGGTATAAATACCCCCCTTCTTCCTCCTTGGGCTGTTGCTTCTTCTACTCTCTCTCTCCTCCATTGTTGTTCTTGAGAAGCTTGCCCTTTCTCTCTATCCCTCCATGATTCTTGCCCCATTTTGAGGGAAAAGAGAGAGAGATCTAGATCCACACTTTGACCAAACCAAATCATCTCTTTGTGAGTGAATCTTTGGGATCTAGATCTTGGAGAATTTTGTGTTCTCCTCTTTGTTCTTCCTCTCCTATTCCCCCAATAGCTTTTGTAGCTTTGTTGGAATTTGAGAGAGAAGGACTTGAGCATCTTTGTGGTGTTCTTGCCATTGCATTTGGTGCATCGGTTTGAGTTCTCCACGGTGATTCGTGGTGGTGAAAGCAAGAAGGTTGTTACTCTTGGGTTCTTGGAACCCTAGACGGATTCTAGGCCTTTGTGGCGGTTTGTTGGGAGCCTCCAATTAAGTTGTGGATGTGTGCCCCAATCTTTATGTAAGGCCCGGTTTCCGCCTCGAAGGAAATCCCTTAGTGGAACCGTGACCTAGGCCTTTGTGGCGAGGGTCACCGGAGATTTAGGTGAGGCGCCTTCGTGGCGTTCGGTGTGTGGTGTGAGTACCGCATCTTGGGGTGAGGCCTTTGTGGCGTTGGTGTGCATCGAGCAACCACACCTCAAGGTGAGCCTCTTGTGGCATTCGGGAGCACTAAGCAACCGCACCTCTCCACCGGAGATTAGCACTCGCAAGAGTGTGAACTCCGGGATAAATCATCGTCTCCCGCGTGCCTCGGTTATCTCTATACCCGAGCTCTTTACTTATGCACTTTACCTTGTGATAGCCATCGTGCTTGAAGTTATATATATCTTGCTATCACATACTTGCTTGTATTGCTTAGCATAAGTTCTTGGTGCACATAGGTGAACCATTGCTTAGAATAAGTTGTTGGTGCACATAGGTGAACAATAGTATATAGGCTTTGGGCTTGACAAAGTAAACGCTAGTTTTATTCCGCATTTGTTAAGCCCATCTCGTAAAAGTTTTAAATCGCCTATTCACCCCCCCTCTAGGCGACATCTGTGTCCTTTCAACACTAAGGATGTCTTCGGTTCCAGAATGAGGAGGAATGGAATGGAATGGTTCCGTTCCGAGGTCATGGGACCGATCTGACTCCGTGTTCGGTTCAGAAAAAGTCGAGGAACGAAATTGTTCCCTTTTCTGTTCGGTTCAGGAATCTCACAGCGGAACGGAACGGCTTAAACATGATTTTTTATCCAAATCAAAATTAACATAAGCCTAAACATGATTTTTTGAAAATTAAAGTCAACCCAGGCCAAAATCGAGGAGCACGGCCGCATGCTTGGCCGCCGCGCGTGCCCTGCCTGGCCGTCACGCGCTGGCCGTTGCCATTCGTGCTGGCCACCGCCGCGGGCTGACCGCCGCCGCGTGCCTGGCCCCCCGCATCCTGGCCGTCGCGCGCTGTCCGTCGTCGTTCGTGCTGGCCGTCGCGCGCTGGCCGTCGCCGTTCGTGCTTGGCTGCCGCCGCGGGCTGGCCGCCGCCGCGTGCTCGGCCCCCGCGGGCTGGCCGCCACCGCATGCTGGCCGCCGCCGCGTGCCTGGCCCCCCGCAGGCTAGCCGCCGCCGCGTGCCTGGCCCCCCTCGTGCTGGGCTCCTGCCGCGCGCTTGCCGTCGCGGGCTGGCCACGAGAGAGTGAGAGTGAATGAAAGAGATGGTTAGTGTGAGCTTTTCTCTTTTTCTTTCGCTCGTACGCAGCCGTTCCTCCAGATTCGGCCAAATCGGTGGAACGACTCGGTTCTGCATCTTACGAACTGGGACTAAAGGTTCATCCCCGTGGGTTCCGTGCGTCGGGGCGAAAATGTCTCCCCAGGTGAGTTTTTTAATTTTTTTCCACTTCATTTTTTTTTCTTCTATTTTTTTAGAATTTCTATTATTTCAGTTATTTGCATAGTTTAGTCTCTATCTCTAACTACACTTATCTCTACTCAAATTACTTACTCGTGGTCAAACTTCCCGCTCGGTCACCCATCCTCCCACTACTCTAGCACTAGCACGCTTAACTTCTGAGTTCCATCCCGTCCCGCACCCAACTGCTTCGCGCGCATGTATGTGATACTAGTATCATATCAATCCGATTAACATGTTGGTCGATGTCACATTTCTTTATTGTTTGAATTTCAAATAATTCTTTTAATAAACAAAAATAATGATGTAGTAATAATCTTAATTAATAAATTAACATTAACTTTTTAATTTGTATTATTTGGAATTTTTTATTTTTTTAAAAAAAATCACAAACCTAAAACCTAAAAATTTGAAAATCTAAAAATTGGGTAAAAGTAATAGTAATCTTTATGCATGATAAAATTATTAATTTTAATTTTTAAAAAATTATAAAAATTATAAAATCCGTAATTTATAGCAAAAACTAAAATCTTCCTGCTTTCGTATTTTCATTTGGAATTTTGAGAATCTAAAATTTGGCTAACCGGGTAAACCTAGGTGAATTCGGATGTAACTTTTTCCCACGATGATTTTGATATATTATACGTTTTTTCCCGACGTCGTATGCAAAAGTTAATGCGGTTTCACCATTTTTCAAACCTTTTTGCAAAAAAGTGAAAATTCGAATTTCTTAATTTCACCGAATAGTAGGTTGCATAACATACAAGAATCTGAAAACATTTTATTTTTTAAATTTTCTATCATTTTCTTTTGTATTTTACAAAGCAAAAAAATGCGATCCACGGGGGGGGTGTGAATGGTGCGTGGGGAGTAAAAAACCAGGAAAAACCTTTAGTCCCGATTGGTAACACCAACCGAGACTAAAGAGGCCTGCGCCGGCCGCAGCCCACCATAGCCCTTTAGTCCCGGTTGGTGGACCATTAGTCTCGGTTCACCTGTATAACCGCGACTAAAGACCCCATTAGTCGCGGTTCGAATATTTTGGGGACTAAAGGGGTCGTATGGAAGGCATTTTTCTACTAGTGTCCGTAAATAGACTATATACAACACAACAAATAATCTAAGTAGATTAAGTGAATTAGCCTAATTTTTTTTTGAAAGGAATGTTGTAGGGGAATCCCCTACAACCTGTTTTTCTTTTAAATATTAAGAACCCTAATCTGCGTCTCTGAGGACTTAAACCTGGGTGGTTGGATTGTATATCCACTTCTCAAACCAAGTGAGCTAGGCTCACTTCTTAATTAGGTTAACAAATTACTTATACAACTCGCATATAAGGTAAACATGGCACATGCATCTCAATGGCTATTACTAGGAATTAAAGAAAAAATCCCTAATAGTATGGATGAGAGAACACACAGAACTACGGTCTCAACACAAACACCGGCATCAACAACAACTAATGAGTTGGGTTGATCGGTGGAGTAATGCTCTCATCTGCAGTCACACAAGTGTGTTCGCAAAAAATCTTATTGCCTCTCTCCCATAGATGACCTCAAGGGGACGCGACTCTGGGTCTTGATCTCCCGGCAGCGATGCACATCGAGAATCAGCATGTAGAAGACCTAGAGTTAGCACAGAGGTTTAGCGTGTCTATGTGTTGTGGGTGTTAGATCGGGAGATAATATTTGCTTCTACTAATATAGTTGGTCCGGAAAAGATGGGGATAATCCCATGTTTGAATTAGTAGCATCCCAACGGTGTAAATCTGTAACTACTAGCAATTAATCGTGATTAATTATTCTCGGAGCAGCAAAAATAAAACAAACTATGCATGGTTTTGAGCCAGCTCGATCATGAAACATCACTTGTGTAACATCTCATCTTCTGAAGCTCCTAGTGGGTGGTAAAAGAGCAGTCCTTATAAAAAGTTCAATTCCCTCTACTAGTAAAGTGAGATTAAACTTAGTTTGACCTCATGCCATGCATGAATGGAACTTCGACATTTTCCAGATTTTTTTTTCTGTTCATGGCCCTAAGGCCCCCTCCCTTATATGGGTCTAATCGCAAATACCCCTCACGCATCAATAATAATGCACATACCCGCCAACATCATCTTAGGGGACAGTAAACCAGAGAGTGGTTCACATGCGTTGTGGGTTCGCTACACAAGCATCTCGATTCACATGCCCCATGGATCCGCTATCCAAGCATCACCATCCACAATAGAGCAAGGTAGGCTAAGAGTCATGGACCCTCTTCCTAGGCTAAAAATACTAGCATGACATGATGAACATGTCACCCTTATGAGTCGTGCAGTCTCACACAGTTGATGTAGGATTAAATCCAACATAATTCTCTATTATACTGTCAACTTTAAATGGTGTGGAGAACTTAAGTCTTAAAGGGTCAACTAGTACAAGTGCCCGTGCGTTGCAACGGGACTGAAAAATAAAATTGCAGGGACACATGGATGGAAGGAAGAACAAGGGCAATCAGCAGCTTTTGCTCCATCGGATCAAGGTCAACATAGGAGCACATATGTTCGTGCGTGTCCTGGTTGGTACGGGTTGATTTCACTAAATATTTCTTTTATGCCACAACGAATTTTACTTCCGAAGATCTAAACTTTGAAGAGGTATAAATTTGGTAACAAGGCTATTCAGTGTACTACATTAATTCTAAACCCAAAGGTAGCTTCCATAGTTAAGGCATGGATATGTAAGCAACCTGCATTGTAAAAGTATAACCCATATAATTTTGTAACTCAACAATGTAAGGATTGGATAAAAGTGTGTTTAAATGGCTGAATCGATAATGATAAAAGTAAAAAGTCACCACTTAACTCTATATAATTAATATTCAATTTGTGCTGATGCATTAACCTATACAATCTATCAGCCACATAACTTATAAGCCTGTGAAGTAGAAGTAACAGCTCAATAACTAATAATGAAAACAAACCATGCAACAACAAATTAGAACAACACTGGCCATTCGAGAGTTTCTGTTTTCCCTAGATTAGTTGTTGATAGTACAAGCATTAACAAGCTCCCACCATATGATGATCCCTGCCGATTCTTAATGGGTACTTTTCATTTCTGAAAGTATGCGAGAGGGAGCAATTCAAAATGTAAGTATGAGAAAACATGCAAACTGCTACTTTGCTGTCACAACTACAAGAAAACAAAGAAATCTGGATAAGAAAAAAATATTTGGTTTCTTTAGATGATCCAATCCAAGCAATCGTCTGACACATGTAGTGTTTAAGCATAGTACCAAGAAAATATATCTGAATATCTTGTATTGAAAAATTCGTATGGCAATATATTGGCACCTCTATCAACTCAAAATATATTTAGAACAGATACTTCCTCCTGCCCTATTTAATTGAACATGGATTTAAACTGGACATGTCATATTTGAATGAATGGGCTGCAATAACTAATACACAACTAATAGATAGGAGGGAGTATTATTTCCCATTCATGGTGATGACAAATAACTCTTTTTTTTACTCTTTAACTTGCTCCTACAAATTATTATGAAGAATTGAAGGAACAATTGTCCTTGAGTCCTGACATGAATTGGGAGCAATGAATGTCAAATACGATTATAACCGCTCCAGTTCGGTTTCAATTTAACGAGCCAGATCAGGGAAGCTATAAAGGATAAATTTCATGTATTAATATGTTTACAGGGAATCGGCCTTTGTTTCGAACTGCCAGATACTCCCTCCGGTCGGATTTAATCGACGCAGAGGGAGGGATGTGCACGCATATCATTAGCGGACGGACGCATCGATTAATTGCGTCCAGAGGTAGACCGAGCAAAAACTTTCATGGCACTTCCGGCCTTCCAATTTTGAAGAGGCTGAATCCAAGTATTGATCATTAGTTCAGTACCCAGTGATAATACACACTCTAGGTTAATTTAGGTCCTAAATAAAACAAACATTCCACTAAAGGTGACACACATCTGTGCTCATACAGATTGAAGGAAGGGATCCAAGATCTGCTCGCAACGCTCACAAATTTATGTACAAACAATTTATGTACTCACAATAAGAGAAATAAGTAGCACCAAAGTCTTATTGAAACAATGCATGACAAATTCACAAGCTTCATCTATGTAATTTCAGTTATGTGTAGGACCAAGAAATGACATGTACCAAGGCAGGCATCAGGGCGAGCATCAATGAAAATATTGAGGAACGTGGACACACATATGGTGCTTGCATAGCACGGCCGTTGTGCCACTCAGACCAGTTGGCTACAGGCAGGCACAATCGACCAGCACGACCGCCCTCGCCTCCACCACCTCACTCCCTTTCTCCTTGCTCGTCAGTCGTCACCACCCTAAGGACCACCTCCACCTCCATGCAACGATGCACAACGAGAGTAGTCAGCTGCTGCACAACGCTGCTGCCCCTGCCGGTTCCCTTCGTCTGTGAAATCTGCACCAGTCGAGACATGTTAGGATGGGATTATCTCTGTGAAAACTAAACCTAGTGAACTGCATTTCTAAGCCTTTGATCGACATGCAAATATCATCATTTCAACCTAACAACGAGTACTACTTGCAGAATAAGAATTCTCCTCCTTCACGGCTAGTTTTACTAAAAATAAAAATGCATGACACATAACAGAGAGCATACACAACTGTTATTCTCCTCATTCACGGCTAGTTTTACTAAAATATGCACATTACAGCAAATATAACAGAATTATTTTGTTCTCCATGGATTCTACTGCCAGCATGTAGGCACTCCAGTCAAACCTAGTTAGGCATAGAAAGCTGTTAATATAGTTTTACTCTTCTATAAATTGGCCTTCGGCAGATGGGACAATCTGCGACCTACACTCCACACTCTGAACAAGCCTGCAGGTAAAAAAGAACGTTAACCATTGGAAAGGTGCAGGATAACCCAATAAAACAGTCAGAAGTCCAGCAGTGCTTAGTAGTCTCACCTAATGACCACAACCAAATGCCAAGTCCCGGGGTTTGGAAAGGCAAACTGCGAAAAGCTACAGGATCTCCACAAAAATCATGTACAAATATTGGCCCAATGTTCAATGAAGTCATTTTATGAAAGCTTTTGGATCTTGGCCATTTGAGTCTAGCCAATAATGTTTGCTTTTGGATCGGACTGGGGGTGGATTAAATTGTTGGCGTTGATAGAAGCAATGGATAAGATAATGAGAGATCTCAAGTATCTGGTTGTTCTTATGTTCCAGAATATCTCAATGAGGAATCAGCCAAGCTTAAGAAGAGGCTAGGTGAAGTATGTATATGTCATGTACCCAAACAAGACAGTGCATACTCCTCCATATTCCCTAACATGCATGGATAATTGACCATGATATTCCCTAACCAGCATCAGATCATAGCATGCACCATACCTATTTAAAGCTGCATTTCTGTTTAGTCGTGCTTTGGCTAGAAGTAGCAGGTATTTTTAACCGGTTGACACCAACAGAAAGTATTAATGGCAACAAGAAGGTAATGCTAAGGATCACATAATCCCTTTAAGGAAGTAAAAAATAAAAGGAAGATCTAAAGGATAATGAGATGTAAACATAGGACTAATGCACACTCTTAACAAAAATACTGTCAAAAAGGTACATTATGTGATCATTTTCTTCAGCAGTAGATTAAGTTTATAAACCAGAGCCTCCCCATTCTATGACTGCTAGAAAAAATATTTTCTGTACAATGTACAAATTAGTCAATGAATAAGCAGGGACTTGGACAAGAGGCAAAACTGAGTGATAAAAGAAAATCAGCACATAAATGTACATATGCAAATCTTTAGGCATGGAAAGGTATTTATTTATTTAGATGATTAGCAAGAAATAGTATACATACCTTATTCCATGTTTGTTTCCCTGTTTCAGTATTCCATTGCCAAACAGAACTATCCCAAGATGCTGAAATATATTGTTCTCGCTGCTCAGGCATAGCAACAGAAGAAACACACATTGTACCTCGTGCACAATGTTGAAGATGCTCAGCCCTGAAATACAATAGTATGAGAACTGTGAGATTAACATGATTTATCATGAGCTCATGCGACAAATGATTCAGTGGTAGCGCAATGATTTGATAACCGATGCCACACCAAAGCCATTTTCAACTGAATAAACTGAACCAAGTGGTCTCGGCCAAGGTAAAGCACTACAGAGAAGTCAAGAGTAGCTCGCAATTTGAAAATACCTAAGCCATTTTTCCACAGGTTCCATGAACTTATAAAGCACTACAGAGAAAGCCTCCGATGCCTCTGCCATTTACCAAACCCTCCTCCAGGCGTCCACCGCTAGGCCTTGCAATAATTCCTGAAAGATGTGTAAATCATATAAGCAATCATTGCTAACGCAAGAAAATAGTGTCTACATCTTAATAAGCCTAACTGCATAGAGCACAGTGACATTCTAAGAACCATAATACAAAATCAAGAGAAATCATGTTATCTCTCAAGAGTTGATGCCACTTCTTAATTACCCACTACTCAAGATTTTAGAATCAACATCAAGATATTGTAGATCACGCCTGCACACCTGGATCTACAAATGAGCATAGGAAACGAAGACAACGCCTTGGCCATATAATATATGAGATTATAGTGAACCTACAAAAGCTAACTAAAATAATGCGCAGAGAAAAACGGAGGCATAATAGAAAAACGTGCTTATCGAGATAATAGAGGCGGACTGAGAAACCAAGTACCTGACTGTATTCCTTGCGGAAATCATGTCATAGGGAAAAGTAAGATGGATGAGCAATTCGAGCCACATAAATTTTGGATGCTTATGCTCATTTAGAACATACATATCATATGTATGCCTTCATAAGTACATGAGCAATTCTAGCCACAAGGAACGTGAAAGCTGGCAGCAGCGCAATACACATATGCATGAGAAAGTTCTAAGAACCAGAAAATAAGATCAAGAAATAAACGTACAGCAAGTATATGCCAAAATTTGTATATAAATTTGGAAAAAGGATATATACATGAATATTTTGGCATGTACAATTTTATTTTTCAGTCCCGTTGCTCTCCCCTGCCATAATGTTCTTGCACAAACATTAGTTCTAACATACTTTAGAAGGGAAATTTTAGTTATATTTCAATATCAGTGTTACAAAAGTTTGAACAAGTTTTTCATGCCCTTCGTCAATAAATAAGACAGCTTCTAATCTAATATTCGAACTTGGACGACATCCCTAGGCAAGTTCATGGTCCGATAATATGTACAGGAGATTCTTGTCAATAGTTAGGGAATATAACCGGAGAATGATTTGCTCTAAGAAATTGATGCATTAAGAGAAACAATATTTACACCAAACTCAGAGTTTTGGAAGAAAGTTTTCACATGTTTGCGAATATAAAATCCATCTTAGTTATATATTATTGGAGATGATCAATGTAAATGAACTGGGAATATGTTGGCAGCAGGAATTTTGTTCCCACTTATTGTAAAAATTCAAGTAAATAAAATATATTTTGCCAAAAAATGTAAATACAATCTATTGAAACCGTAAGTATGTTTTGCTTGCAGACAACTATGTAAGGAAGCAACTGACCAGACTTTCTTACTGAAAGCACAACTACTAACAGAAAATATATCACAGATTTATAGTTACAAAAATAAGCTATATAACGTCTTGACAAGAAGCTGCTTACACTAATCTATGTTAATAATTGAATGATTTTCTTATATTGGAAAGTCAGTCCTTATTCTCTAAGCTCTTCCTTCAATTGTTTACTTTTTGACAGGAGATAGAGAAGGAGCACCTAGAACTAAACTATTGTTGTATGTACAAAAATAAGCTATTGTATAATGAATTCAGACATTAACTTAAATTAATAATGAAGCGATGGTGCTAAATCATCAATTTACCCTTAGTGCAAAATTAAATGTCAGTACCTATCAAATCACATGCAAATCAGCACAAAACACCAACTTCTTGCTACCTTGATGCGTTGCATTTCCTCTGTGTGTCTTGCCATCCACTCCATGTCAATGTATGCCCCTGGTTGCTAGTTCTCTAGCTTACCTTTAACAGAGGAACACACTATTGAGCATGTCGGCAATCAACTGAGCACAGTCCATGTCAACCATCATAGGTAGCTCTGTCCCATTGGGTTGCCAGGGAAAATACATGCACATAGCTACGCTTTGAGAGGATCATTTGTCATGAACCGTGTCAGGTCGTCTGAAGCCTACAGCAACATGCAGTTTGCCCTATTGTGAGCCATGTTAATCAAGAAGAGCAAAAAAACTGAAGGAACTAAACAGCTAACTGGCATTGAAAGAAAAAAAGTATGAATACCACCTAAAGAAAGTCACTTGAAAAGTCACCATATTGGGAGCGAATTCCTGCGATTGCAATATAACGATCAGCACCATATGAATGCAAGCACAATACCTTTATGTAGTTTCTTAATACCAATGTAATAATAAGAAATATGCACTTTCTTAATTCCTTTATCACTACAAACAAGATAAATGGTAAAAAAGTTCAATGTTACAACTGCACAAACTACCTAGAAATATATTACGGTCCTCAACTCCGGGATGCATCTCATGCAAGAAATCAAATAACTTGTTGACCAACATATTTGGAAACTTCCAATGAACCCTGAAACTTTGGATACTGAACCTTTTTGGGCAGTTGCGCAGGTCACAACCCAGGCAGGCTCGCATGTAGGACGGCGGCGGTAGCAGTGGGCAGGCTTGCACTTCTCCTCTAAAAATTTCAACATGAGACAATTTTTGCACAAGCTTAAAATCAAACATACCTCTGAAAATAACTTAAATAGCACTTTTGTCTCCTTTTCTTTCTACATCTATCTGTTAATCGAATTCCAAACCTTGGTTGATACTTAACTACAGCAGGTTCTGAACCTTGGTTCACATCTATAAATAACTCAGGTAAAGAACACTCTCTTTTTTATGCATCTACCAGTAAACCAAATTCTGCAGTTGATAACCACCGATTGCTATGTTCATATCTTTAAATAGTTATTTATCTTAGGCCTTCGACATCCAGGTTTATCATATTTGGATCGGCTAATGCAACATCATAGCAGAGCAGAAAATGCTTATCCCTAGTAGTAATTAGAGAAACTTCTGTGCAAACCTCATATCCTAAAGTTTATGTCATCAGTGGCATCACAACCATATGTGCGAAATGATAAACCCTGAGATCTTTCTACTCACATGGGACACAGATATTGGATGACCATGAGAAAATATGGTGACTGATCTTCCGATCATGGGGAGAAATCAAAATTGAAATAATCACTATGATTAGTGTATATGATATTAAAGCAGATTCATCATTTGAAAAACAAAAACTAAAGTATGTAGCAGGGTTATGTGTGTCAGGATAGAGGAGGCTGGATTAGCTAAATCTTGGACTATCCATGCAAGTAAGCTTATTTATGTGCTAATGAAATACAGTACTGCTGCTAATGCCATTGTGTATCGTCGAAATAGTAGCCTGGAAGATTAAGGTAGATTAATACATAGTACATATACCTGAAATGTGGAGGGGACGGAGTTGCTTTGCTAATGGAGTATCACAACCATATGTAGGCCTTGGTCTGGATCTACAAGCCAATCCTTCCTGCCCGGCGGCTTCTCCCCGGATTCGGCTTGGAGGAGGACGGGGTCGTGGTTTGGGAACCCCAACCAAGGGGGCTTCGCTGGATCCGAGAGGCCGCAGATCAGCCCTGGCACAGATGTGTTCTCCGTCCTCGGCGTGGTTCCTACGATGGTGCAGCAAGCCTAACAACGTCGAGGATGGCTGCAGATAGCGGTGGTGAAGGTTCGGTTGAACCTCCATGCGCGTGATGGGAGCCGGATGTGGGGGAGAGGGGCGTCCGCTCGTTGCCGAGGTGTAGCAGGAGGAGAGGAGACGAGCGAGGGGGCGCGGCGTCTATGGCAGGAGACGGATCCTTGGATTTGTTGGGCCGCCTGGCCCACTTGGTCGCGTGCGGGTGAGCGAAGAGGTAGGTGGGACGACCAAACTACGAAACGTATTCGAGAACCAACCTGAGGTTGGGTGGTTAGGAGGGTGGTTGTACCCCCAGCCCACCAGAGTTCAAACCCCAGGTTTGACATCTGTGTGTCTCATAACGGCGGAATATTCATTCAGTGGGAGGCGACGTTCCCGTCGACAGCGAGGCGCCCGTGGTGACTTCGTCAATTTCAAGATCCAATCCGCCAGCTCAGTCTTTCGGAGGTGCTCATAGGGGTAGGGTGTGCGTGTGTGCGTTCATAGGGGTGAGTGTATGCGCGTGTATGTGGGCGTCTACGTTTGTACTGTGTTTCTCAAAAAAAAAAAACTACGAAACGTATTCTGATGGCAGAATAAGGAACCAGTTTAGTCTTTTTAAGTAGTAGAGATATGACTAAACTCAACTTTCGTGGATGCCCTGATATGACTATTCAAAGGCTAAATAAGGTTTGTTTTTGATAGCTATTAAAGTCTAAGCTCTTTAAGGAAACATTTGAAAGGTTAAGCGTAATAGCCATAGTATTTAACTAATGAAACTTTTATCCAGTACTACTTGTCCACTCTTTTATCCATTTTTTTTTAGTTTCGCCTGACCTTCCCACCTTCACCATGTCCATTGCATGAAGGTGCTGGCGTATACAACGGTCTGATTTTTCTTCTGAACTGTTATGCTACGGAGTACAACGGATTGATTTGTATCGTCAACTCTTCACATGCATTATTAATTTTCCACGAACATGTTTGCCCATTCTTAAATCGATTGCTCGCCCCGCAACGTATAGAAAAACGTCTAAATCGCACATCCACGCTCCGTCGGCCGATCAGTTCCAAGCATCCACTCCAATACTTCAATAAACAAACTGTCTAGGAAAAATACGAACCAACGTCTACTTGCAGTTTGCAAAGCATTATTTAAGCAGCAATAAAAAAGCACGACAATTCCAGATCGCTTCCTCCCTACTCCTTGACCTATGGCAGATATATCAAATCCAAACCCTTTGCATACTTTACCAGCCCCATCATTATCATCGCAACCAACCGGGAATTTCCCAGCTCACGCTAACCCGTAAGCACACGGGATCATGTCCAGTCCAGTCCAGGTCACTCCACATGTGCCGGCCGGCCGGGCTGCGCCTGCGCCACCAGTGAGCGGCAGCACTGCCATGGAACGGGAGGCACACCCCAGAGGAATTCGGGGCGTAGGCAGGACACACAGGACAGGAGGAGGAGGGGCCATCTTCTCTTACCCGACTCAATTATCTGACGAGCATTAGGTGGGCAATTAGGGACATCCAGCCAGTGACCAACAAGGCAACAAGTCAAAAGGTCGAGCTAGCACCAACTATGATCAGCATTGGCCTTGGCCTAAGCGAAAGTTGTGTAGATTGATACTCATCTTCTATGTTTTTGTTGATGTTGCTGCTGGACCATTGATCACAGTCTATATAGCTAACCATTTTTGAAAAGCAAATAGGCAAACATCGTTGGAGGCAATTTGTTGAGGCTCCAAATTAAGCAGGGCAGGAGAATCTCATGAGGCATGGGAGCATGATCGAGCAGGTGGCGAAGCCTAAAAGTAAGGGCATTTCCGGGGTGTAAGTACATCTCCCAATGCCGCGATCCAAACGCAGCGAGGTGATCCGCTTTGATTCGCGGGAACATGAGAACATAAAATACCTGATCTACGGCCCGACGTGTGTCCTGCCGCGTCTATCCTAGGCCCACGTAGCAGTGACCGGACGCCCGCTTCGCCTTCTACACGTGACGTAGGGTAACCAAGGCAATACCCATACGTGATGGATTTGGGTTTTGGGGAAGAAGCGTATTGGTGGATTCGGCGGTGTACGCATAGGGGACAAAATGAGGTTTACCTAGCTTCAGGCTTCCAATGGAGAAACTCTACGTGTTGTTTATCTGCTTGTATTATGTATGATGGTTACAGGGAGTCACCGAGGAGGTGAAAGTGATGCTGATCTAGCGTAGCTAGGGTTTAACTTATCTCTCTTTTCTTACCATTGCCTGGTGGCCCCTCTTGGCTTTTATAGACGAAGCCAACGATTAGAACTTTCCTTTTTGAGCTTAGACCTTATTGGACGTGTTGAGTCCACGGACCTTTAGATGCCTCGCGCGGCCAACTCCATCTTGACGATGGAATCCTCATGGCCTTTTCTTAAGCCACACCAGGTATACCAATAAGAGGAACCCATGTAGGTGTACCCACATCAGCGCGCCAATACTGGTGTCGCTAGTCTTCTGCACCATCATCAATGTTGGTCGCTTCGCCTTCTATGTTGCCATCAATGCCGCGACTACTTGGACTGCATCGCCGGTTTTGATGGTGGCCATATTTCTGTCCTTGTTAAGGCGAGCAACTGCACCAGCCAGTCCCCACAACGCTCTCGCCATTGCATCCCATACCACCCGCAACCACAACGACAACGCTTCCATGGGCGAGTCTTGGTTGTGGGAGAAGATCAAGCACAACCATGAGGAGGGATCCTCGAGCTTCGGCGGGTGACCTCGTTGCGACCGCAACAGGCAATGCATCCTTGTGGACGTGGCGCGCTTGTTGTATGAGACGAGCACATCGGCAGGTTCGTCCGGCGTCAACATCAGCCCGGTATGGAACCTCAACGTGCAAAGGGTGCCTCTTGTGGGTATACTTTATGGGTATATCAACGGCATGGCCTCGATCCAGCAAGCCCGGGTGGCCCACAGATGGTGATGTGGAATGTGGCCCATCGGGCGGCCCACTTGCTGTAGATCTTGAAGGATGAAGTCCAGCCCAGGATCGAGGAGCCGGATCTCAACCGACCTACGAAGGAGGCCAGATCCGTTGAGGCCCATAAGGTATCCGGATCCTGCACGACATAGATGGAAGGCCGATCCTTGACATACACGGCAAGACATTGTACCGTAGTTAGGCAACTTGTATTCCGCCTAGGACTCTCCGTGTAAACCCTAGATCCATGCGTCTTTATAAGCCAGATCCCGGGAGCCCTAGAGGCACAACCACAACTCATTGTAACAACGCGAAAGCGCCCATATAATTCCAGACAAGCAGCAGTAGGCCATGTCTTCGAGCAGGTGTTCCGAAGCTGGGTAAATCGCGTACCACCGTACGGAGGACTCTCCGTCCTATGGCCCCTACTTCTTCTCCCCCTCGTGAGGATCCCTCCTCCAGGGTACCATCGAATAGGCAACGACAGTTGGCGCCCACCATGGGGCCAGCGGAGTCAGGAGGCCGGAACCTGGAGGGTTCCGCCATGGGAAGCTACGATGAATCCATCGATGTGGGGCGTGTTCTTTACGCCGGAAACTTTCCCATCGTCCCGCAGGACGAGTGCTGGATTCCGGCTAGGACCAAACCCATCAAGCTCTCCATCGTCCCGATTGGCGGCATACACGTCTTCATCGGCGAAACCGTCGATTCTGACGGAAACGCCCTAGTAAGTAACGCTGGCGCGACCGCCGCTGAGCAGGACGCAGTCGCGAAGATCCGATCTGAGATGCTGGAGCTTCCTATGGAAGATTCCACCTTAGATCTGGATAGCTTTAAAAGCTCCAAGAAAGGAGATGCTGGCTACCGCCAAGAAAATTTCCACCACCGCAGCGGCGATGCTCGAAGAAAGGCAAGAAGCCCAACAAGTAATGGATGGTTTCCTCCAAAGAGAGCGTGAAGCTGTTGACTCTTTGCAGAAGGCCAAAAAACTCCGAGAACATTGGGAGTCTATGATAAAGGACGCCCGCAAGGAAGCAGACAAGATCCGGCGGGAGGCCATTAACCCCCGCAAGATCACCTTCGCAACTCCCTCTAATCAGCAGCCGCTCACAACTCCAAAGGAGAACATGCAGAAGGCTGCAGAGCTTCTGAACAAGGAGAATGAGGAAATCGACATCAAGTACCTCCGCACGCTCGTCGCTTCAGCGGTACAGCAGCAGAGCAAGGCAGACACTTCGCGCAAGCTGGAATCTAACCCAGATCTATGCATATCCACTGCGCAAAAGGATGCCTCCAGAAGCAAACACCGCGACGACGAATCACGCACCGGATCCTCCGAGCGCAGAAGGAGAACCAGAGAACACCCAAATCCAATCCATGTACCATCAAAGACACCTCCGTCAGATCCGAAGAAGGGAAAGGATGCGATGTACACTGGTAGGGACAAGTACCGGAATCCTTCACCCCCGCCCAACGGGTACCCGCGTCCTCCACCTCCTCCTCGCCGTCGTAGTCCAGCCGGAAACGCCAAACCCCACGGGCCTGGTGGAATCAACATCCGTGACAACATGGTCCCCCAGAGGAACAGGAACAGGTAGAGCACGCCGGAACCTCGTCGGAGCCGGAACGACGAGCGCGACCCAGAGCCTCGCAGAAGCCGGAACGATGAAGGTGACCATCACCATGGTGAAGGCAGCCATCGAAGCCGGAGTCAGCATCGTGAAGGAAGAGGAGAATCTGAAGGCGGAAGCAAGAGGACGAACCGGCCCCCTCGCAGGTCTCCCTCCCCACCACCTAGCGGTGGAGGAGGAGGCGGAGGCGAAGGCCGACGATCTCGCTCGCGCTCAAAATCCCCCCGCAATGGCTCGCGTGATGCGCGGGAACGTCTCAACGAATACAGATCTGACTACATCGGCCCAAAGTGCTTTGGCAGGATGATTCGAGAGGAACCAAAGCCAAGGATGAACCTCAAGCTACCCGAAAACCTGAAGCATTATGATGGCAGCGAAAGGCCGGATACCTGGATCGAAGATTACTACAATGCAGTAACCTTCGCCGGAGGAACCCCTAACATAGCCTGCCGCATGCTCCAGTTGTACCTTGTAGGTCCATCCTGGATCTGGCTCAGTGACCTCGAGAAGAATTCCATCTTTTGCTGGTTCGACCTGAAGAACGCCTTCGAGAAGCACTTCAGGGGCACCTACAAAAGACCTGCCACAACAAGCGATCTACATGCATGTATCCAGAAGAAGGGTGAAACATCAAGGAGCTTCCTCACCCGGTGGTTAGCAACCAGGAACAAGTGCGAGAATGTTGATAATCGCACAGCCATGCACGCCTTCATAGGTGGATTGCAGCGGGGAGGACTGCTGCGGCACAAGCTCACTTGCTTGGTCAATGCCAACAAGCTGACTTTGGATGACATGATCACCATCGCTAGCGATCACACCGCCGTTGATGACGACGCAGGCGGAGATCTTGCAGCCACAGCCATACCTCTGCATCAGTAAAAGAAGAACCGTGACAATGGCAGCAGCAGCGGCACCAAGCGGAAAAATCCCCCTGGTGACCAAAGAAGCGGAGGATCCGACTTGATTTCCATGGCCTTCTAGCGAGGAGGCCAAGGAGGCGTAAGAGGCCGCGGCCGCGGTGGCGGAGCCGGCAGGGGCCAACAGCGTGGTGACGAGGTCACCGCTGCCGGAACCCGCACTCCCCAAACTTATGAAGAGTACAGAGACATGCCTTGCTTAGCCCACATTGATCCGGCTACCGGAAAGTCCTCTCACACCAATCGCAACTGCAAGTGGGTCAATGACCTCAAAACTGATCCGGAAGCAGGATACAAGCGAGCCCGCAAGCACCGCCCATGCGGCAAAGGTGGCAAGGGCAAAAAACAAGCACAAGGAGGAAGACAATTCCGAGGCGATGGATGAGGACGACGCTTCGCCGGATGCCAAGGAAGGACCCGCAGCTAACAAGTCCAACCCCTTCGTCAAAAAGAGTGCGGGTGCATATCACACCTTCCTCGGAACTCCAACAGTCCGCGCCAACAAATCAGCTCTCCGGATCCTGAACGCCACAGTTCCGGTTGTGCCGCAGTATGTCAGGTGGTCGGAAACTCCGTGTACGTTTGATAGGCAGGATCATCCTACCATCATTCCTAAAGAGTGCTATGCCTTGGTTGTAAGTCCCCGCATCGATGGGTATGATTTCTCCAAGTGCCTTATGGATGGCGGAGCCAGCTTGAACATCATGTACCTAGAGACTCTGGAGAGGATGAACCTTACCAAGGAACAGCTCAAACACAGCACCACTGAATTTCATGGTGTGGTTCCGGGTAAAAAGGCGAACTCCCTTGGCAGCATTAGACTTCCTGTGGCCTTCGGCGATGTTAACAATTTCCGTGAAGAGATGATCACGTTTGAGGTCGTGCCCTTCAAGAGCTCCTACCACGTCATCTTCGGCAGGCCCACCTACGACAAGTTTCACGCAAGAGCGTGCTACATCTACAACAAAGATCAAGATTCCGGGTCCCAATGGCATGATTACAGTATCCGTAGACTACAAGAAAGCTCACGAGTGCGAGTTAGGTGAAGCCGCCTTCGAAGAATCTGTGATATCTGGAGAGGAGCTGCAAGGCTACAGAGCCGCGGTGGATCCAAAAGAGATGCACACCACCAAGAAGTAGATCTCCGAACAGAAAACCTCGTTCAAGGCCGCGATAGAGACCAAGAAGATCGACTTCAAGGAAGGAGATAGTTCTAAACAGGTCTCGGTCGGAGCCAGCATGGACCCCAAATAGGAAGACGCGCTCGTCGAGTTCCTCCGCGCTAACATGGACATCTTCGCATGGCAACCTTCTGACATGTCCGGAGTACCTAGGGAACTCACCGAGCACTACCTCAACATAAATCCGGTGGCTAAACCGGTGAAGAAAGCTATGCGACGCTTTGGAGATAAGAAGCGCCGCGCCATAGGAATGGAACTAGCAAAGTTACTAGAGGCAGGTTTTGTAGTAGAAGTTATCCATACTGATTGGGTCGCAAACCCCGTCCTTGTACCCAAAAAGAATTCTGAAATACTAAGAATGTGCATCGATTACTCTGGCTTGAATAAGAATTGTCCGAAGGATCCGTTCCCCTTGCCGCGCATTGACCAAGTCATTGATTCGATGGCAGGGGCGGAACCTCTGTGTTTTCTTGACACATATTCCGGGCATCACCAGATCCGGATGAAGAAGTCCGACCAAAAGGTGACCTCGTTCATCACTCCGTTCGGCACTTACTCCTATGTCACCATGCCTTTTGGTTTGAAAAATGTAGGTGCCACCTACCAGCGTACGATGCAGCGGTGCTTAAAAGACCAAATTGGTCGAAACGTGCACGATTACGTTGACGACATCACGGTCATGACCCGGAAAGGATCCGACTTGATCAGCGACCTCACAAACCTTTGAGAACCTCCGACGATACAAGATGGTGTTAAATTTGCTGAAGTGCGTTTTTAGCGTCCCAGCCGGAAAACTCCTTGGCTTCATTGTCTCTCACAGGGGCATTGAAGTTAACCCGGAAAAAATCAAGGCAATATGTGCATCAAAAGCCAACTTGTCTCAAAGATGTGCAACGACTAACTGGTTGTGTTGCAGCAATCAGTAGGTTTATCAGCCGTCTTGGCGAGAAGGCGCTACCTTTATACAAGCTGCTGAGGAAAACAGACAAATTTGTCTGGGATGACGCAGCAGATGCAGCACTTCAGGGTTTGAAGGACATACTCACCTCCCCACCTATCCTAGTAGCTCCAGAAGAGGCAGAGCCTATGCTCCTTTACCTGGCAGCTTCCAACAAAGTCACCAGCCTCGTCATCGTGGTGGAGCGAAAGGAAGAAGGTCACGGATATGGAGTCCAGAGGCCAGTCTATTATATTAGCGAGGTACTAACGGAATCCAAACAAAGATACCCTCACTTTCAGAAGCTAGCCTACGGCGTGTTCCTAGGTAGCAGGAAGCTGAGACACTACTTCCAAGAGCAACCAATGACAGTCGTGAGCAAGGCTCCACTATCAAAGATTCTTAACAACGCTGAGGCAACAGGACGCACAACAAAGTGGGGCATTGAGTTATCTGCCTTCGACATCAACTACAAGGCCAGGACTGCGATCAAGTCCCAGATCCTGGCAGATTTTGTCGTAGATTGGACAGAAGCTCCGGATGCAGATCTGGAGCCGGAACCTGAAACTTGGGTCATGCACTTTGATGGATCCAAGCAGCATCAAGGCTCAGGAGCCGGAGTCACCCTGAAGTCCCCCACCGGAGAAGAATGCAGTACGTTCTGCAGATTCACTTCGAAGCTACAAATAACATGGCAGAATACGAGGCTCTACTACACGGTCTGCGCATCGCTAAGGAAATTGGGATCAAGCACATAATATGTTGCGGAGATTCCGACCTGGTGGCACAACAAGTAGCCGGAACCTGGAACGCCAGAAACTCCGTTATGGCGGCTTACAGAGACGAAGTTGACGAGATCGCCAAATGCTTCCTCGGATACGAAGTCAAGTACGTCTGGAGAGATGATAACACAACGGCTGATATGCTATCCAAGCTCGGATCCGGCAGGAAACCCATTCCACCCGAAATTTTCCTTGAGCACTTACGGATACCCTCGGTAAAGGGCGCTAACCCGGAAAATCCAGACGTGGCAGTTTCTCCTGCTAAGGAGGTGATGGTAATCACTCCGGCTTGGACCAAGCCTTTCCTGGACTACCTTTTAGACCCCAATAAGTTGCCCGAGGATGAGGTCCTCACACGACAGGTCGTCAGACGAGCAAGATCCTACACAATAATCGATGGACAACTCTACAAACGAAGTGCAAACGGGGTTTTTATGAAATTCGTCTCAAATCAAGATGGCATAGAAATCCTCAGAGAGATTCATGCTGGTGATTGCGGGCATCACGCCGCTCCCAGATCCCTCGTTGCTAAAGCCTTTCAGCAAGGATTTTACTGGCTCACAGGTAAAGAAGATGATGAGAAACTAGTAAAACCCTGTCGAGGCTACCAGTACTACGCTACTAAACCAAGTGCTCCAGCTCAGGAGCTCAAGACCATCCCTATCACATGGCCATTCGCGGTCTGGGGGCTTGATATGGTGGGAAAGCTGAAAAAATCATCTCCTGGCGGTTTTGAGTACCTCTTGGTCGCTATTGACAAATTCAGTAAATGGATCGAGGCAAAGCCAGTGAGAAAAGCCGATGGTGCTACAGCACTAAAATTCGTCTGCAGCCTCGTAGTGAGATACGGCATCCCGCACAACATAATCACACACAATGGCACAAACTTTGCTCAAGGAGAACTCAAGGATTATTGTCAGGACATAGGGATCCGGCTTGACCTAGCATCTGTGGCGCATCCGCAATCCCATGGACAGGTGGAGCGAGCCAATGGTCTCATACTAGCTGGAGTCAAGCCTCGCCTTGAAGAACTGATGCGTCGCGCATCCGGAGCTTGGGTAGAAGAGCTAGATGCTGTTCTGTGGAGTCTACGAACTACCCCTAACAGATCAACAGGATTCACCCCTTTCTTCCTAGTATACGGATCTGAAGCAGTGCTTCCCTCCGACATCATCCACGATTCACCGCGAGTTTCCGCCTACATCGAAGATACAGCTGACGAGGCCAGACAACTAAATGTGGACCTGATCGAAGAAGCTCGGAATTTAGCTGACCAACGTTCCACCATTTACCAGCAGAAACTCAGACGCTGCCATAGCCGTCGAGTTCGGAATCGCTCGTTTAGGGTAGGTGACCTGGTCCTCCGCCTTCGACAGGTGAAAGAGCATAAGTTGCAATCTCCATGGGAAGGACCTTTTGTTATTAGCAAAGTGCTACACAATGGATCGTACTACCTCGTTGATTTCCGCGAGAAATAAGATAAACCTGCAAATTGGTACCGGAAACGAAAACGGGAGGATCCGGATGATATCTATGATGAGACAGATCGTCCCTCGAATATAGCACAGCTACGTCCTTTCCACACTTAGCAATTTTTTCGAATTACATACTCTGTAATAGTTATACATCATCAATGAAATAAAGCATCTGGTTCACTCTTTGAGTCTTTTACCTCCTTTACTTGTTCATTTTTAGATCGTGTATGTTTTTCGACTAAAACCGCAGAGCTGGAAATTTCCGCCTAGGCGCGTATAAAAGTTGTGATTTTCCAAATCGTCCTTTAGGACGTAAGCTTAAGTTTTCTGGTGGAAAAGTTTTATGTTGCAAACTCATGGATTCCTGGTAGCGACTTTCGGCACCTCGGCTGGGGGCTTGTTTCCGCGGTTATTGACGGATTGCCATTGGGCTTCGTCGCCGCTGGCGAGCGTTTCCGGCTAAAGGTCTTCCGGCTCGTGGAAGGTCAAGTGAGCAAGCCAGAAAACATAGAAACCAGCACTTGCTTTCAACGAACGAAACATGCAAATAATTATAACGGATAGCAGGATAAGTTTTTTCTTCCCATGATGAATTTTTTTGTCCCTAGCTACTTAAGAACTTAAGTTATATTACAAACACTCGATGGGGCCAAAATGATGCATTGTTTTCTTCCCGCAGGAATAAGTTTTCTACTCCTCCTTAGCCGGAGAAGATTCACCTTTGTCGTCAACCTTTGGTTCGCCCTTCTCTTCTTCTTGGATAGGAGATGAGACATCATCATCACTTTCTTCATCTTCATCCCCCGGAGACGCTGCGCCGCCCTTGGGCTTGTCCTTCGTGGCATCCTTGGAGCTCGTCCAGGTATATTGGCTTCCGGATTCCGCAGGTCGAGCCTCCGCCTCGTGCTCCTTCTGAAGCTCTGATACGTCTCCGACGTATCGATAATTTCTTATGTTCCATGCCACATTATTGATGATTTCTACATGTTATATGCACACTTTATGTCATATTCGTGCATTTTCTGGAACTAACCTATTAACAAGATGCCGAAGTGCCGGTTCTCGTTTACTGCTGTTTTTGGTTTCGAAATCCTAGTAACGAAATATTCTCGGAATCGGACGAAATCAACGCCCAGGTTCCTATTTTTCCCGGAACCATCCAGAACACCCGAGAGCTACCAGGGAGGGGGCACAGGCCACCCAAACCCTAGGCCGGCGCGGCCAGGGGGGGCCCGCGCCACCCTATAGTGTGGGCCCCCCAGAAGCCCTCCTGCGCCGCCTCTTCGCCTATTTAAAGCCTCCGTCGCGAAAACCCTGAGACGTACGACGAAAACCACAGAAACCTTCCAGAGCCGCCGCCATCGCGAAGCCAAGATCCGGGGGACGGGATCTCTGTTCCGGCACGCTGCCGGAGCGGGGAAGTGCCCCGGAAGGCTTCTCCATCGACACCGCTGCCATCTCCACCGCCATCTTCATCACCGCTGCTGCTCCCATGAGGAGGGAGTAGTTCTCCATCGAGGCTCGGGGCTGTACCGGTAGCTATGTGGTTCATCTCTCCCATGTACCTCAATACAATAATCTCATGAGCTGCTTTACATGATTGAGATTCATATGAGTTTTGTATCACTACTATCTATGTGCTACTCTAGCAAAGTTATTAAAGTAGTTCTATTCCTCCTGCACGTGTGTAAAGGTGACGAGTGTGTGCACCGTGTTAGTACTTGGTTTATGCTATGATCATGATCTCTTGTAGATTGCGAAGTTAACTATTGCTATGATAATATTGATGTGATCTATTCCTCCTACATATGCATGAAGGTGACGAGTGTGCATGCTATGTTAGTACTTGGTTTAATCTGTTGATCTATCTTACACTATAAGGTTACTAAAATATGAACAAATTGTGGAGCTTGTTAACTCCGGCATTGAGGGTTCGTGTAATCCTACGCAATGCGTTCATCATCCAACAAGAGTGTAGAGTATGCATTTATCTATTCTGTTATGTGATCAATGTTGAGAGTGTCCACTAGTGAAAGTCTAATCCCTAGGCCTTGTTCCTAAATACTGCTGCGTTACTACTTGCTTGTTTCTTGTTTCACTGTGTTACTACTGCTGCAATACTACCACCATCAACTACACGCCAACAAGCTATTTTCTGGCACCGTTGCTACTGCTCATACTTATTCATACCACCTGTATTTCACTATCTCTTCGCCAAACTAGTGCACCTATTAGGTGTGTTGGGGACACAAGAGACTTCTTGCTTTGTGGTTGCGGGGTTGCATGAGAGGGATATCTTTGACCTCTTCCTCCCTGAGTTCGATAAACCTTGGGTGATCCACTTAAGGGAAAACTTGCTGCTGTTCTACAAACCTCTGCTCTTGGAGGCCCAACACTGTCTACAAGAAAGGAGGGGGAACGTAGACATCAGGGCTCCTGAAATATCTTCGAGCTATTGCTGTTACTCTCATCGGGAGCGCTGGTTCGTTGGAACCCAAGAAGATATGAAAACTATTACTCCCATCGGGAGCGCCGGTTCGTTGGAACCCAAGAAGATATGAAGACTATTACTCCCAACGGGGGCGCCGGTTCACTGGAAGTCAATAAGATATGAACACTATTACTCCCAACGGGAGCGCCGGTTCACTGGAATTCAAGAAGATATGAAGACTATTACTCCCAACGGGAGCGCCGGTTCACTGGAATTCAAGCAAGATTTGAAGACTCTTTATACCTGAAATTGCCATCTAAAAGCCTTTGAAAATACAAGTCCATTGAAGATTCGACTGTGCTCACGGTCCCTTGAAGATTCGACTGTGCTCAAGGTCCCTTGAAGATTCGACTGTGCTCACGGTCCCTTGAAGATTCGACTGTGCTCACCGTCCCTTGAAGATTCGACTGGGCTCACGGTCAACAAGCTATTTTCTGGCACCGTTGCTACTGCTCATACTTATTCATACCACCTGTATTTCACTATCTCTTCGCCAAACTAGTGCACCTATTAGGTGTGTTGGGGACACAAGAGACTTCTTGCTTTGTGGTTGCAGGGTTGCATGAGAGGGATATCTTTGACCTCTTCCTCCCGAGTTCGATAAACCTTGGGTGATCCACTTAAGGGAAAACTTGCTGCTGTTCTACAAACCTCTCGCTCTTGGAGGCCCAACACCGTCTACGGGAAAGGAGGGGAACGTAGACATCAAGCTAATTTTCTGGCGCCGTTGCCGGGGAGGAAAGGTAAAAGGTACTCACACTCCGTATCTCGGCTACTAAGCTATTTTCCGGCGTTGTAAGTACCCAAAGCTATTTCCTTTAGATCCTGCAATTGCATCTTTTTGTTTCTTGTTTACACTAGTTTGGCATAATGGACAACAATGAGCTTCTTATTCTATTTCCTGATTTAAGACATGGATGGTTTGATCCGAAAATTAAAAAACCCATGGAACATGTTAGCATGAATACTTTGAACACCATTGTTGCTAATGATATGGAAAATTCTAAGCTTGGGGAAGCTGGTTTTGATGAGCATGATCTTTTTAGTCCCGCAAGCATTGAGGAGAAAATTTACTTTGATGATACTCTACCTCCTATTTATGATGATTATAATGATAGTAGTCTTTTGGTACCACCTGTTATGGAGGATAAATTTGATTATGATTACAATATACCTCCTATATATGATAGCTACTTTGTTGAATTTGCTCCCACTACAACTAATAAAATTGATTATGCTTATGTTGGGAGTAGTAATAATTTTATGCATGAGACTCATGATAAGAATGCTTTATGTGATGGTTATATTGTTGAGTTTGCTCATGATACTACTGAAAGTTATTATGAGAGAGGAAAATATGGTTGTAGAAATTTTCATGTTACTAAAACACCTCTCTATGTGCTGAAATTTGTGAAGCTATACTTGTTTTATCTTCCTATGCTTGTTACTTTGCTTTTCATGAACTTGTTTATTTACAAGATTCCTATGCATAGGAAGCATGTTAGACTTAAATGTGTTTTGAATTTGCCTCTTGATGCTCTCTTTTGCTTCGAATACTATTTCTCGCGAGTGCATCATTAAAACTGCTGAGCCCATCTTAATGGCTATAAAGAAAAGAACTTCTTGGGAGATAACCCATGTGTTATTTTGCTACAGTACTTTATTTTATATTTGTGTCTTGGAAGTTGTTTACTACTGTAGCAACCTCTCCTTATCTTAGTTTTGTGTTTTGTTGTGCCAAGTAAAGTCTTTGATAGTAAAGTCAATACTAGATTTGGATTACTGCGCAGAAACTGTTTTCTTTGCTGTCACGAATCTGGGCAAAATTCTCTGTAGGTAACTCAGAAAATTATGCCAATTTACGTGAGTGATCCTCAGATATGTACGCAACTTTCATTCAATTTGAGCATTTTCATCTGAGCAAGTCTGGTGCCATTTTAAAATTCGTCTTTACGGACTGTTCTGTTTTGACAGATTCTGCCTTTTCTTTCGCATTGCTTCCTTTGCTATGTGGGATGGATTTCTTTGTTCCATTGACTTCCAGTAGCTTTGGGCAATGTCCAGAAGTGTTAAGAATGATTGTGTCACCTCTGAACATGTGGATTTTTGATTATGCACTAACCCTCTAATGAGTTTGTTTCGAGTTCGGTGTGAAGGAAGTTTTCAAGGGTCAAGAGAGGAGGATGATATACTATGATCAAGAAGAGTGAAAAAGTCTAAGCTTGGGGATGCCCCAGTGGTTCATCCCTGCATATTTCAAGAAGACTCAAGCATCTAAGCTTGGGGATGCCCAAGGCATCCCCTTCTTCATCGACAACATTATCAGGTTCCTCCCCTGAAACTATATTTTTATTCCATCACATCTTCTGTGCTTTGCTTGGAGCGTCGGTTTGTTTTTGTTTTTTGTTTTGTTTGAATAAAATGGATCCTAGCATTCACTTTATGGGAGAGAGACACGCTCCGCTGGTTCGTATGAACACATGTGTTCTTAGCTCATAATATTCATGGCGAAGTTTCTTCTTCGTTAAATTGTTATATGGTTGGAATTGGAAAATGATACATGTAGTAATTGCTATTAATGTCTTGGGTAATGTGATACTTGGCAATTGTTGTGCTCATGTTTAAGCTCTTGCATCATATGCTTTGCACCCATTAATGAAGAAATACATAGAGCATGCTAAAATCTGGTTTGCATATTTGGTTTCTCTAAGGTCTAGATAATTTCTAGTATTGAGTTTGAACAACAAGGAAGACGATGTAGATTCTTATAATGTTTTCAATATGTCTTTTATGTGAGTTTTGCTGCACCGGTTCATCCTTGTGTTTGTTTCAAATAAACCGTGCTAGCCTAAACCTTGTATCGAGAGGGAATACTTCTCATGCATCCAAAATACTTGAGCCAACCACTATGCCATTTGTGTCCACCATACCTACCTACTACATGGTATTTTCCGCCATTCCAAAGTAAATTGCTTGAGTGCTACCTTTAAAATTCCATTCTTCACCTTTGCAATATATAGCTCATGGGACAAATAGCTTAAAAACTATTGTGGTATTGAATATGTAATTATGCACTTTATCTCTTATTAAGTTGCTTGTTGTGCGATAACCATGTTCACTGGGGACGCCATCAACTATTCATTGTTGAATTTCATGTGAGTTGCTATGCATGTTCGTCTTGTCTGAAGTAAGAGCGATCTACCACCTTATGGTTAAGCATGCATATGTTAGAGAAGAACATTGGGCCGCTAACTAAAGCCATGATCCATGGTGGAAGTTTCAGTTTTGGACATATATCCTCAATCTCAAATGAGAAAATTATTAATTGTTGTTACATGCTTATGCATAAAAGAGGAGTCCATTATCTGTTGTCTATGTTGTCCCGGTATGGATGTCTAAGTTGAAGAATAATCAATAGCGAGAAATCCAATGCGAGCTTTCTCCTTAGACCTTTGTACGAGGCGGCATAGAGGTACCCCTTTGTGACACTTGGTAAAAACAGTGCATTGTGATGATCCGGTAGTCCAAGCTAATTAGGATAAGGTGCGGGCACTATTAGTATACTATGCATGAGGCTTGCAACTTGTAGGATATAATTTACATAACTCATATGCTTTATTACTACCGTTGACAAAATTGTTTCATGTTTTCAAAATCAAAGCTCTAGCACAAATATAGCAATCGATGCTTTTCCTCTATGGAGGACTATTCTTTTACTTTCAATGTTGAGTCAGTTCACCTATTTCTCTCCACCTCAAGAAGCAAACACTTGTGTGAACTATGCATTGATTCCTACATACTTGCTTATTGCACTTATTATATTACTCTATGTTGACAATATCCATGAGATATACATGTTACAAGTTGAAAGCAACCGCTGAAACTTAATCTTCTTTTGTGTTGCTTCAATGCTTTTACTTTGAATTATTGCTTTATGAGTTAACTCTTATGCAAGACTTATTGATGCTTGTCTTGAAGTGCTATTCATGAAAAGTCTTTGCTTTATGATTCACTTGTTTACTCATGTCATATACATTGTTTTGATCGCTGCATTCACTACATATGCTTTACAAATAGTATGATCAAGATTATGATGGCATGTCACTCCAGAAATTATCTGTGTTATCGTTTTACCTGCTCGGGACGAGCAGAACTAAGCTTGGGGATGTTGATACGTCTCCGACGTATCGATAATTTCTTATGTTCCATGCCACATTATTGATGATTTCTACATGTTATATGCACACTTTATGTCATATTCGTGCATTTTCTGGAACTAACCTATTAACAAGATGCCGAAGTGCCGGTTCTCGTTTTACTGCTGTTTTTGGTTTCAGAAATCCTAGTAACGAAATATTCTCGGAATCGTACGAAATCAACGCCCAGGTTCCTATTTTTCCCGGAACCATCCAGAACACCCGAGAGCTACCAGGGAGGGGGTACAGGCCACCCAAACCCTAGGCCGGCGCGGCCAGGGGGGCCCGCGCCACCCTATAGTGTGGGCCCCCCAGAAGCCCTCCTGCGCCGCCTCTTCGCCTATTTAAAGCCTCCGTCGCGAAAACCCTGAGACGTACGACGAAAACCACAGAAACCTTCCAGAGCCGCCGCCATCGCGAAGCCAAGATCTGGGGGACAGGATCTCTGTTCCGGCACGCTGCCGGAGCGGGGAAGTGCCCCCGGAAGGCTTCTCCATCGACACCGCTGCCATCTCCACCGCCATCTTCATCACCGCTGCTGCTCCCATGATGAGGGAGTAGTTCTCCATCGAGGCTCGGGGCTGTACCGGTAGCTATGTGGTTCATCTCTCCCATGTACCTCAATACAATAATCTCATGAGCTGCTTTACATGATTGAGATTCATATGAGTTTTGTATCACTACTATCTATGTGCTACTCTAGCAAAGTTATTAAAGTAGTTCTATTCCTCCCGCACGTGTGTAAAGGTGACAAGTGTGTGCACCGTGTTAGTACTTGGTTTATGCTATGATCATGATCTCTTGTAGATTGCGAAGTTAACTATTGCTATGATAATATTGATGTGACCTATTCCTCCTACATATGCATGAAGGTGACGAGTGTGCATGCTATGTTAGTACTTGGTTTAATCCGTTGATCTATCTTACACTATAAGGTTACTAAAATATGAACAAATTGTGGAGCTTGTTAACTCCGGCATTGAGGGTTCGTGTAATCCTACGCAATGCGTTCATCATCCAACAAGAGTGTAGAGTATGCATTTATCTATTCTGTTATGTGATCAATGTTGAGAGTGTCCACTAGTGAAAGTCTAATCCCTAGGCCTTGTTCCTAAATACTGCTGCGTTACTACTGCTTGTTTCTTGTTTCATCGTGTTACTATCTGCTGCAATACTACCACCATCAACTACACGCCAACAAGCTATTTTCTGGCACCGTTGCTACTGCTCATACTTATTCATACCACCTGTATTTCACTATCTCTTCGCCAAACTAGTGCACCTATTAGGTGTGTTGGGGACACAAGAGACTTCTTGCTTTGTGGTTGCGGGGTTGCATGAGAGGGATATCTTTGACCTCTTCCTCCCTGAGTTCGATAAACCTTGGGTGATCCACTTAAGGGAAAACTTGCTGCTGTTCTACAAACCTCTGCTCTTGGAGGCCCAACACTGTCTACAGGAAAGGAGGGGGAACGTAGACATCAAGCTCCGCTTCAAGAGGCTCGTCGGCTGGAAGAATCACCTTGTCATAAAATTCATTATGGCGGATCCTTCGGGCAATGCGGGTGTCGTAGCCGCTAACTGCATCCAGTAGCGCGTTGACGTCCGAAGCCGGAGGAACACTAGAAGTCACCCTATCAAGATCAAGACCCGGGTTATGTGCTAGGCACATGGCCAAGGACATGGCAGCAGCACCTCAGGCCGATGACGCCTGTAGATCCACGACCAGCTCCGGAAGAATATCCATTCTTTGGATAAGCTTGTGAACTTCGCATGTGCGGCTCTTTTTAATTGCCAAGTTATGGAAAATCTTCCGGGATGCTGAGATAAGGTCCTTGCAATCATCTCCGGCGAGCTGGAGAAGATCATCTCGGGGGAATTGGTTCCGACGCTCTTCAGCGTATCCAAGAGGCTCTGCATGCGACGATTGGAGATAAGCATAAAGATTGAGTTCAACGCATAAATTATTACATGAACTCCGGAGTTATACCCATGACGTCTGAAGGGACCGTAGCGAACAAGAGGGGGGGTGAATGGCGCTACGGCAAGTTTTAACCTTTTTCAATTTTAGCGCAACGCAAGGTAAAGGTGATAACTTTAGCAATAGCGGTGTTCCTACAATGATGCTAGGACATGTGCAACAAGTAAAGGAATCAACAAGATAGTAAGAGTAAGGAGCGAGACAACCGGAGGGCGCGGAGGCGAGGCGAGGTTTGTTTACCGCAGTTCCTTCCACAACAGGAAGTACGTCACGCGTTGAGGAGGTGCTAGCCTCACACAAGAGACTAGACGGCCACACCACGAAGGAAGGCCTCACCTTCTTCCTCGAGAGAGCTCCACGGAGGTGCTCTCCCTCTTCCACTAAGGCACCGGTCGAGGCGGTGATTCCTTCACAAGGTTGGGGCGAGCTCCACACACACAAGGATGCTCCCAACACCCTATGGAGCTAGTACATCACCAAGCTAGGCTCCATAGCTGCACATCTCCAATGCTCCACCATAGGAACCCATCTCCAATGCTCCACCAAAGGAACCCTTCCAATACTCCACCAAGAAGCTCTTCCAGTGCTCCACCAAGAAGCTCTTCCAGGTGCTCCACCAAGAAGCTCTTCCAGGTGCTCCACCAAGAAGCTCTTCCACCAAGGAACCCTAACACCAAGATCCACTAAGGACTACCACGAATTGGTGAACTTTCTCTCGGTAGAATGATAGATCGGGGTCTCCTCCACCACCTCTCAAAGTATGAGCAAGATTGGTTGGGTGGATGAGGAGATCCCCTCAAATTTGAGCTCAGCAACAATGGAGGAGAGAGAGAGAGAGAGAGAGAAGAGCTAGGGCGAGCTGGAGAAGAAGGGGCCTTTATATAGGTCCCTCCAAATCCAACCGTTACCTGCTGTTTCTGCCTAAGCGGTACTACCGCTTCTGGAAGCGGTACTACCGCTCTGAGTTCGAATCCCCACTGAACTTGTCCACGTGGACACATTGCGGTACTACCACTCGCGGTACCGCTTGAGGTACCGCAATAGGGTCCAGACCTTACTGGATCCCAAGCGGTACCCGAGCGGTACCAGAGCGGCACTACCGTAACGCGTTACGGTACTTAGCGCGGTACCGTGGGCGGTACTACCGCTCTCAAGCGGTACTACCGCTCAAGGTACCGTGAAGGTACCGCATCGTGTTCTGTGGGACATTTTCGCGTGCAAACCTCAGAGCGGTATCTCGGGCGGTACCAGTAGGGGTAGCGGTACTACCGCTCCTGGTACCGGTAGTACCGCTATGGCTGAAACAGCTTTTTCCTCTTTTCCTCTCCTACCATGTTACCTCGCGACACACACACAAAACCAGAAAGCCTAAGAACTACGCTTCGGTCTTCTGATCATAATGTGTTCGGCGAGGGTACCGTGCAACTCTGCAAACCTATCAATGACAAACTTTGTGCACGGTTAGAATTGTTCGAGTGTTGTTATCAAACACACAAAACACGGGATACGGATCTTGCTCTTACAATCTCCCCCTTTTGGTGTTTGATGACAACACACGAATTTGCAATAGTTCATAGGATATTATGATAAGGTATTTGGTTTGCAAGAGTAGGCGAAGCTCCCCCTAGATGTGTGCATATTTAAAATATGCATTTGTATACAAATGCACACATCCTAGAGAGCACTCCCCCTAAATTCTACAAACCAAGCACAAGTGCTAAGAAGAACATATGACAAGATTATGTAGCACAAGTACACTATAGAGGCAAGAGCATTTGTATATAGGGGAGTTTGGGTGAATCTTTCCATACCTTTGCCTTGAGAAAACCCAAACTCATCATAATAATAAGTGCCTCCATAGGAATGATGTGGCCAATCAAAGAATAAATAATGGGGACCATTGACCATTAAGCTACGCACGATTAAGTCTTAATACAAACGGGGGGATCGGGAGATCCACAAATAGAGTAGCAAACACACATACGAATAAAGTTTCGAATAACTAGGGGAAGGATTTGATGCCAAGGCCGAAAGAACCAAAACGAAGCCACCAAGCCCTTGGCATCCCCTTGCAAATTCCCGTCCTAATAGATCAACTTCTCCCCCTTTGGCATTGAGACACCAAAAAGGGAGAAGAAGCATACTAGCGTCCCAAGGGAATCACTCGTCGTCGTCATCCTCCTCGTCATCATCATCCTCGTTGTCATCACCTTCATCCTCGACGTCCTCCTCTTCCCCATACTCGCCTTCATCATCATCATCTTCTTGGGCAAGGCCCTTCCCATGAGGTGGCTCGGGGATGGATTCTTCGGAGCTTGACCAAACGAGCTTCGACGTCCACTCACCAGGAGGAGTGATGTTGTCCTCGGAGCCCTCGGAGACCGGGAGTTGCATGTGCCTCATCATCGCCTTTTGGCGTTGGCGGATCTTCTTGTTGTCGTGATGAGCTTGATACATCCTATCTTCGAGATCCCTCTTGAAGCAAAAGGACTTCTTGAGGCGAGCGGTGAGCTTGGCGAAGAGGCCCTTTTGCTTGATGGAGTTGGGCACATAGTCGGAGTCGTCGCTATCGGCTTCGTCTTCATCCTTGTCCTTGGGAGCTCCTTTGCCAAACCTTGGAAGGTCATGGTCCTTGACAAGAGGACTCTTCTCCTTGTGAATTGTGATGTTGGGGCGGCATTGTTCCAGAAGATTTCCGCGGCCTTCTTGATCCCACTTGATACAAATGAGCCTCATGAGGTAAGGAGCGTACTGAGGGAGCTTGCGAAGGAAAGCACAATCACGCATCTCATGCCAAATGTAATCCATGATATCCAGTTGCTTGCCGCGGCCCCTCATCTCATGTGTGCGCACAAGGAGATTCACAAGGAATCCATGCACCTCATCGTGGTTGGTATGCTTGGGGTTGATGGTGCTGCGGTAGATGCGGTTCATGATGTCGTAGACAGGTAGGAGGCCCTTGGTGCTTCCACACAACATTCTCCCTCGAATGTAGAGATCGGCCATTTTCTCCTTGGCCATGGGCTTGGCTTGGAGATGAATGCGGAAGGTGTTGGAGTCGTCTTCGGGGAGCTCATAACCAAGGCCTCTAGCGAAGTCTTGCCATGAGGCCTCCATCACATGCTCCTTTGTCATCCACTTCAAGGAGCGATAGCCTCCTTCATCCTCAAGAAAGACCACGGTGGCATAGAATTGGCAAATCACCTCCCGGGAGAAATCATGAGAAAAGGTCATTATAGGAATAAGACCTTGTTCCTCACATATCTCAAGTGCTTCTCCAAAGTAGTCGAGGTCGGAGTTGAGCTTCTCCATGCTTATTGAGTATTGAGGGCAACACTTGAACTCTTTGGCCCCATAGACCTCAGTGTAGATCCTCTCTTGATTGATATGATGAAAATAAGCATTTGGGCATTGGCGAGCATTTCTTGGGAGCGAATAAGGATTGGCCCCCCGCACCTCCAAGAACTGGCCTTTCTTTACATTAAGCATTGATTTTTGAGGTCCCCTTGCCCCTGCTGCTGCTTCTCTCTGTCGTTTAGTGGTCCTTGTTGGCATAATCTCCTCTTGTTCTTCCTCTCGATGATGACAAGAGGATGGCTTGACCTTGCCACCACGGGTCTTAGGAGCTCCTGTGAATAGCAAAGGTTTGGGAGGGAATAGGGGATAAGTGCACAAGCCGAGAAATTAAGGATCAAATTGGACACTAACAAGCAACATTGGTGACTTTAGACAGAGCGGTAGTACCGCAATTTCAATCCGGTAGTGCCGCTTTGACCGGTAGTACCGCCCTAGGATGAGCGGTACTACCGCTTAAGCTCCGCACAGCCAAATCGAGATCGGGTTCATGGTAAAAAATCGATCTAGAGTCACACATTGTTGCTAGCTAGTATCCCTGCACATGAATAGCTTCCAAGAATGCTTCTCCACCACAAAACTCCAACAAACCCTAGCATATGCATCTAGGGAGTTCAACACACCCTAGAGAGAGAAATTAGGGTTCATACCGGAGGACATGGCGGAGAAGGGGTTGGGGAAGCTTCTCCACGGAGGAGATTTGGCCGGCGGCGGCTGGAAAAGGAGATCGGGGCCGATCTCCTCGAGTTCTTGAGCTTGGAGGAGCTTTTGACTTGAGGTGGAAGAGGAGATGTGGTGATTTGGGGTAAACCCGACCCCAACCGGTACCTCTTGTCAAAAGATGCAAGCGGTAGTACCGCTCCTAAAAGCGGTAGTATCGCTTACTGGTACTGGCCCGGTACTTGGAGCGGTAGTACCGTTTTGGGGATAATTGTTCAGTTTCGTCAGAGAACTGCCCCAGAGCGGTAGTACCGGCCCAAGAAGCGGTAGTACCGTCCTCCAAATTCAAAAACCTCAGATTTTTGTGTAGACTTGTGCTTTTAGACTGAGTTGGCTCAAGAGATAGATGATAGCTTAGGATTAGATTACGAAACTGTTAAGGTACTACCCAACCAAGCTTGCAAGAATCAAAGCAAGAAAAACCAAGCTTGGGTGAATCTCCCGAGAAGAAACAAAGAGAAAAGAAGAAATGACAAACAAAAACAAGAAGAGAAACGAAAGGAAAAACAAAAGGAACAAAAACTCCTCGAGGAGGAGGTTTGGTGGCCGAAGCCACCGTGTAAGAGTTTGGTAGTGTGAGGTCACGTAGAGACCTAGGACTCACGACTACAACTCATCATGAAGCTCATAGTCACTTGATTGATGAATGGCATATTCTTTTGGGTTTCTTTGTGCATCATGGGGGGAGGGATAGCTCAATAATTTAAACCGCACTCCCCCTATGTTCATGCGTGCTTTACATCTAGACAGATGGCACAAGAGTGGCATAGGTATCCACTTATGACACAATGTCCGGATGATAAGCACAAAGGTAGAGAGGCAAACCTTGACGATAATCGATAGAGAGTGAGTCCATTGTCTTGTTGGGCACATTCGGGAAGAATTGATACTTGGGATTGCTATACCGTTGAATCCCATCATATCTTGCTCTTGAGTATGTCTTGTTCTTTGCTTGAATTATGAGAGAGTCTTGACGCTTTAGCACCCCGGCGAGAATCGATCAAAAGAGTAGGTTCTTGTGAAGTTCATTGATCTTCATCATAAATTGGGTCCTCGCCTTGTCCTCATTGATGTTGATGCCGAACTTGAGGTTGTGGAAGAGGTGACCTAGCACTTGGTTGTCCAATGGAAGAGACTTGGCCTTGTGGTGTAGATGGCTCCATATAGATGGAACTTCGTCCTTCCCCGGTACACATAGAAGGTAGCTTTTGAGATTGGCGAGTGCCAACACTCATCCTTCCTATGGTAATCGGGGGAATTGCATCTCCTTTCTCACAAGAAGCACTTCTCCTTCTCCAAAGAACTATCATATCTATCGAAATGTCTCATCACACACTACCACAAACCTCACAATAGACTCATACTCCATCATTATGCTTGAGTGTCTTCTTAGGTTTGTCTCTCACTTCCGGCAACCCTATGAGGTTAGGGTAAGAGTATTGCTAGGAGCAAAAGGTGGATTCCTTCTTTGCCAATGAAGAAATCCAAGATCTTGAGAACAAACTCCGTTCCATTGTTGCTTCTTCTTGCAAGGATTATTTCATAGAACTTGTATCGAAATTGTTTGAGAAGCTTCATCATGATTCATTTCCTTCCAACACAATTCCTACAAAACACAATCTCTACACAAAGAAGCAAATTCCATTAGTCCTAGACCGTGGCCTCTTGAAGAGACTAGCTCCACAAGAGGACCACTACATGTTCATAATAGTAGGTACAAAGACCCAAGAGTGTAGAGCAATGAACAAAGAGTACATAAGTAAGAGTCTTGACAAGGTAGGACTTGATCACCACCTTGTCAAGGCTCCAATACCTTTAAGCTTGCTTGTGTCATCGTCATGAGAAGATAGATATAAGAACTTGATGACGGCAACAAATTCCTTACTTCCGGACATAAGACTTGTGGCTTCAAGATAACCACCCAATAAGCACCTCCGAAAGCAAGGCCCTTCATGGATCAAGAGTTGGAAATAGGAGCCCACTTTTCAATGGGCCCTACCTTCATATTCTTTGCTTCATTGATCCTTCCTTCTCTCTCAATCTTCTTTGGCATAATTGCCACTTATCCTTTATTGCATAAGTCCTCGTGGGCTTCAATGACTCCTTCCAAGAATTGGACTTGAATTTGGAGACTCTCAATCTCGGACCTCAAGTCATTAGCTTCATCTTCTCGGTCCACTAGAGCTTCCTCAAGAAGAGAATTCCTTCTCAAGAGTGAATGCTTGTGTCTCTCCAAAGTGGCAATGCCGTCCTGATGATTACGGCAAATGTAATCTTTGCTTGAGAGTTTGTATTCTTCTATGGCTTCACCTTGCATAAGCTTGATCACCATAAGTTTGTCCTTGCTCCTCTTAAGATAAGCAATTTCATCCTCATGGTTACAACAAGTGACCTTTTCTTTGCTCAAACGGATCCACTCCAACAAGGACTCATTTTGCCTCTCATTCACTTCGACTAGCTTGGCCTTGTGTTTCTTTAGAGTGGCAATCTCTTCTTCATGATCACAACATTGCACCTTCTCTTTACTCAAGAGATAGTATTCTTCTAAGGCCTCCTCTTGAGTTGAGATGACATCCAAGAACTTTGCATTCTGTTTCCTCAAGAAGCATACTTCGTCAAGGAGCTTGTCACAACATGAATTAGGACCTTCATATTCTTTCTTCTTGGCAAAGGTTGCAACATCCTCAATTGACCATTCATGATTTTCTTCAAGATAATCCTTCATTGTCTTGAGCTTGTCCAACTAACCAAGAGCATAATCTCGATCCTTGAGTTGGGAGATGAGAGAGTTGTTGTAGTCTTCAAGAATAAGAGCACTAGTTTCAAGAGTCATACGCATGCACACTTCTTCCTCATAAGCTTGGGTGAGAGAGATAAGCTCCAATTCCTTCTTCTTTTCAAGTCCTTCATTTTCCACCATATGGTCTTCTTCTCCAAGCATGTTAGTTCTAGGCTTCTCGGTGGAGGAAATCTTGGTGACGTGGTTGTTGGGGAGTAGCTTGGAGAGCCGTTTGGGAAGGGGTCTAAACTTGCTCTTACGAATGAGGTATCCACCATATAAGTCCCTTGGCTTGTAGAGACAATCCGCAACGAAGTGACTTTTGTCGCGACAATTGAAGCAAGAGTTCCTTGATTTCGAGTTTGGTTTCTTGTTTCCACTCCAAGGAAGTAGAGCATTGTAGAACTTTTTCTCGATCCAACGGTCATCCACAAAAGTCGCTCCAAGGTCTTGCATTTGGATGGCGAAAGTAATAAGGCGTCGGTACATATCTTCGGGCGATTCTCCCTCTATCATGACAAATTCGTTGGCCATTGCTTCACTAGAATGAGAGCATTGGATACTCCCATTTCCAAGGAAGAGCTTGTCAAGATTGTTCCAAGCTTCCTTGGCGGTCTTGAGCGAGTGGATATAAGCGCGGTCCTTGGGAGGAATGGCCAAGTGAATCATGTCGATGGCGATGGCGTTGAGTTGGTGGTCCACCACTTCCCTTCTTGTCAAGTTCATTGGGTCTTGTGGTGAATATCCTTCTTCAATGATTCACCAAAGCTCGGTAGAGGTGCTGCGCATAAAAGAACGCATTAAGAGTTTCCAATCACCAAAGCTATTAGATTTGGTGGACCATGAGTCGAGATGCAAGGCATGGGCATTGGAACATCTAAGTCATAATCACTTGATGGAGATGCATCCTTCCCCTTTGATGAGGTGTCAACATCCTCAAGATCCTTTTCCCGATGTGAATTTGTTGATTGCTCAACAATCTCAACACAAGGAAAAGTGTCGACTTGTGATGGGGAAACATTGACACCTCTATTGGTATCTATGATGGGGTTAGATTTTGGAGTAATCAACTCCATCATCATAGCCTTCAATTGGGATACGATGGATGACTCCAATTTCTTGAGGTCATGCAAAGTAGCTGGAGTATTATCGGCACTTGATGATGGAGATGATTGCTCACGGAGAAGGGCTCCATTCACAACCACCTCTTGTTCGGCCATTTCTTAGGCGGTAAAGCCCGAGCAAGAAAACCTCGCTCTGATACCACTTGAAGGGATCGTAGCGAACAAGAGGGGGGTGAATGGCGCTACGGCAAGTTTTAACCTTTTTCAATTTTAGCGCAACGGAAGGTAAAGGTGACAACTTTAGCAATAGCGGTGTTCCTACAATGATGCTAGGACATGTGCAACAAGTAAAGGAATCAACAAGATAGTAAGAGTAAGGAGCGAGACAACCGGAGGGCGCGGAGGCGAGGCGAGATTTGTTTACCGCAGTTCCTTCCACAACAGGAAGTACGTCTGCGTTGAGGAGGTGCTAGTCTCACACAAGAGACTAGACGGCCACACCACGAAGGAAGGCCTCACCTTCTTCCTCGAGAGAGCTCCAAGGAGGTGCTCTCCCTCTTCCACTAAGGCACCGGTCGAGGCGGTGATTCCTACACAAGGTTGGGGCGAGCTCCACACACACAAGGATGCTCCCAACACCCTATGGAGCTAGTACATCACCAAGCTAGGCTCTATAGCTGCACATCTCCAATGCTCCACCATAGGAACCCATCTCCAATGCTCCACCAAAGGAACCCTTCCAATACTCCACCAAGAAGCTCTTCCAGTGCTCCACCAAGAAGCTCTTCCAGTGCTCCACCAAGAAGCTCTTCCAGTGCTCCACCAAGAAGCTTTTCCAGTGCTCCACCAAGAAGCTCTTCCACCAAGGAACCCTAACACCAAGATCCACTAAGGACTACCACGAATTGGTGAACTTTATCTCGGTAGAATGATAGATCGGGGTCTCCTCCACCACCTCTCAAAGTATGAGCAAGATTGGTTGGGTGGATGAGGAGATCCCCTCAAATTTGAGCTCAGCAACAATGGAGGAGAGAGAGAGAGAGAGAAGAGCTAGGGCGAGCTGGAGAAGAAGGGGCCTTTATATAGGTCCCTCCAAATCCAACCGTTACCTGATGTTTCTGCCTAAGCGGTACTACCGCTTCTGGAAGCGGTACTACCGCTCTGAGTTCGAATCCCCACTGAACTTGTCCACGTGGACACATTGCGGTACTACCGCTCGCGGTACCGCTTGAGGTACCGCAATAGGGTCCAGACCTTACTGGATCCCAAGCGGTACCCGAGCGGTACCAGAGCGGCACTACCGTAACGCGTTACGGTACTTAGCGCGGTACCGTGGGTGGTACTACCGCTCAAGGTACCGTGAAGGTACCGCATCGTGTTCTGTGGGACATTTTCGCGTGCAAACCTCAGAGCGGTATCTCGGGCGGTACCAGTAGGGGTAGCGGTACTACCGCTCCTGGTACCGGTAGTACCGCTATGGCTGAAACATCTTTTTCCTCTTTTCCTCTCCTACCATGTTACCTCGCGACACACACACAAAACCAGAAAGCCTAAGAACTACGCTTCGTTCTTCTGATCATAATGTGTTCGGCGAGGGTACCGTGCAACCTGCAAACCTATCAATGACAAACTTTGTGCACGGTTAGAATTGTTCGAGTGTTGTTATCAAACACACAAAACACGGGATACGGATCTTGCTCTTACAACGTCGTCGTTGAGTAAGTCCCAGTGCTTCTTCGCCGTTGATAAGGACATCCCTACCTCACTACTACCTCTGTCATTGCAAGTTGAAGATGATCCTGCTGTGAAGCTCAAGTCCAATGAAGTTATGATTGGACCAATGACACGAGCTCGTGCGAAGCTACTTAAACAACAGGTGAACTTGTTCCTAAATGATACTTTGATCGATGAGAGCTTTATACTGCCTAAGCCCTATTATTTTATGTATGATCAGGTATGAGGAGGGAGCAAGCATCGCACGAGGAGGAGAGAAGCAGCTGGACCAGAAGATGAACATGAAGCTGGACATGGAGCTGGACGTGAAGACATCCCATGAACGCGCGAGGGGGGAGCGGGAGGCATGCGCGAGAGGAGGAGAAGTTCCAGCCGGCGCCAGACCCGGTCGACCGGCCGTACCGCCGGGCCACCCGGTCCCAGGGCCGGTCCGACCGGCCCCCGCGCTGGATCCATCCGGTTTCAACCGAATTTTTGGCTTGTGCCAACCGGGCACTATCCAGTAAGCCTGGGAGGTCCGCCCGGTTGCCACCCGGCGCCACACCCGTTCCAGACCGAACCGGCCGGTCCCAGGCCCGGTCAACCGGATTCCAGACCGGCCGTGTCCGAGTCTGTCTCGACCAGATCTGTTCTGGATCGGTTATTTTTGTACTTTTTCGACCTGAGGTCATCCTGGATGCCTATATAAGTCCATAGGACGCCCCCAAAGTTGCTTTAGACCACGTTTAAGATAAACCCTAGTTCTTAGTTGTTTGCTCTAGCAAAACTATTGAATCCCTACACCATATTGCTTGATATTGTGTAGATCTGAAAGTCTTGTGTGATCTGCTGTTCCATTGGGAATTAGAAGGTTGCAACTTACCGCTTCGTGGTCAGCGGCTATGTGCGCAAGTGTGTGGAGTTGCGAATATCTTGCAGGGTTGAGAGCTGTTGCATTGGCGACAGGGACCAATCGAGAGATCTCGTTGCGTCAGACAAGTTATCATCCACTACATCGTCGTGTTCCTCCGCTGCTATCACCCCGTGATCATCATCACCACCGCTGCTTACTGAGAAGATCGAGCCACCCCTTATCAGCCGTCTCCATGTAATTCCGGAGCCCGTTGAGCTCCTTCTGTTGCTTCTGGATGGTTTCGCTATCAATTTTTCTTTTCAATTCAAACTCACCCTCTTTCCGGATGAGTTCCAAGTTCTTCTCCGCCAAATGCTTCTCTGCTTGATCTTTTTTCTTTTCCGCCTTTGCGAGCTTCGCATCTAGGTCTTTGTAAGAGGAGCGGAGGGTCTTGAGCTCGGTAGATGCTGTAGCGAGGGAAGATGATGCACCTATCCAAAGATAAGTCAAAATCTACTTGGAATTCGGAACATGGATTATTGGCAAGTAAGACGGAAACCAACCTTGGGCGTCCACCAGCTGCCTCTTCAGATCCGCGTTTTCCTGCTTAAAAGTTTGAAATTTTTCCGCCTGACTCAGGGTAACGCGGCGCTGCAGGGCAATGTTTTTATGTAGCTCATAGTGCAGTGCCTACTGTTCCTGTAAATAGAGACAGAGCAGGAGTAAATTCCGGTTATTCTACAAGTGGATCCTTTAGAAGCATTATTGCTTGGAACTTTTCCGCCATAATGCTTGGGGGCTACTACGACACTTTAAAATCTTCTTCAGTTTGAGTTTTTTTCTAAGTATTTAGGTGCTAACTAGTGACTAGTTTCCGCCTATATATTTGGGGGCTACTGGGAAGTACCTTGTGCTTGCAGAGGAGCTTGTCGAAGAACTAGCCGACCTCCTTCTTGAAATTCTGAATCTCCGACGACTCGGCATCAGGCTTTCCCCAGGCATTGTTCATCATGGCGTGAAGCAGATCTTGTTCAAGATCCCACTTTTCCGCCTCAGAAAGCTTGTTAAAAAACTTTGTTGCATACGCCTTGGGGGTCGAGGTAAGGTCAGTCGGATCTCCGAAGTTCTTCGGAAAAACGACGATGTCATTACCCGCAACTTCAGCTTTCCCCGAAGAGTTTACTTCCGCCTCCTCTTGACCCTGTACTTCAGCTTCTTCAGGGGCAGGTTTCTTTACCCCGGAGCTTTCTCCGCCCAGCTTTTCGCTACTAACCGGAATTATCTCCACTGGAGTTTTGGTAGCAGGAGAGGGAGATCGCTCAGCTTGAGGTGGAGACGGCTGGGGAGTTGCGTGAGAAGTGCTTGGTGGAGCTGGTGTTGGAGGGCCGACGGCCGGAGACTTTTCCATATATTTTGTAATAGGTTCCTGGACGTTGGTCCGCGTGGTGGTGGTGGTCGGATTCCTACAAACAGGCGAAGGAAATGAATAAGTAACAAGTTCTATCAAAGCAAAGATGCACTGTACTCGGAGACTTACGTGGCGCAGGGGATGATTGGGTGCGAACGTTTTCCTGCTGTTGTCAGCAGCTTAATGCGCTCACGCTCCGCCTTCGTGGAATCTAGTGGAGGTGGCTTCTGTTGCGGTCAGAAACCCACCGGCGAGCAGCGACGGGCAACACAATAGAGCCGGGAGGCTCCCAGGACTGCGGCTGGCCCTGGTCCCTCCGAGCGACGGCCCGCAAAGACTCGGCACGCACGTCCGATGCTGGTGCAAGGGTGTGCCACCTGACCTATACCTGGTCAGGAAGGTGATGGATGTGGCTCGCTTAGTTTCCTGCATGGCATACACGTAAACATAAAATACGAGCCTCGATCGGCTCTCAGGTTGTCCTGTGAATCGGCTCAAAGAGCCGATCCACCCATAATCCGTACGAGGTGTACGAATATATGGTGGTCCTGCTTGATCAAGATAAAGCTAAAACGACCTACTACGATTTAGGGTTTTCACCACATAATCGGAACATCCTACTCGTGATTGAGCCTGGCGGCTACGCACGGTGATCGTAAACCGACCCTAGACAAGGCCTAAAAACCAACACGAGGTTGATCCCCGGAACATCCTGTCTAGGGCTAGCAAACTACACCCTACGCGCCACTGGATCCTTCAACCCGTTTGTAAGGCCTAACTATGCGAGATATTAAACTAATCCTTGGAGAACAAGGAGCAATCATAACGGATCGGATCTACTAAATAAAGATCAAGCGGGGTGCCGCCCTTACACCTAAGATAGGTGTAAGGGCGGCTAGGCATCTCGGGGTTGCACGACGACGGCATATGATACGATGAACAATGCTAACCCTAACACGTCTAAGATAACTACGTTGCTCGCCATCAAAAAGGCTTCGATACGAGCAACGCATGAACATCGAATAAACTTATGCTTGCCTAGATCGCAAGATGCGATCTAGGCAGCATGATGCTTACCCGGAAGAAACCCTCGAGACAAGGGAGTTGGCGATGCGCCTAGATTGGTTTGTGGTGAACGTGATTGTTGTTTATTTCATAAACCCTAGATACATATTTATAGTCCATAGACTTTCTAACGTGGGAATAATCCCAACCGTGCACGAGCCAAACTCTAACTAACCGATACATATCCTACTATATTACAGATACACGGGCGAACTAGCCCAAACTTTGCATATAAGGCCGATTCATGTATTCCTTCCATGTATATTCTTCAAGCCCATCTTGATCGCGGCCCACCTCTGACTCGGTCAAATTCTGGTGATAACACATACCCCCCTGGTTTTGGAATTGATAATTCCAAAATCACTCTGCTTTTTCTTCGTCGGGCCATGTCGTGGCAGAACCGTCGCAGTATCCTTCATCATGATGCCTTGCCTTCAAGAGAGCCCTTAAATTCCTCCCACCAGCTCCAGTGATCCTCTTCTGCGTGAACTCCCATTTTTGAAGAAGTTGCGACGAAGGACCAGCCGATGACACCCCAATCGGCTTCTAAAACAGAGCATCTACCAGGTCAGCTGCCCCCCGAGCCTTAGTCAAGGCGAGAATAGCGGTGAGGATGCACAGATCAGACAAAGGGCTTTGAACTCAGGTAATTCTGAGACAGCCATCATGCCGAGCCAGCCAAACTTGCCCCCATCGATCGCCTCTTCCTCCGTTGAAAGCCGATATTGTAGACGAAACACCAACGGCTTAATAAGCAAAAGGCTGCCTTGCACGCCAAAACTGACGTTTCTGACAGTACTGCTGAACTGGCGTAAAGGGTTGGAAGTTCTCGAAGAGAAAGTTCGGGCACCACAATCGGCTTATTGCAGCTGAGGCAACTCTCATTGTGTACTCCCTCAAGGAAGCAGAAGGCCCCGAAGCTGAACTGAAGACCGACTTGCACGGACACGCAGCTGGTAGATCCTGTGTAATTTGCACTAGAGTCGATGGCCGTGCATTGGCTTTGTTCCTTAGTTCTAAAGTCGATGTCCGTGCATCGGCTGTACATCATGAGAATTTTTTTTTACTGGCCGATTTTCTATCGGCCCCCAATATTTCACTGCACATGTATCGCACATGTTCATCGATTAGGTGCCCCCGAGCCGAATCGCCGGTAGCTGCGGATATCGGCTCCGTGGTTAGCCAAGGTACTTGTATTTGGACGTCGGCTCCGTTAGGACCAATGTTGACTTCTTCTAGCTCATCGGCCAGACGTAAAACCGCTGCCCATTAGATCGACGTTGAACACGGGCGGAACGTATGGTGAGGATAATTTTGGCCGATTGCTGGAATCGGCCTCCATGTTGATTGAATCGCTCAATGAAGGTTTTGCAACGTTCGTTCATAGATCTTTGGGGCCGATCCCAAGGATCGGCCTCGCCACATTTGCTCATAGGTTTGTTCTTGCTATACGGTCAGGCCGGTGGATAAGACCAGCCTAACCCCGTCCTTCGTGACGTCGATGCGCTCGCAGTCGTCCAAATTGATGTCTGGGAGTGGCTCTTGGCCTGTTGTCTCCCAAACGTTCATGTCAGCCGTTGAAATCTCGGCTGAGTCATCTGCACGGACGACCTCTACTTCATCTCCATCCCACTGTATTACGCATTGGTGCATCGTGCATGGAATGCAACAGTTGGCGTGGATCCAATCTCTTCCTAGCAGGACAGCATAGGTGCTCGTGCTATCGACAATAAAGAACGTCGTAGGGATGGTTTTCCTTCCTACGGTCAGATCCACGTTCAGAACACCTTGTGCGTCAGACGCTTGGCCGTTGAAATTGCTCAATGTCACGTTGGTCTTGTTCAGATCCGAGCTAGAGCGTCCCAACCGACGTAGCATGGAGTATGGCATAATGTTGACTGCCGCTCCGGTGTCCACCAGCATCTTGTTGACAGGCTGCCCATCGATATAACCTTGCAAGTATAGGGCCTTCAGATGTCTGTAGCTTCTTTCTCGTGGCTTCTCAAAGATAATTGGCCGTGGGCCGCAGTCAAGTTGTGCCACAGGTGCTTCGTCTAAACCTGGAGCACTAAACTCCGTCGGAAGGATGAACACCATGTTTGTGCCAGCCGAGGTTTCATCATCGGCTTTCTTTTGTCTGGGGCGCCACACTTTCCTTTGTGGCCGACCTTCTTCGTCCAGGGTTCGCTGAATTTTAGCGGCCAGATCAGGCCGCGCCTTCCTCAACGTGTGCAGGTATAACCTTTCGGCTTCCTCCAGACCACGTAGTCGCTGAACCCTACGCTTTTGGGAACGGTTGAGTCCATCAGGGCACCACCTTGGCCGGTGGTACTTATCTTCTTCTTCTTCATCGTCTTCCAATTCCTCGAGGTCTTCCACCCGAAAGGACTCAGTGTGCTTGTTCCGAGGCGGGAGAGGCCCTAGACGTTTGAACATGGACACGTTAGCTGCATCCTTCCTCTTCTGTCTACATTCTGGGCAGTTGCCGATTGTAGGCAATCGGCTCATTCCTGAATCCCGGCGGTGTCTGAAGAAGGGACAGTCCCAGTGCCTATCCTCGTCGTCTTGCTCTCTTGACTTTTCCTTGGCATGGCGCTCATATCTCTCCTCATCGCGATCATGCCGACGATGTCTCCTGGTGTCCCCAGCCAGACGATCTCTTTCACCATCGTCGTTGGGTCGTCGGCGTTGGTCATATTGACCCACATACTTGTTGAGGAGGTGATCAGAGAGAGGTCGCTGATATCTCACATTCCTCACTTCTCCCTCTGTGATGTAGCGCTTGCCATCGTGACGGAGCCGATCATGTGAAACGGCTTCCTCTGTGTCCTTGCTACGAGAGCAGCTGCCCTCGTCTCCGTCCTTACCAGAGAGGTGTCCAGGTCCTACCATGTTGATATTGAACGAGAATCCTGGCTGGCACCCTCCAGGGTAAGTGCACTCCACCATGTTAACGGCGGGGAAAGGTTGTGTGTCGACTTTCATGGCGTACTGGCTGAAAATTACACGCCCTTGTTCTATCGCCATTTGGACTTGCTTTGCCGCCACACCTGCAGTCGTTGGTGGCATGGGTGAACGTGTTATGCCATTTGCAGTATGGCTTTCCATTCAGCTCCTGCGCCGTGGGGATCTTGTGGCCTTCGGGTACCTTTAGCTGCTTCTCCTTAAGTAAGAGGTCAAAAATCTTCTCAGCTTTGGTAACGTCGAAGTCAAACCCTCTGGGAGGACCTTGTGGCTTAACCCACTTGCAGGACACGGGGCTTGCCCCCGAGTCCATTCAGCCCTTGCTACCTCTTGATCTCCCGCGAGCCTTCGTCTTCATACGCCTCAACCGGGACCACCGCACGCTTGAATTTATCCCGGTATACATGCGGGTGGCGCTGTTCCTATGCGACGGCTTACGCACCATGTGCGCCAGTGAAGGGTAGTCTGCTTGGGAGGCCACGTCCTTGATCGGTGATGCGAGACCCACCACCGCCAATTCGACTGCTTCTTTTTCAGTCACACGAGCCGAATAGCATCGGTTCCTAACGGTCCTGAAGCGCTGGACGTATTCTGACACTGTTTCTCCGCGCTTTTGACGTACTTGTGCTAAATCGGCAATGCCAGCCTCGGAAGCCTTTGAGTGATACTGCATGTGGAACTGCTCTTCCAACTGCTTCCAAGTCCGGATTGAGTCTGGTGGCAGCGATGTGTACCACCCGAAAGCCGATCCTGTGAGGGACTGTGCGAAGAACCTCACACGCAGCTCATCCGATGCTTGAGATCGTGCCCGAGCTGTGCCAAATATCGGCTCACATGTTCGATGGAGCTGGAACCATCTGATCCATTAAACTTGGAGAAATCAGGGAGCCGATATTTGGGTGGTAGCGGGATCACCTCGTACTCGTTGGGCTACGGCTTGGAATAGCCGATTGTCCTCCTTTTCGGCATCATGCCGAGCCGGTCTCTCGGGATGGTGCGATCGATCGCGGTCTTGGCTGCGGGAGTCGAACTACGAAGATTCGCCGGAGTGGCATACTTAGCCAGCCATGCTTGCTTTTCCAGCTCCGAGCCAAGCTGCAAGAGCTGAGCTGCGGAGGTTTGTCGGAGTGGCATACTTAGCTAGCCACGTCCGCTTCTCAAGATCTGTTCCCGAAGTTCCTCCTGTTGTTCCGAAGTCCCCGTTCGTTGCGGTCCGGTTTGTGAGTGCCCGATTCTTGCGGTCCGGCACGTATGTGCACGTGTATCCGTGAGGGATCTCCTTAGGCGCCTCATGCAAGAACTGGTAGTCACTAGGGTCACCACCGATCTTGTAGACGACGTATGCCGGTGAGTTCGGCACTTCTGGTGCTGCCAACGCGAATGGCAGCGGTGGACGGGACTGGAGTGGCATTTCTCCTTGGTAAGTCCCGAGAGCTGGTCCTGACGGAGAGTACTGATGCCTCATAATTTCCTGGATCACCCGAAGGGCGATACGCTCCAAAGTGTTCACCAGGCTCTCAGAATGGCGGTGCAGCGAGTGAGCTACCATGAAGTTAATCTCCTGACGCGGGGACACTGGTGCGTTCTTCGACGGGGCGGACAGGTCCACTCCATCGAGCGCGCCTTCGAGGTGAGAACCCTTTCCACCCGACGCCATGTGAGCGGGTTACGTGAAAAGAGCCGATGAGGTCGGCTTCGAGGATTGCTTTGACCTCGTCATACTTCTTCTTGAGCTCCTCGGTCGGATCCTCGTACGTGGTCGGGGTGCCTTCCGCCATCTCGGATGTAGATGGCGATGCGGTTGATGTCGAAGATGGTCCCACCGGGCGTGCCGAAATGTGTTGCGGTCGGAAACCCACCGGCGAGCAGCGACGGGCAACACGATAGAGTCGGGAGGCTCCCGGGACTGCGGCTGGCCCTGGTCCCTCCGAGCGACGGCCCGCAAAGACTCGGCACGCACGTCCGATGCTTGGTGCAAGGGCGTGCCACCTGACCTATACCTGGTCAGGAAGGTGATGGATGTGTCTCGCTTAGTTTCCTGCATGGCATACACGTAAACATAAAATACGAGCCTCGATCGGCTCTCAGGTTGTCCTGTGAATCGGCTCAAAGAGCCGATCCACCCATGATCCGTACGAGGTGTACGAATATATGGTGGTCCTGCTTGATCAAGATAAAGCTAAAACGACCTACTACGATTTAGGGTTTTCACCACATAATCGGAACATCCTACTCGTGATTGAGCCTGGCGGCTACGCACGGTGATCGTAAACCAACCCTAGACAAGGCCTAAAAACCAACACGAGGTTTATCCCCGGAACATCCTGTCTAGGGCTAGCAAACTACACCCTACGCGCCACTGGATCCTTCAACCCGTTTGTAAGGCCTAACTATGCGAGATATTAAACTAATCCTTGGAGAACAAGGAGCAATCATAACGGATCGGATCTACTAAATAAAGATCAAGCGGGGTGCCGCCCTTACACCTAAGATAGGTGTAAGGGCGGCTAGACGTCTCGGGGTTGCACGACGACGACGCATATGATACGATGAACAATGCTAACCCTAACATGTCTAAGATAACTACGTTGCTCGCCATCAAAAAGGCTTCGATACGAGCAACGCATGAACAGCGAATAAACTTATACTGCCTAGATCGCAAGATGCGATCTAGGCAGCATGATGCTTACCCGGAAGAAACCCTCGAGACAAGGGAGTTGGCGATGCGCCTAGATTGGTTTGTGGTGAACGTGATTGTTGTTTATTTCATAAACCCTAGATACATATTTATAGTCCGTAGACTTTCTAACGTGGGAATAATCCCAACCGTGCACGAGCCAAACTCTAACTAACTGATACATATCCTACTATATTACAGATACACGGGCGAACTAGCCCAAACTTTGCATATAAGGCCGATTCATGTATTCCTTCCATGTATATTCTTCAAGCCCATCTTGATCACGGCCCACCTCTGACTCGGTCAAATTCTGGTGATAACAGCTTCACAACCTTGGCCTTCTTGGCGGAGGCCTCGCTGCTAGCTCCGACTTCGGAGCCGGAAGCTTTGGCGCGGGGACGCTTAGTAGGTCGAGGGGCAGCCTTTCGGGGTACTTGCTCCTCTTCCTCGTCGACGTCCTCCGGATCCTCCTCCACCGCTTCGCCGCTGACAGGGACTCGGAGTATGTTGCGGAAATCTTCCTCCGCCAAAGTATCGAGCTGGAAAAGAAATTGAGAAAAAGTTAGAACACATCGAAAATATGAGAAGTTGAGAATGCCAAAGGTACTAGCGCTTACCGGAGGACACTGGTCGTTTGTCTTGATATCTTTTATTATCTCCGGGACCGGTTGGCCCCGGCCAATCTTCACAAGTGTTTTGATTCTCCTCTTGAGAGAATCCGCAGGAAGGTCGTGGCGGGTTACTCGGAGAAGGTCATCCGCCCCGGTGTATGCGCAGATCAAGCGCGCATTGTACCGCAGCGGCTGGATCCGCCGAGAAAACCAGCTTAAGGTGAGTTGAGTTCCGGTTAGCCCGTCATGCACTAACCAAGAGATCCTTCGCGTAGCTTTTTCCAATATCGGAAATTGGGCAAGCGTGGGGACGAAGCTCCAGCTGTCACGTTCTTCCGGAGGCTTGTTGATGAATTTGGGCAGCCCATCATGGACACCCGGAACTGCGATATTCTTCACGTAGAACCATCCGGCGTTCCAGTACCGGACGGACTCGTGGGAGTCATGAGGTGGATACATACGACCAGATCGGAGCATGAAGGTCATGCTCCCGCAGTTCACCATGGCCTTGTCCTTCATCTCTTTCTTCACCCGGAAAAAATTGCCATAGTCGGACGTCTGGGCGAATTCTGAGGTGCCCTTCGCGAAGCGTTACGAAGTTCGAGAGGAGGAGATATGAGTTCGGACAGATATTGTGAGGTTGAAGTCTGTAAGTGGAAAGGATGGAGAGGAAGAATTCCGAACATGGGAGTGATAGACCGCGCTCAACCCAGGCTTTGGTCAGGACTCTTTCGTCCGTGTCTGGCTTGGGGACGTCGGAGTCACGCATGAAACTCCAATGCGAGGAAATAATGCCCTCATTTTGTAGGTCCCTTAGTTCCGCATCCTTGGTTTCGCATGGGCCACCACTGTCCCTTCTCGCCTTCTCGAATCCGGGCCTTGGAAGCCTTCTTCACTTCCGCCTCCTGCACCTTAGGAGCCATCCTAGCTTGTCCCTCAAGTTCTTCTTGGATTTGTTTGAGGGTGGGGATCCGGCCTAGTGCAGTCTTTGGAAGAGGCGAAAAATGGTTGAGCTAATTTGATGTCGGAAACATATGGTGGCAAGAATGCTAGGGGCTCCGGGCAGCTTGGGTCTAATGAGCTGGGTTCCAGACTATTCGGAGAACTACCAGTGCATTTGGGCGAACTAGGTAACATGCTTCCGGCTGCACCCATGCAAACTATTTTGAGTAGTCGGAATCTACACTAAGCTACTTCTTATTCTACAAGATCGGCACACTTACCTTTAATGGCGCGGTGGTTCTTCGGAACGCCGGCAAGGATGGGGTTGCCGGACTTGAAGCGCTGAGCTTCCGATGACTACGGATCGGCGGCGGAGACGTTTTCCCAATCAACCGTGGGAATCTCAGGTCGAGGAAGACCTTGGAGTGGCGGCGGGCGAAGCTCTCCGTGCGGAAGATCGCCGGAGATCAGATCTGGCGGGCGGCGCTGCGGGAGGAAGAAGACGAAGTGGGGATTGCGGTGAAAGAATGGGAAAGTTACCGCGCGCGGGGGTATTTATAGACCTCACGCGGAGATTCGTGATTCGGATCCAACGGTGGAAACGTAACGGTCACACCGTTGGATGGCTGACACGTGTCTTAGGTCAAAAACGGTAAAATAACGTGGAGGTAACTTAACTGTGTGCTTCCGAAATTTCCGGTTAAATATTTATATCTCCGAAAATTTAGCGCGGGAAAAGAGGAATTTGTGCGCGGGATAAGTGGAAAATCTGCTACATTGCCGTTACTGAAGAACAGATGATTTCCGAGAAGACGATGTCGGAAACAAGTAAAGTTTGGAAGCTCTTCAAGATTCTCTTCGGATCTGAGTTAAATGAAGTCGGAAGAATGATGAATCTCGGAGAACTTCGGGGGCTACTGTTGTGGGTATACTTTATGGGTATATCAACGACATGGCCTCAATCCGGCAAGCCCGGGTGGCCCACAGATGGTGATGTGGCATGTGGCCCATCGGGCGGCCCAGCTGTAGATCTTGAAGGATGAAGTCCAGCCCAGGAGCGAGGAGTCGGATCTCAACCGACCTACGAAGGAGGCCGGATCCGTTAAGGCCCATAAGGTATCCGGATCCTGCATGACATAGATGGAAGGCGGATCCTTGACATACACGACAAGACATTGTACCGTAGTTAGGCAACTTGTATTCCGGCTAGGACTCTCCGTGTAAACCCTAGATCCGTGCGTCTTTATAAGCCGGATCCCGGGAGCCCTAGAGGCACAACCACAACTCATTGTAGCAACGCGAAAGCGCCCATATAATTCCAGACAAGCAGCAGTAGGCCCTGTCTTCGAGCGGGTGTTCCGAAGCTGGGTAAATCGCGTACCACCGTCCCGAGGACTCTCCGCCCTATGGCCCCTACTTTTTCTCCCCCTCGTGAGGATCCCTCCTCCAGGGTACCGTCGAATAGGCAACGATAGTGCCAGTGCCGCATAAGTCACGGGAAGGGCCTGAGCTGCACCGGGAGATCCAGCTAGGTTGGGCACTCCTGCCACCCGATCTGCTTCAAGAACACACATTGCCATGAACTTGCCAATATGGGACACGTTCGGGCAGTGGGAATGGGATCCGCGTCACCACACTGCCTTCATGGGCGATGACAAGTCCTCCGTGGACGAGGAGGAGGCGGTCGCGGATGAGAAGCAAGAGCTGCTGGTGGACGGCTTTGACATCCTGAGCAAGGAGCTATGAGACGACACCCTCGACGACCTCGGGCTACTAACATACGAGAGGGAGATGTTGGTGATCGCGAAGAAGGAGGACGAGCTCCCTGTCCAACCGCTCGGGCAAGACGACGACGAAGCCCTGGGGATGGGCATCACCGCGTAGGAGATGGAGGCTCTGGCCGTGCAGCTGCCAGAGTCCCCGCTCGCGTTGGGACGATCATCTATGCCGTCGGTGACTCTACCACGCGAGACGTCGCCATGGGCGACATGATCCCCGCCTGCATCGATGGCTCCTGCATCGAGGACTCCTGCGCTAGCGCCAACGCCCCAGCACCAGCTTCGGCGCCGCTGGTTCCTTGGCCGTTTCCGTGGGATCCGTCAACGTTGGTCAACTTAGTCATCGCCAACGACGAGTAGGCAGTGCGGCAGGCGCAAACCCTAGCTAGGGTTTTATCAGTTTTTTTTATTTTAATGTCCTTTTTTATGTTTTTGCCATGTGCAAATTAATTATTTATAAATGAAATCTTAATCTAAAAAATGCTTCTGCTCGCTAGGTTTATGCCGGCCCAAATAGGACCAAGGGGCGGGCAAACCCACATTTGTGTGGTCCTACGTGCAGTTGTGAATTTTGGGTCACCAGTTTTGGGTAAGCTCGAAAAGCTGAATTTTTTTTCTGCCTTACCCATATCTTGTATATCCTTTTCTTTTTTTGCGGGGAAGTGAAGACTTATATTAAAGCACAGCTCCCTTGACCAAACCCGTTTTGCTTAGGAAAACATAAAACAGAGGCCGGGTTACACGTAACCCTTTATTTACAAACACTTAGAATTCATATTTTAAAATTTCAAAAACCTGAATCAAAACTTTACGTGTAGCTCAGCCTCCAAAATGCCACATTCATTTTGCTTATACCTATATAAAGTGTAAGGTATTCGAAAAGGAATGCTCTAATTATGCCAGGGCGGCAGTGGGCAGCCGACAGGGCTGGCCGAGCTGCTCACGCTGACCAGTTTCTCCGCTCCTTGAAAATCTTGTTGCTACAAGCCTACAACTCAGGTGCTTGATTCGTCACTTCCTACCCCTCCCTATTACGATACTATACTTAGAATAATTGTGTCGGTTACAATTGAGATGTGGGGTTTCTCCAAAACATTTCAAGAGAAAAGTATGCGTTTTATTAATTGGCAACTGTTGGCGAGGCAACCGAATTGAAGCCAGCTAGCATCGAGTACGCCAGCTGGTTTGACATGCGACAGTAGACTACCCGCGTGTTCTGTTCAACAATTCCTCGAGCTGTCGGCTGGCCGGCGTATAGTACCAGTAGAGTACAACTGCAATTCGAGCCGCCCGTGATCAGTGTTGACACTCAGGATTAGTTGAGACTCCAAATTAATCCTACCTGCTGATCGTTCAGAAATTCGATGCCACCTAATTCGTTGCATCACATGATTACTCTGCAAAGAAAATAGAAACCTAAACTTGATTGTTGCACTACATTTTGGGCTAAACTTGATTGGTGCACTACATTTTGGGTATGCCGCCATGACCTACATGAGCCACAGACTGTTCGTCGATAGTGATGCATGTTTGAGGCACTGCCGAGTTTGACGATCCTGTCAGTATCATCTAACTGCAGTCACATAAACACAACACTATATGTAGGTTTGTGTCTCTCTCTGCCGTCGTGTTACTTGGAAACCACTCTGGGATAAAGAGCACGCCCATGTTTGATGTCTCTTCCAACCTACCAAAACCAGCTGGGTTTCACACTTTCACTCACACTCACAGGTTTGTTAAGAACTAGATGCCAGAGGCAGAGCCATCAAGCAGTGACAAAAAGAAGGCCGATCACACTTGAGAAATGGCCATGCCAACAACCATTACCAACCGATCGAGATGAGACGAGCATGGCAACGAAAGCGTAGCTACCGCAGATCACATCGTATCTTAAATTAAGCAAGCATTACATACAGGAGCTGGTGTATGGCTGTCGTAGGTACAGTAGAGGCATCAACGAAGGAGTGTTACTTTCCAAGAATCAAAGCTTACAGAGCGACTGGCATACATGTGCTATAGTAGAATCGAATCAAAGCCCGTGAGAAAGAAGGCTGAAAAAGAAAAAGAAGAAAAACAATGAAGACATGCACAAGTTGTTGCTGATGAACCAAAAGTAGCTGGGAGGAGAGGAGGGAGGGAAGAGATCTGATGATCCGTGCAAAGAACTAAGCAATTTTTCCGGTCACTGCATTATAGGGAAGGCTCGTCGCCTTCGTTTTCAGGGCCGGTGACGGGGCTCTCTGTTGTTGTGGTGGTGTGCTGTCCGGAGCGCCGGATGTCGTCGATCCTGGCGGCAGCCTCGGCCATGGTGGGCCGCTTGTCGGGGTGCTGCGCGGAGCAGTCGATGGCGAGCTGGAGCAGCTGCACCATCTCCTCCTCGACGTTCTGGAACCTGAGGAGCTCCTGGTCGAACACCTCGGCGGTCCACTCCTCGCGCACGACGGACTGCACCCAGCGCGGCAGGTCGAGCCCCTCCTCGTTGACGACGGCGTGCGTGGGCGCCTTGCCGGTGAGCAGCTCGAGGAGGAGGACGCCGAAGCTGTAGACGTCGGCCTTCTGCGAGACGCGGCGGATGTCGGTGACCTCGGGCGCGCGGTAGCCGGAGACCCTGGTGGGCGAGAAGGAGGGCCCGACGAGCGTGGGCAGGCCGTGGTCCGACACCCGCGCCTCGTAGGTCTTGGTGAGCAGCACGTTGGAGGACTTGATGTTGCCGTGCGACGCCGTCGGGGAGGTGGTGTGGATGTAAGCCACCCCGCGCGCCGCCGCCAGCGCGATCGCCGACCTCGTCTCCCAGTCCAGCGGCGTCCGACCCGACGACCGGTTGCCTGCACGCACAGAAGAGAGAAAATTAACACGACAGTCCATCAAAAATATTACTGCGCTGGGCGTGCACGGTGCAATAGGACATTTTTCAGGTTCCGTTGGTCTTACGTTTTCATGTGCCATGTGTGCGCATCTATTCTATCACGAAGCATGATTCAAATCTGTACGCGAGGCGAAGGTGGGGGGCACATTATTGGCGCGAGAGGGATAGGAATCCCGAGGAACAGTGGCGCCAACTAAATGTCACATGGACGCATATCAAGTTTTTCAACTACCCTGCCCGGGCTCACATGCGCAACTTGCCACGAAATTTACCGGGAATCTGCAAGCTAATAATAACTCACGCGTACGTGACTGTATAGTTGGGAGTATTGTACTACGTACGTACTAGGGTGGAAAATTTCAAAACGAGCCTCCCGTCCATGGACCACACCCACAAGCTAAGAGGTCGAGTTGCTGTTCTAAATTGCAAATGCAAGGTCGTGCCAAGGGCAGTCATGGCTGTCACGTTGCAGCTTTCTTAAACTAGATCAGATCCCACGCAACTGAGCTGGAGAAGAAGAAGCCGACAACCCCGATACTATACTAGCGTACAAATTGCAGTTCGAGTGTTGTATGTAGCTAGCACCCCTTGCCATGGCGGAGCCCCTGGGCTGGCCCGGCAACGCCCCAATAAAGAAACCGGGCCAGGGGCGAGGCAGGGTAGGTCAGCCACGAGTGACGAGTGACCCCAATTGATCGTGCCGCGAGCAAACACTGTGTCTGAGCTGAACTGGTAAAAATTGTAAACGAAATGGACGGATCGGGCCGTGAAAGGGACGCGCCACCGTGCGGTTGTGGACTTTTTTCCGCCGGTGACGGAATATCGCCAGGCTGTTTGGGTCGATCGATCCATCCACCGACAGGACGGCAGAGAGCGGATAACGAACTGGCGCGTCGCCAAGCTTGCTGTAAGAAAAATGGTTTGGGTTTTGAGCTTTTTCTTTACCGTGGAGGAGCGCGGAGAGGCTGCCCATGGACATGTAGTCGTAGACGAGCAGCTTCTCGTCCTTGCTGAAGTAGTAGGCGCGGAGGGGCACCACCAGCTCGTGCTGCACGGCGCCGATGGCCGCGATGCGCTCCCGGAACTCCGGCTCGGGGAGGTCCACGTCCTTGAGCCGCTTCACGGCCACCGCCGCGCCGCTCTCCATCACCGCCTTGTACGCCGTCCCGAACGCGCCCTTGCCCAGCACCTCCGCCGACGCGCGCAGCAGGTCCTCCAGGTCGAACGGCGGGGCAGCGGCCATGGGCCCGAAGTAGATCAGCTTCTTCGACCCGGCCGTCGAGCCGCCAGACTTCGCGGCAGCCACCGCTGCTGCGGCTGCCGGCACTGCTCCGGCGGCGGCACCGTTCATCCCGTTGCCGGCTGCCGACCCGTTCTGCCCCTTGGGCTCCGCGTCCAGCGAGGCCATGTCCAGGCCGCGCCCCTTCTCCACCGTCGCCGCAGACCTAGCCCCGCTGGACTTCTTCCGGCAGAGGAAGAAAATCAACGCGAGCAGCAGCAGCACGCCGAACACGCAGCCGATGGCAATGCCGGCGATGGCGCCGCCGGAGAGCTTCTTCTTCTTCTTGCCGACGTCCGCGGCGCCGCCCGGGCCAGCGCCAGGTTCGGACCCGGCAGGCGTCTCCGCGGTCTCGCCGGGGCAGAGCCCGAGCGGGCCGCCGCAGAGCGACGTGCCCAAAAACGAGTCCTTGGGCATCTTCCGGAGCTTGGCGGGGATGGAGCCGTTGAGGCTGTTGTACGACACGTTGAACTGCTCCAGGGTGGGCAGGTCCAGCTTCGGGATCTCGCCCGCGAACTCGTTGCTCTCCAGGAGGAGCGACCCGAGCCGGTTGAGCTTGTTGAAGTCGGGCGAGATCTCGCCGGAGAGCTTGTTCTCGCCGATGTTGAGCCGCACCAGGTTCTTGAGCGTGTACAGCGACGCGGGGACCTCGCCGGAGAACGCGTTGTGCTGGAGGTAGAGCGCGCGGAGCTCGGTCATGCCGGAGACGTCGTCGGGGATGGGGCCGGTGAGCGCGTTGTAGCGGAGGGAGAGCGTACGGAGGGCCGTGAGGTTGCCGAGGACGCCCGAGGGGAGCGCGCCCATGAGGCCGGCGCCGGGGAGGCGGACCTCCACGACGCGGCCGCCCTCGCAGGCCACGCCCAGCCACTGGCACGTCTGCGTGCTGCTGTTCCACGACGGCAGCGCCGACCGCCCCACAGCTGTGCGCAGCGCCTGCAGGGCCTGCGTGTCGGTGTTGAGGTCGTCGGAGAGGTAGGCCGGGAGGAGTGCGGCGAGCACGAGGACGGCGAGGGCCGCCCTTCGCAGCCCCCGCATTGCCGCCATCACCGGCGGTGGGGAGTGGTGGGAGGTAGTTCAAGATAGTCTGTTTAGCTCAGGAAGAGCACTGCCATGGAGAAGAAGAAGAAACACACACACTCTCTCTCTCTTTGGTGGGTGGTAGTACTAGTAGCAGTAGTAGAAATAGAGTGGGCAGCAGGGCGGGGCAGGTCAGGGGCAATGCAATGCAATGGAATCTTGAATTATAATGGAAGATTTGGTTAGCTCAAGGAGCTGGAATGTGAGGGTGTGTGCCTGATTGTTGGCTCATCAATGGGCTTGATTGCTTGAATGATAGATTAACTAGGTGGCGCTTACTGGAGCCTAGTTGGAGAATTCCGCCTTTACTCTTTTCTTAATCCAAAGCTCTCCCACAGGAAAAGGCAGATTAGCAGGTGTGGAGTCTTTTGAGGCTAGATGAAAGGCTGGACGTGGGCACCAGCAGGACAAAAGACACCACTAAAATAATTACTCACTAACAGCGGTACTAACATTTCCATGATGAGCTCGCTCTTTGTTTAAAAATATTCGTGAGACAGACAGGTGAACCTGTGCTCGCTTTCACCCGGAATTCAAAAACTCCTAACCACCGCGAACCTTGGCATTTGTCGGTTTATCCTTGGGTCTTTCCTCCAGATCCGTCTGTCAGTAAGAATTTTCAAGCGGATGCTGCTGCTTCTACTGGCCCTAGTGGCATGTTACTCAGTTCACGAGCATTTATCGACCAGTTCCCCTGGCAGGCTACACACGGGTACGACTTCGTTTTGGCGTACATTACTTGAAATTTCGGCAACGCGTACATACGTACGAGTACATAGCAAGTACGGTAGAACACAGTAATAACCGATTAAGCTAACGGCCTCCAACGAACGCGCACCGGCAGGACAGGTCCTGGTCCAGCATCACACGCTTCACAGGCTCTTGTTGGTTCTGGTCAAGGAATCGCTCTGGATTACCCGGATCTGAGCGTCTAGTGGACGTGGTTTATGAATCCGCCGGGAGACGAGCTCGGCTTCCAGCTCGAGTTGCTTCTGCATTTCATCATCACAGTCAAGCACTCCAGCAAAAGAATGGCAGGTTGCTCGAGCCAACTTGATGCCCCGGTAGAAGAGAACACGAGCTCTGGCGAATCATGATGGTATGGCCCAAGGAAGCCTAGCAACTCGCGTGTTTGTTTATTTTGGTTAAGCATTGATCAACGGTAGGTCTTTCCAACCAGCGATCACGTACCAATTCTCTTGTTTAATCGGCTGGAAATTGAGATGGGCACCGTTCAGCGCCTATATATTCGCGGCAGCTCCATATTCTCTTGTCCCGGCCTGGCCCAATCATCTACTAGCAAGCTTTGCGATGCATTGCCCAGTTGGTTAGGTTTCAGGGACATTTGTTTCCTTTCTTCCATTTCTATCTTTCCTGGTTCCAAACTGTATTTTAAGCAGGTTGGTTCAAACTGAAACAATTTAGGTTGAAAGCATAGTACTACTAGTACCTACAGGAGGAAGAACAAGATTGCAAACACATTCCGTAGAACCAGGCTGAAAACCATCTACGAGACCAAAAATAATAAATGTAAGAGGTTGTGGACCAAAGGGTGCCTGTTTATAGCTAAGGAACAAAAGAGGCTTAGAGATGAAGTGGTTCATGTGGATGCTGTGAGTAGTAAATCTACCGGGAATGGAACTGAAGGAAAATAACTGTACAATGTAGAAGGAGTGTAACGCACTGGTGGTCTAAGAAGTTGCCACGCATGGCCACATTGGTCACCTACTCAGAAAATGTAACAATCGGGTCATCAAGTTGCGGGGATGATCTTCCGCTAATATGAGCTGGCCAAAGCACTCATGGAAGAATTAGCAGCTAGCAAGACCAGGAACGCAGCGGAATCTCATATGGCCAAAGATGATGCAGTATGTAGAATGGTGAACCAAATTCAGAGCGAGGATGAGGAGATGCTAGAAGGCGTACAGTCAGTGAAAGCTGCAGCTAAGGATGAGTTTGATTGTACTCAAGCTGGAGGTAGGGAGATGAAAACCATTGATGTAGAGACAGTCAGGAACCACAGGGCGACTATTACAGTTTCACTGTCCCTGACTAAAGCACCGTCAAGAACTGCTTTCTATACTGCTGCATCTCCCAGAAAGTCAAAAACCATCAGAGGAGATCCATGTGAAGCTAATGCAAATCAGGTGATCTCGTATTGAAATTCAAAGTTAACTGCAGGATGTCACAGATGGTTATCTACTTACCTTACTGTGTGTCATACCAAAATTCAGAAAGACAAAGTGGATGCAGGATGTTGCAGATGGTTTGCCTGTTTACCATACTGAGCTGGTATCAAACATGCTGGAAATTGTGTAGAACAATGAGGTAGATGCAGTTGCCATCTCCAAGCTGAACAATGTTGCACATAACCTGGCTCTCTACTTCTCTGGGAAGGGAGGTTTGGCGTGGGAGATGTAGAGACTGAATATCTGAAGCTCATAATCAGCTGATGAAATCAAGCACGGGCCTTTCACACATTTGAATTTCATCGCAACCAACATAGCTGCACAAACTCAAAGGCTGACCCAGCAACTGTGGGAGATTCATCTGGCTTGCACCATCTCTGAGGAGGAAAAGAGTTAAACACCTTCCAGGTGCAGCGAGATACACAGGCAACCACAAGCTGAGGCACCTCTCTGGAGAAATTGACTGACACTGCATGACGGCATATATGCTATTCCAGGTGCACCAGGATTTTCCCACTTGCCACAGTTGCAGAAAGTCAAATCGACCAAGGAGTCAGTACTAATCCTGAAGCTTTTGACCAAGATCTTCGCTATCTGGATTGACGATGCGTTGATTCTGAAAGCATGCTTGTGTGATTATCAAATATGCTACCTCCCAAACCTTCCCATCAATGGCAAGAATAATCATGAGCCTCTTGACTTCGATATGTTTGATCCTGGGAACATGCAGCTACAAGGTTGTTGGTCCTGCACTTGAGCAGAAAAACATCAATTATCCAGCTTTGCAAGGGGTATTGCTTGGAGTCATCATTATTCATGCAGGATGATTTCTTGATCTAAAGACTCTTTTCCTGGATGTCATGGATCAGATGCAGAAGACATGTCGGTCAAGAAGGTGTCCCACCAAGCTTCAAGAGTTGCATGATTATATCTGGTGTTCCTGGAGGGCTGGAACTTGTTCATTGTCTAGAGGCAGTGCTCCCCTGCTCCGGCCAACTTGATGCCCCGATAGAACTCGAGCTCTAGCGAATGATGATGGCGTGACCCAAGGAAGCCTAGCAACTCGCGTGTTTATTTATTTTGGTTAAGCATTGATCGACAGTAGGTCTTTCCAACCAGACATCACGTACCAATTCTGTTGTTTAATCGGCTGGAAATTGAGATGGGCACCGTTCAGCACCTACATATTCTCTTGTCTGAGTGTGGCGCAATCATATAGCAAGAGCTGTGATGCATTGCCCAATTGGTTAAGTTTTAGGGACACTTGTTTTATTCTTCCCTTTCTACCTTTCCTGCTTCCGAATTGTATTTTAATTAATCAGGTTGGTTGAAGCTAAAAGCCTAAAACAATTTAGGTTGAAAAGGATAGGACCAATACCTACAGGATGAAGAACAAGATTGCAACACGTTCAATAGAACAGCTAGAAGACTGGAATTGGTCAAGGAGGAGACGGAAATAATCGATGGAGAGGAAGTCAGAAACCAAAGGGCCCACTGTCAGAGCTAAGGAACAAAAGATACGTAAAGATGAAGTGGTTCATGAGGATGCTGCGGGCAGTAAATCCCCAGGAATGGAACTGAAGGAAAATAATTGGACAATCTACAAAATCCTTATGAAAGGATTAGCAGCAAGCAAGACCAATAATGCAGAGCAATCTCAGATGCCCAAAGATGATACAGTACGTATAGTGGTGAACCAAAACCAATGCAAGGGTGAGGAGATGCTAGAAAATGAATGAAATCTGGAGCTAAGGATGAGTTTGACTGCACACAATATGGACCTGGGGGGGATGAAAACAAGCTGGAGCTAAGGATGAGTTTGACTACGACAGTTCCAATATCAGTGACTAAAGCACCTTGAAAACTGCTTTCTATATTGCAGCATGTCCCAGAAAGTCAAAAAACTCTGGATGTTGCAGATGTTGCAGATGGTTATCTACTTACCTTACTGGGTTTCATATCAAATTCAGAAAGTCAAAGTGCAACACAGAAGTACAGGATGTTGAAGATGGTTACCATACTTACCATATTGAACTGGTTGTCGAACATGCTGGAGCTTGTGGAGAACGTTGAGGTAGATGCGGTTGCCATCTCCAACCTGAACAATGTGGCGCACGACATGGCTCTCTACTTTTCTAGCAAGGGAGGTTTGGCCTGGGAGATGTGCAGACTGAATATTTGGCATTTATAATCAGCTGATAAATCGAAGCTCGGATCTTTCACGCCTTTGAATTTCACCGCAGCCAACATAACTGCACAAACTGAGAAATTGTGTACTTGTTTGTTTCCATGACCAGACATTTGGCTAATTTGGAGCTGAAAGACTCACCCACTGACACAATAGCAGCAGCTATGAAGGACTGGTCCGGCTTGCACTAAATCTCTGAGCAGGACATGAGTTGAACACCTTACAGGACCATCGAAATACAGCATAAACAGGCAACCGTAAGGCTGAGGCACCTCTCTTTGAAGAAGTTGACTGACCCTGCATGACAGTAGCTATGATATTTCAGAGTGGACAAGTCAAATTAATTTTTCCACTTGTCACAATTGCAGACAGTTAAATCGAGCAAGGAATCAGTGGAGACACTGAAGCTTTTGACAGATACTTACTATCTGGATTGATGATGTGCATCATGCTGATTCTGAAGCGTGTTTGCATGATAGTCAAATATGTAATACTTCCAAAGCCTTGTCATCAGTGGCAACAATTATCTGAGCCTCTTGACTTCGATATGTTTGATCCTGAGAACATGCAACTACAAACATTGATATCGAAGGTGTTTGCCTCTAGCACTCGAGCAGAAAGACATCAATTATCTGGCTTTGCCAGGGGTGCCGCTTTGGGTCTCCGACAATATCATTCTTCATGCGCTATGTTTTTTTTCCATCTCGATACTCTTTTCCTGGGTGGCATGATCCAGCGCAGAAGAGATGTCAATCAAGGAGGTGTCCCCCACCAAGCTTCAAAAGTTATAGGTTACATCTGGCATTCTGGCGTTCCAGAAGGGCTGGACTTCGTCAATGTCTGGAGGCAGACCCTAAATTCAAAGAGAGTGGAGAAGTGACAACTGGAAGGTGAAGCTGCAAGATGTCCCAAAACACACGTGCAAGAAGAGATGCATTTTTCTGATCGCCCATCCATTAGTCCCTCATTGTCAGTATAACCTAAATGTTGACACAAACTTAAGGAGATTGTTGTCCTGGGTGCTTCTTTATTGATGATCCTATTTCTTCGCAAAATATTGTTTCTCTGCAGTACCTTATATTTACGCTTCTGACTTGTTTCCATATCTTTAGATGTTTATTATCTAGTCTATTAGAATATTTGTTCAGAATTTGTTGAGTGACAAATTAGAGGGACATGACAGTTAGAAACAAAGGAACAACCGAATAATTTGACACCATTTCCTGGGTACTGCAAGATACTAAGCATTTTCAAAGAACAAATGAAAGCATCGCACTGGAAAGATATATGTTTCATTCAGTGGATAAGAATTTCAAAAATATGTCTGATGAGTACTGCTACATAAGGATACACCATTTGCTAAGAAAAGTTACAATTTACAGCAGACTTGGAGACTGTTGTCATCCGTTTCCACCATTGCCAGAAAGTACAAATCCTTTATGAATAATTAAAGGACCCCTTCACACCATCCAAGCTTTCACCAAGGGATAACCTGTAAAAAAGAAGGGAAAGCCACATGTTGAGGTGAAGGAGCAACAATAGATAACCATATTCAGAGCCCAGAGAGTCTAACGTTCAATTATTACAGAAAACATGCCATGGTAGTACAGACTCAAGTTAGAAAAATAACGGTCCAAAAAATTTACTCTTTAAACATACACAACATATAATGAATAATAACAACACCAACATATAAACTACAATGTAGGTTGTAAAAAAAACTCAATTTGAAATAAAGTTATTTCTGTTTTCTTCCTGGAAGTAATATCTCAGTAAATAGCACAGGATCATGGAAATCAAAGTGATCTTCTGGTAAGCACGGGTATTTACAACGGGTAGAAATCCAATGGAACCCAGCAGGTTGCCCTCGATGAACACACTTGGACTAACCATCATTATGATGGGTCAAGCTGTTGGTTGACCAAACCTAAACACAGCAGCACTATAGACTGCAGCAGAGTCCAAGAGCAGCACTATAGACTGCAGCTGAGTGGAAAACGTAATAGGACTGAACAGTTGTTCTACTGCAGATAATGAAGGTTGTGGAATGTGGATGATGAGCACTTGACCAGACAAACATAAGGATTTGTTCGGTAGGATTGAAATTGCCCGCACTGCTGTGCTTGCTGTTTGCAAGAGCTATTGACCCGTTCTCGACTAGATCTCGCAGACAGCAGCAACACAGTAAGCAAGATTGAAATAGGCGCAGTGTAATCTCCCTCACTCAATTATCTACTTTGCTGGCATGTTATGGCAGGCTTAAAGGTCAGGCGTTTTAACAAGGATCAGGAAATTACTTGTTTGAATGCCCATAACTGACTGTTCCAGCATAAGTATCAAGCCTAATATAGACACCAGACATATACATAAGACTGTCCTTTGCAAGGACTGGCTTTGTGACTTGTGCAGCATGTGAGTTCGACCAGTAATCTGTATATTCATCAATAGATTTACATCAAAAGGTACAGTTATAAGAATTTGGGTCCAGTGAGAACTACTTATACATGAAGTAATCCATTGCCACAGGTCTAAGAGCCTTATTCCCAACTTCTCCAAATAGCCCATCTGACAGGAGACATTACTCCAAAATTATCTGTTCCTTTTCCTCCCTCTAAACCCAAACAGAAAGCAAAGCAATGTCATCATTCATGAAGCTAGGTACTAGAATCCATTTCAGAGTATTATCAGAACATTAAAGCAACATATTCCAGATATTTCGTGCTGTCTTACTTGACCATGCAGTACTTGTACTCTTGCCCGCGGATATAGTCCAGCTCCCCTTCCTCAAGCTGCGACAACACAGCAAAATCCCCATCATCAGAAGTCAAAGCAGCTATTCAGAAACAGCAGACGCATCGCTCCTCCACTCACCGGATCGCCGCCGTATATGAGGTTGTAGCACTCCGGCGAGGCGCAGCGTAACACGCAGTTCTCCTTCTCCGTGGCCGAGGACCTGCACGCGAACCCCCACAGCCCGCTGCGCGGAGCCGAGAGGAACAACCGTCAGAAACATAAATCAGATGCAGCCAGTCGAACGCAAAGCAGGAACGAGCGTGTCCGGCCACGTACTTCTCGATGTCGGCGTAGCAGGCGTTCTTCTTCTCCCGGATCTCGTTGTCCTGGAACAGGGAGTTGCAGGGTGAGACGGATGGATGGCAGGGGAGAAGCGTAGGGGGAGAGGTCAGGTGGGGAGACGTACGGTGATGGCGCGGGTAGAGGACTTGGCAGCGGCGGACGGCAGTGGGAGGAGAGCGAGGAGGAGTAGGAGGCAGCAGGCGGCGGGGATTTGCCGCCGCGGACTCCGGTGGAACGGGAGCGGCGGTGGACGGGGACGCATGGCGGGCGATGGATCGGCTGGGTCTGCGAGATGTTTCCGTGCCTCTCCGTCCCGGAACACATCACAAAGACCATATTCGAGTCACATTTTGCGAACTTCAAAATTGTATCTATTGAATTATTTGAAAACAATCATATTTTGGGTGAAACAAGTTTTGTTAGTAGTATTCCAACCACACTGCAAACATTCAGACGGCTACAGATCTGCTTCCTCCCCTAGCATAGCAATAGCATTTGCCGTGTGGGTATACCGTCTCCGTTTGTCATCGCAGCTCCTAATGCACAATTACAGCATTAAACAACACTTGGACAACGTGTCACCGATGCATGATCTGAGAAAAAAAAACAGAACCAACGAGATCACACATGAACTGGCGTATTAGTGCACCGAGCCAGTTAAAGCCCAAACACGTTGGGAGGTGAGCACATGTATTGTAAGAGGGTAAAACAGAGACTCGCCCAAATCAAAGTTCCATAATAATAATAAAAACTTGCGTATCTTCTTTCACATGTACACTAACAGTTTCAATCTTGGGTCAGTAGCTTCTTAAAAAAAAATCGGTATATTCTCTCACATGTTGTAACTTGTTCAAGTCATGAGTATCAGTCTAGTACAAATGTGTTGTTCTATTCCACTTAATAAAGCCTAGTACATCAACTTTCCCGTCTTTCCCCTACAGTAGCAAAGCTGGCGGGTGCAAAAACTATAATCACCGATCTGTCCGACCAAGATCATGCAACCGGATTCCAACCTGTTACACTGTTAACGTCCAACGAACAGCTTTACACAACTTCACCCTCCATCTTCAGCTTGTTCAGCTTTGGTTGCGCGATCATACTTCGTGCAAATCCTGAATTTACCCCTTCTGCTTATAACGAATATGAGTGTTGTGATCATGAAGCATCCTTCTAACAATCGGGCAGCCGGATGTATTCCTTGTTGAGAAGTCCATCGTGGAATAACAGACTGTGCACTGATTGAAGCAAATCTCTGATCCCCTCCATCACCCCTAGCATGGTATGCATGAAATTATTAGCAAAAAATGAATGGTAATTCTACAGATTTAGGGGATCTGAAGCCAAAACACTTAATTTCTGTCCTTTTGACTATGCATCAGAAGAAGCATGAGTTGTCTTGACTCTTTAATGTAGAAGTAGTATTGATGTATCAGTACAAGATATTACATTTGTTGCATTCTATTGCAAGATAAGTTAACAAGATAGTACATGTACCCGAAAAGATTCCTGACGGATCCCCAAAACGATAGTGTCTTCCTCGCCGAAGAATGATGACTTCTCTTATTCAAGTTTCCTCGGTTTACGTTGTCTGATTAAGCCAAATGTTAGGCAGTGAGAAGTCCCATGAATCATGTTCTAATGCAGACTTTATCAAAAAATGTACAAACGCAGAAGATGCTAACTACAATAAGTCAGAAAAGGTAAGACATACCATCATCAGGAACTGAAATACTCGGAGTTCCCTTTATTGCAGCAAGCTCTTCAACTAGTGAACGCGCCTGGTCACTGCATAAAAAGTACATTAAGAGTAACACATCAAAAAGCCCATGTTAACAACATAAAAATTACCTCTGTTCACTAATAAAGATGTTTTGGAAAGCCAAATTAGCTTTTCAAAACTTCTTATATTAGTGAACGGAGGGAGTAACATGCAATGCTACTGCTAGATTCTAGGATTTTCTAGTTCAGATCAGAAGGGCCACTATGAGAATCAGCAGGCTTACATTTGCAACCCGGTAATGCCAACAGAGAGGAAACAGCAAAAGGAAGACAGGGAAGGTCAGACGAAATATAAGAACTATGCCATGCGACTGCTGTTGCCTGCTGAGCCCGCAATCAGGCATGCCACACTTTTGGAACCACAAATGTGCTAGTTTTTAGAACTTCTAGATATTAATATTTAAGAGACGGTTCCGGCAATACCTAAAGTTGGACAAGATATCAACTCATCATAGAGTAATTTCGCAAAAAAAGAACTCATCATAGACGCTAGTTTTTCATCCATTTGCGTCTGCGCAGACAAAAAACGCGCTCCAACGGCTAGACGCAAAACATCCGCAGCATCTGTCCTGACGCAACGTGGACCAAATATGCGGCAGAAATGCGTCGTCCGTTTGGGCTGCATGGCCCGTCTCTCTCCTCCTTTAATGTAGGTAGGCCCATGTGATGGCCACTCCACACCACACAAATGGAATCTTTCTCTCTCTCCTCCCCTAATCAGTGCCTGGTAGGCCCTTGCGGTCAAAAAATGCGTCTCTGCCGCTGGAGAAGGGGCAAACGCATGCGGACATGTGACCACTTTTTGTGTCCATGCCCAACGCAAACGGACATAAAAATGCCACAAAAAGTGGTCACATGTCCGCATGCGTCTACCCCTTCTCCAGCGGCAGAGACGCATTTTTTGACCGCAAGGGCCTGCCATGCAATGATTAGGGGAGGAGAGAGAGAAAGATTCCATTTGTGTGGTGTGGAGTGCCAGCACATGCACATGGGCCTACCCTACATTAAAGGGGAGAGAGAAGGGGTCATGCAGCCCAAACGGACGCGCGGACGCATTCCTGCCGCATATTTGGTCCACGTTTGCGTCACGACGGACGATGCGGATGTTTTGCGTCTAGCCGCTGGAGCGTGTTTTTTGTCCACGCAGACGCAAATGGACGAAAAACGTCCGTTTGCGTCGCCCCGTTGGAGATGCCCTTAGAAAACACTGGCAACTCACACCTGATATTCTTCGGGATCTTCACCTTTATAACAAAGTTGTGATCTCCTCTATGGCTAGGCCTCTTAATGTCAGGAGCTCCCAGCAGTGCAAATTTCAACTTCTCTCCAGGCTGAATTCCAGGAGGAATATAAAGATCCTTCCATCCTTCTATTGTCTCAACCTGAAATAGCAAGATTGCTTTCTCCGTAAAGCTTGTGGGAGTCCTTCTAGCACAAAACAAGAATGTTTGCAGCATGACAGGATTAACAAAAGAATGTACTCTAGTTTTTAAAAGCACATCTAAGTTTTGTGTGATCCAACTTGAGAACAAAGATTCTTGCTTAAATTTTTTTGAGGAAACGGTTTTGAGCTGTTGAGTTTGACAGCTCACCTTTACTGTAGTTCCTAAAATTGCATCAGTGTAATCAATCGTGACATTGGAGTACAAATTGAGACCATCTCTGTGGATTCCTTCTCTTTCTTTAACACAAACAGATATATACAAGTCACCACTGACACCCCTGCATGATAAAATAGAAATGGATAAATAATAATAATATTTTATGCCGGCAAGTGAATCCTAATCAGCTGAACTGAAATGTGAGTTTTCATCCAGGCTGTATTACTCTGCTTAAGCTTTGTAAATTAATAATTCTGAGCACCTTGTTAATCTGTAAAAGTTTCAGTATGGACAGCTTACGCATAGCTTTGAACAAGTTAAAAGCTTAAACTAAACATGCAAAAAACTACACAGGGTTCATGAATTTACGTTATTATGTATTAGTTTCCCAGTGCTTGCCTTTGCTTATCAACACTACCTCCTCCAGTAATTCGAATGGCTGAGCCATCCTGTATACCTCCAGGTATCTCTACTTCTATACTTCGTTCAACTTTGACTTTGCCTGAACCATAGCACCTTGTGCAATGTTCAGTAATTATCTTACCACTGCCATCACAATTTAAGCAAGAAGATATCTGCAGAATGTAACAGGGCAATATACTAACTAAAGTGTATCATTCTGAATTTGCCAGACATTGAGCAATAGTAAACAGTGATAAAGAGAATAAATTATGTGGTAAATGCAACTACATATGGATACCAGATATCGAACACTTTAAATATATATATACATTTGCATGTAAGATATTCATATGTTGATGTTCATATACACAAATAAGACTAAGAGTATGCAGGTCCGGACGACAGGAACATCCTAGGCTAGTTAACTTAGCAGAATCTAATACTTGGTGTACAGCGTTTTTCTACAACTACTAAGAGTGCACAAAACACTATAATCTTAAATATGTTCACTTATAACCAGATTCCAAACATCTCAGGTTAGTGGAGAAACTAAATATAATATGATACAAACACGACGCAATAGCACAATAAAGTTCGATCCGATAAAAATTAATTGAGCAATAATAACAAGTAATAAAAGATAAAACTTGCAACATATTAATTGAGAAAGTCTGCCACGGAAAATAATTAATGGTTGACATGACACACAAAAAACAGTGAATTGACTCATTCCAATGAATTTAGCAAACGAGTCTACTTATTATTTATTTCAGAACAAGTTGGTCCATCTTGCCAACTTTCTCTAGCTAGGACATGTTACAAATCACCGCTGGGGTCACGGGTGTACTATTCCCCTTCTCTTGCTGATGCCAGGAACAAACAGTTTGTTGTAAGCATCATCATCCATCCAGAAGTTGAAGATGTGTTTCACGGAGGACAATTGAGAAGAACATAAGCCATCTTCAGTCTTAAGTTTCTAGGGCAGGTAGTTGAATAGCGTTGTACCCGTTGGTGAGCTTGTGACCATCCTCCTAAGAAGTACAACACATTTTACCGCAGGGACATGTCATTTTGAATCTATTGGCACACATATACGTGGAAAATTTAGTACTTATAGTCATCTTCAAGGATGTCAAATTGATGGCATGCGAAGCACCAATGAAAAGTAAGTGTGATTACCGCCGTACTTAGATGATCTTTGTCCATTATGACGGACAACTCATCTTGAACCTCTCTCGAATGACCGTTGGAACAATTAGCATCAACATGATCCAAATTTGTGATGCCATAACTTTAATTATCTTTTCCCATTGAATGCACCTGATCCCTAATGTCTTCTGTCTTATTGACGACACCCTCTGTACTATCGCCATCTTTGGCGCGACAGTATGCATATTTTCCAAATGAAGCCGAAGCTAGAGAACAGCAGGAGAGACATCTAACATTGGAAAACGCAAATCCTGTAGATAGACTCTTGTGGCGATACACACCTAGCATCTTTACACTGTTTAATCTCATTGATTACCTTAAAAGCATTATCTGCTGCTGGGTCGATTGGAAATGATGCACGGTCATGTTCATTATAGATTTACTTGAATAAATATTTAACTGCCTATCATGCTCGAGCAAGTTTCAATACTGATGTGACACTTATACCACATAAGTGGACCGGGGTGGCTTAATCAATGAGATTAAACAGTACAAAGATGCTAGGTAGGTATCGCCACCGGAGGATCTATAGGATTTATGATATTTCAATGTGCATTGTCTCTCCCGTTGTTCGCCAACTTCAACTTCATTTGGAAAATATGCATACTGTCGCATTCAAAGAGGGCGATAGTCTAGAAGATGTCGACAATCGGCCTCTTCTATTACCATGCTCACTGAATATTTCAAGATGAACAAGGTGGATCCTTATGCGTGGAACTTTTTGTACAAATAGTTCCCATAATTCTTCCGGTGGATTAAGGCTAAGAACATGTGGCAGAGAAGAAAATTAAGGGGTCAGAGGCAAGTAGGAAGAATTGTGTATGTGCATCATGCCGAAGGTGAGAGATACTTGCTCAGGGTGCTCATGAATCATGTGAGAGGTGTAACTTCATATGAGGTTTGAAAAGTGTGCATGGCAAGCCGTGCTTGACCTTTGAGAAGCGTGTGAAAAATGAGGTCTCATAGAGATCATTAAGTCCCTTGATGATTGTTTGACTGAGCCAGCTACTTTCCAGATGCCATGTTATCTAAGAAAGCTTTTCACGACTATTTTGGTATTTTGCAAGGCAACCAACATCCAATCATTATGGGAAAAGCACCCCGAGTCAATGTCTCAAGACAAACGTCGTAGCCACTCCAACTCCAACCAAGCAGCACTGAAACAGATGGTCCTTAGAGACATTAAGGATCAGGTGCATTCGACGGGAAAGGATATTAAAAGTTATGTCATCCCAGAATTGGATCCTGTTGATGATGATTGTTACAACGGTTCAAGAGGAGTTGTCTGTCACCATGGACAAAGATCATCAAAGTACGGCAGCAACCACAATCACTTTTCATCGGTGCTTGGCATGTCATCAGTTTGACATGCTTGAAGATAACTATATTGTTTATTAGCATTGTACCATCGTCGATGAATAGATATAGTAATTTTTCCACGTTATAGGTGTGCGTTAACAGATTAGAAATGACTTGTCTTACCGTGATGCGGTAAAAGGTGTTGTACTTTTTAGGAGGGATGCTCACAAGCTGGCCAACGAGGACAACATTGTTCAACTACATGCCTACTTAAAACTCAAGACCCAAGATGGATCAGGTTCTTCCCAAGCTTCCTCGGTGAAACACATCTTCAACTTTCTAGGATGGCGATGTTTATCACGCACAGCGCGTTTGTTCCTTGAAATAAGCAAAGGAAGAGGGGAATAGTACACCCGTGACCCCTGGCGCTACGGTGACCTGATGGAGCAACTTTATTAGACATGTAGTTTCAGAATAAATACTAAGTAGATTGGTCTACTGAACTTTTAATTCCAGCTTGTTAGAATATCAATTCTATGTTTCCCGTGTGCCATGTCTACCATTAACTATTTTGTGTGGCAGACTCTCACAATTACTATACTACAACTATGTGTCTTGTTTCTTACTTATTATTATCAATTGAAGGATTTTAATTGAAGCGAACCTTATTGTGTTATTGCATCGTGTTTGTACCATATTGTCTAACATGAGATGTTTGGATTCTGGTTATAAGAGAAAAAAATTAAGATTGTACAATCTTACTAGTTCAATGAAAAGCACAAACTCCACAAGTAACATTTTTGATGGTTGGCTCTAATAGAGGTACATTATCCCAAAGCTATATAGTAAAAACTCAGTAAGTTCGTATTAATGAAAGAAGTAAGGGTTATTAAACTCGGTAATTCAATATCCATGAAAGGATAAAGGTATGTTCCGATTAACTGTAGAGGTGTATAAACACAAGAATGACTGAAAACACAAAGTTTCAGTAGAATTGTCTAGATCACCTGAGATACTATACCAAAAGGTGTCTTCTGAGACTTCATCGACCTGCCTTGACCTCTGCATTGTGTACATTCTGTTATGCTATTGGATTTACCTCCAGATCCATGGCAAGTGCCACATGTTTCATGACGAAAAATACTGATCTCCCGTTTGCATCCAAGGATTGATTCTTTAAAAGGAATGAGAAGATCATAGCTGCAATACACAAACAAGGGTGTAACTATACAAAAATTAATTTTCACTGCTTTAATGTGAGACCAAAATTGTTTACCGAATATCAAGCCCCCTGTTATCCTTGACATTTGAACTGTAATGAAATCGCCCTGGACCCATGCCCCCAAAAATCTTGTCAGAACTACCGAAGAATGCATTGAAGAGTTCATATGGGTCAACCTGCAAAAGAAAACAAAACGCCAAAGATCACGTCACCTGAACTTTTTTTCAATTAAGACCTTCCATGTAAAGTTGAGTATCAGTTCAGATGCAAGATGCACACAACATACAGCCATTTGCAAGTTCACATGCTATTGCTGGTACAATGTTGGAGAGTTATTAGCAGTAGAAAACAACATCTACCAGTATGAAATAAATTTACATTCCTAAATAAGGAAAATACCTGATTGAAATGCAAAACGATCTCTTGGGTTTTTAATAAATAAATACCTCATGTGCACCGAAATCTCCACCTCCATGATTTCCATGAAGTCCTGTTTCTCCAAATCGATCATACAAAGATCTTTTCTCTTCATCCGAAAGAAACTGAAAGAAGCTACAGAATAAGTGAATCACATAACAGGGTAGCATCTGATAACATTGTGAATCGTCACAGTTCGGAAGTATACGGTCACCCAGACTTGTTGAATACAGGACCAAATGTACTGAGCAACAATGCAGCACACTAGTTTGATTTTCACTGAATGACGTTGTTGATAAACAAGGCACCAGTAAGTAAAAGGGTCACTTGCAAGTTGTAACCCCACAATACAGTGGATTAGCAGTGAAGTAACTAGCAAGTGTACGCACACAAACCAAACCATGCTGTTAAAAATTGAGTGCCCTATATTATTAGTAAGAGCAAGATAGTAAGTACATCTTGGTATACTAGTCGAACACTCGGGCACTCGGCGTATCCCTAGCTATTTAGCAGATACCAGAGAGCAGAAGATACCTCATATGCAGCACTTATCTCCTTAAATTTTTCTTCTGCCCCAGGGCTCTTGTTCATGTCTGGATGGTACTGGAATTGAAAAAGAAAAAAACAAGTAGGTCTCTCTGAACAGAACACACATTTAATGTGTAGACTGTATTACCTATGTATAGCTCTGTAATATTCAACAAAAAGTGGCACAAATATACAGGATTACCAAATCAGAAATTTCTAAAATCCATTATCTTGATTCAAGCTTTCCTTTTAAGAAAACTGGATGTATTTGAAATTAGGAAGATACAAAAAATAAGAATGTAGCAAATTACATTTAGTATATAACTTTGCAGAATCCCGTGAAGCTTAGCCGTGAGTGAATCACATTTTTGAAGGTAGAGGTACCTCTACCTTAAATAGATGTCTTATAATTGTCAAAATTTGAATGTATGGTTTATGGACGGAGGGAGTACTAGTCTAGTTCGTCACCAATGAATTACTGCTTAACTATGCCCACCTTAGTACCCCTTTTGTGAGATCTTACTTTCGCCAAGGACAAATCCCAAATAAGATCAATCATAGAACAATTATCTCTCTTATTACTTACTACTCTCTACACTCATATAGGTACGGGCAGGCAAACTGGACTGGATGTAACAGAAGAAGAGCATCAGACGATCTAAAGCTCCGGGAGGGGAGGGGCATGGGGATGGGGGCGAAGGGAGAGGGCGGCACCTTGCGCGCGAGGATCCGGTACGCGCTCTTGACCTCCCTCAGGGTGGCGTCGCGGCGGATGTTCAGCGTGGAGTAGTAGTCCTTCCCTCCGCGCTCGGCCGCCGCCGCCGCCGCTGCGGGCGACCCCCTCCCGAACGCGGCGGGGAGATGGGTTCGGGCGCGGGCGCTGGCGCGACGGGGGACTAGGCGGGGACGGGAGTGGAGCCTGCCGGAAGTGGACGGCCGCGGCGGGCGGGGGGACGATGTGGTGTTAGGCGGAGGGTTTGGGTTCGCGGGGAGGAAAAGCACGGCGGCCATGGAACTGGCCGGTGGCCGCCCCCGCAACAGAAACTGACCTGGGCGAATTTGTTGTTGCCAACAAGGGCAGAGAGTCGAGCTCAAAAACAGGAACGATAACAAGGCAACGAGAGAGACAGAGGATTTCTGTCTTCCTCTTTTTATTCCTCGATCGATTGCAACTGAAAACCGCTAGAAAATAGGATCAGAGACTGGGCTTACTGACGGGGTCATCCCACCAGTCCACCACCATCGCCGTATCCATCACCCCTGCAAAATCTCGTCCCATCCCACGAGGATCAGACGTGGTGACTAGACTAAGTCTAGAATGGACTCGTTTGGTTGCGAGATGGGAGCACTTGCGCATTGCGAACGGGGGCCACGATGAAGACCACCATGACATCGTCGGTCACGCCGGTGACGAAAATACCACCATGACACCGTCAGTCACGCAAGCATGGGCACGTCACCGACCACGAAGATGAAGACCACCATAGTACCGTCGTTCACGCCGGCTAGAAGCATCACCACCTCGCCGACCACGAGGACGAAGAGAACCATGACGCAATCGGTGACACCGGCCACAAGCATCACCATGTCGTCGACCACGAAGATAAGACCACCATGACACCGCCGGTCACGCCGGTCGCAAGCATCACCACGTCGCCGACCACGAAGACAAACACCACCATGACACGAAATTTTGTCAAAAAGGACCACCTGCCCCACTGAAATGTCAAAAAGGACCACCTGTGAACGGAATTGCCAAAAGTGCCGTGGCGGCAGCACGGCCAGGCGACGCGTGGCACCTGCCGCCGCAGCCGGTGGCGGCAGGGCCTGCCGCCGTCGCCCTGGCGGCACGTCACCTGCTGGTAGACGGCCGTGAAGGTCGCGCAGGCTGCCGCCCTAGCCGGTGGCGGCACGCCGACGTGGCATGCCTGCCGCCACGACCGGTGGTGGCATGTGCTGCTGCCCCGACAGCCCTCCACAGCGCGCTGACGGCGCTGATTCCCACGTACTTTTTCGAATTATTGTACTGCTTTTTGGCTGATTGCACTGATTGAGGCATGTTCCGCTAAATTTTCCCGCCTAATTCTCTCGCTCGGCTCGCTATAAAAGCCGGCGTCGAGTGTGCCTAATTCTCTCGCTCAGTTCGCTGATATTATTTGGTACACAAGTGCTCATACCTTAGCCAGCATGAGTGTGCCTTGGTCAGACCAGGATTTTAGACCGATGAAGGGAAAGAATGCAACTTTGCCGCCGGGGGTTAGAGCAGAGAGGTGTTGGTGTGGCCGCCTTGCGAAGGTGAAGGAAGTGGTGGATTTTTCGGATAAGTTCGGCATGAAATATTTCATGTGCGCATACTACGATCATGATCCACCCGCACATACAAGTTCATCGTCCTCGAGACCTGCGGTATGTTGTAACGAGCATGATTAAAAATCATATTTGTATGTCATTAATTTTCATTTATTAATCGTCTTATTTTTGTTGCGGTCTCCGCCGCCCCTTTGCAACTCGGTTTCACTTGGATAGACCAGGAGCAGCCGGATTGGGCGCGCCGTGAGGTGGAGGAAAAACAGAGGCGTGCGTGGGCAAGGTTCCATGAGGAGGAGCGTTTCGAAAAGGCTATTGCTAATGATAAAGCGATAAAGAGAGAGACAGATACAAAAATTAAGGGCAGAGCAAGCTCGAAATCGCGAGGTAAATCAGAAGGGGATGGATGATGAGGCTGCACGTAGATATGCAGAGGAAGAGGTGCGCAGGGAGGCCCGTGAAGCGGAAAGAAAGAGATTAAGAGAAAGGGCTGCTGAGTCGAAGGCAGCAGAAGAACGCGGCGACAAGACTGGAAAATGGCCACGTTGGACGTAGAGCAAATAGAGTGATTTGTTGTAGTAACTACGTATTTTAAATTCTGTTTTACTTTCGGCGTTGTATCTTAAATTCCGTTGTAGTGATTAGCCGTATTTTAATTTAAGTTATATTTCCAACTTTATTTCGGCAGATGTATTAATAATAAATGTTGGTTTCCCGGAAAAAGTTCGCGCGTAAATTTTCCCGCCTAAAGTTCCCGCCTTATTTTTTCCCGCCTAAAGTTCCCGCCTTATTTTTTCCCGCCAAAATTTCGCGCCATGAATTCCCGCCAAGATTTTCCGCCTTTTCTCTGAGCCGCGTGCTATAAAACCCCTCCCCGGGCATTCATTTGTTGTACACAATCGAAGTCGCCAGAAGATGGCTCCTCGGGGAGATCGTAGTTTTACTGCACGTATGGCTGCTCCTCTTATCTCCTCTGCTACTTCAGTTATGAGTGCCAATAACATAGAAAATGTCGAAGATCTGGTCACGAATGTGAATCTTCTCGTTGAGGTAGGCAAGCTTTTTTCTAAGCACGCAGGTATGCCTGGCCGAACTCCGGTGGAATTACGACAAGAGCTTCTTAGGTTGCAAGCAAGGTTTGAGAAGAAGAAACCGAAGGATGAGAAGGAACAAAAAGAATTTCTAAGTTATCCATATACATGGGCTTCCTCGACGGAGGATGACGAAGAAGTCTTCACGCCGAGGAGTCTGGCTAAGAGCAATGAATATTTCAAGGGAAAAAGCACTGCATCCGCTTGCGTTGACTCGGACGATGATTTTATGCCACCGAGTAAGAAGGGAAAGGCTAGTTCATCATCGAAGAGCAAGAAGAAGGGAAAAAAGTGAAGCTTATAATGTTACTCGTAGAGTTTATTTTAAGTTGTGGTGTTGGCATTGCCGATGTATCTTCATTTTGGTAGTAACTTAATTTTATGTTGAATTTTTTGCATGTTGACGTATCTTATTTTGAAGTACCTGTTGAATTATTATGCGAAATCATTGAAATATGTCTCATACTTAGGTCATACATAGATAGAAATTTAAGTTATGTTTTCATATTTATTTCGTCAGATAGTAACCCTTAATTTTATGTTGTATTTTTGCATGTTCATGTATCTTATTTTGAAAAACTGGTTGAATAATTATTCGAAATTATAGAAATATGTCTCATACATAGGTCATACATAGATAGAAATAATAGTAATATGGCAGAGTCGTCAACATATCACCCTTGTCGACGACGGCGTGGTGGTCTCTCGCTAGCACCGGAAGGCGACCAAGGATCTGGTATACGATGTTGGCGCAAACCTCGACCGTACTCGTTCGTTCTCCTCATCCGTGTGGGCCTCATAGTTCTGTGGTGGAGTTTGTAATACATGTTGAGATTGTGTCGCCGGAGGAATTAAACTGCCTTGTGTGCTTATAATGTCAGCTCCAAAGAATTCATTAAATATCCCTTGATTCTCGGGTTGACTAGAAGTTCCGGGATAGTATTCTTCCCGCATATGCTCGCACTACGTGGCGGGGCCATATTGTGGCCAAAATCAGCTATCATGTTGGGCCAAACAGGATCAAAAGATTGCTGCGTAAAAAAAATTAGTTGTAAGTAATAGACATGAATATTTATATGGGAGAAATTATATATTAAAATTGAAGGAACCTGTGGAGGAGGCATATTGTAGCCGAGTCCAGCTTCCGTCTCTGACCAGTTAGGTTCAAAAGATTGCTGCGGATGGAAAATATTCGTAAATAATAGGCGTAATTTTATGTTGTATGAGTGATTATTTATAAAATATGAACATACGCGAGTGGTGTTGTCGATGTTTGAAGTCTCCCCTTGGGTGTATGAAAATCGTTCCCCGAACGGATTAGTAGAGAAAATATTCTCCTCCTATTTTTAATGCGCAGAAGATAATATTTTTTGTAAAATCTTGTAGAAAAACGTACGCGCATTTATAATTTTAGATGTATCTGATAATACCTGTGTGGCGGCATGGGGCGGAGACATGCGAGCTGATTGTGAGCAGTCAAGTAGAGATGAGTCGACGCGTGCATATGATGGATTCCGCGTAGGAGGTTGGCTCGTACGCGCCATACTGCTCGTACGTGCCATACTGCTCGTACGCGTCATACTGCTCGTACGCGCCATACTGGGTCTAGACGACGGTGCATCTGGCATGTCGTACTCTCGCGTAACAACATCGTCATCTCGAACACAACCAAATCTTTTAAGCCCGTTCATGGCCGTATTAAAATACGCCTAATCAGGGACTTTCCTTCAGGAGTATTCACGTTTCGCATCCGCAAAGCATCCGACGCAGACCGAGCGATCTCCCTATATTCTTGTATCTGAAAATAGAAAATTCAAAGTATGAGAAAATGGTGTGGATATTTATTTCAATTGCAATAAACTCATATTTTTAAAGAATTGCAAGTACCGAGGTATCGCAATGGTATGCTGATGTTCGTTCAGTCCCTACAACCAGTGAATCTGTCGTCCTCTCTGGTGGAGGACCGGTGAGCAAAATCCTTGTGCTATTGCGATACCAATGATTGTAGTGGTCGTATGTGGCGTCACTATATGGTCTACCAATATAATAAATAATTGTCGTTAGCACATGTATAAAAATAATCGAAATAATTTAATACAAAACGTACCTATGCTCTTGCACTACATCAGATGCCGCATTATTAATCCACAACTCTATCCACTGTCTATTACGACTGCTCCAGTCGGCACAATTCAAACCTTTATTATCTTGCCTGAAATCAAATGATATATTTAATTAGGAAGATGTAAGTCATAAATAAAATGCAATACATTTTATATTGAAATGAGCGCACTTACGTGTGAACTAGATCGTCAAGTCTTCTCGGTAATGGTGGTGGAACAACCTGATAGAGCCCAAACTGCCGCATAACACGCTCTGGGTTATATGTCTCAACCATCCAAAGAAAGAGGAGGTGGCAGCGTGTTAACCATAAGTCGGAGCTCGTATACATATCAGCTTGTAGGTGGCTGAGCACCCCACACAGCGACATCATCCGTCCATGGGTTCCATCTGATCATGTGATCCTCTAGCCCCTCAAACTCCTGGTGGTATTCCGGGTAACAACCGTGCACCACATTTGTTGACCAATTTTTTTTAGCATGTACCCAACGAGATCCAAATGTCAGAGGGCCATGTATAGCCTGCCCAAAATCATATGGGTGGATTATGTTGGATAGGTGGGGACGTCCAACAGGTAGGTACTCCCATGACCATAGCCGAAGAAACTCATAGCCGACGGCAAGTATGTGGCCTTTAGATTTTTTCGGGGTGGCATGACATAACCCCTCGTATGTATGAGCAAGCATGGCTGAACCAAAGCTGTATATGGGCACTGGGAGGTAAGGGGCCATCTACTATCTCTTCGGCAATTTTAATCAAACTGGGGAGAACAACGTCACCGTGTGACGAAGGGAACATTATACCTAAGAGATACAAGCACATATGCAAATAGATGTCGTGCCAGCTTGACATTATCTCGCATTGGCAGGTAAGTTAGCAAAATGTGTGACTATCCAGCTCAGAGGCACACCTCTAGGACGGTTCCCACTGCGGGTGTTAACAGGAAATGGAACACCAAGCCGTGCTTCAACCTGTAGCGGCCAATTACTAGAATATGCTTGGGGGGCCACTGGATTACCAATGATAGGAAGAGCAGTAATCATGGACACATCTTTTAGGGTCGGTGTCAACTCTCCACAACGTAACTGAAAAGTGTGGGTCTCGGGTCTCCAACGATCAACAAGGGCTGACATAAGAGATGGGTCCAACAGAAACTTCTCTTTGCTTGATGTAAGCTTGGAATATGAAAGAAGTCCGTGAGCGCGCAAGTGATCCATATAACGAGCGTGAACATGGAGCCTATTTTTGATGCCGCGTAGCCTGAAGGGCTGAGGGGGGACGAAGTGGGAGTTCGGGTCCAACCATTGGTGACAACGGTGATCGGCATCAAACGACGCCTCTAAAAGGTCTGGTAAGTGCGACGTCATCACCTGTAAACATAATAATTATAAATATGTTACAAATATGAATAGAAATTATTATAAATATATTACAACACATTATGAATAGAAGTAATTATAAATTTATTACAGCAAATCATGCGCACAAATTATTATAAATATATTACATCACATCATGAATAGAAATAATCATAAATTTATTACAACAAATCATGACTACAAATTATTATAATTAACATCAAGCTGGGTTGTTGTTTCTATGGTACGGGCATTCCCTTCGCGCATGACCGGGACATCTGCAAACGCGACAACGGCGTGGTTCTCCCGACTGACTATGGTCCATGTCATTTCTATGACGGCGAGATTGACGTCGACCCTTCGCGGTCCTCTTCAACGTCGGGTCCGGAACCCATATGGTGGATTTATCCGGCCATACATCCCTATAGTGCTGCCCAATGCCCCATGTCCGAACTCATCATTCCATGTGTGCGTAGGTTGTATGTGTTGAAGTACGGAGATATGTAGGACCGCACGCTGATGTTCTCGTGGCTGAAGCAGCCTTGAGGACATGACTACAAGGGTATCCCAAAAGTTTTGGCTTGTTACAACTGCACTCACACGAGCTAGTTCCGAGGGTGACATCATGCTTTCTTGAGCCTCTGTGGTGGCCTCTCACAAACTTGGCGCGTACATGTATTTCCCACTTATTCCGAAGTGCGTCAATTTGACGGAAACCATGGCTTTGTGATTTTTTTGCTTTCTGGTCGAGATGTCGCTGCATCTTTTCGGACCATGGCTTGTTCGAGTGCGTCCCGAGCGTTGGCAACCTCGGACTCGTCTCGCAAAGTACGACAAAGTCCGGTTCCAAGTTTCGATAATCAACGCCGTGATAGGGAGGGCGCGCACACCTTTCAGCACACCATTGTACACCTCCGACATGTTGGTGGTCATTATGCCGTACCGTGCCCCGTAGTCGTGAGAAAGCGCCCACTTGCTTAAATCGGGGCAACTCTCGGCAATCCACGTAGACAAATTAATCGTCCCGGTATTGCCCCTCCGATCTCTTCTCTCGTGGCAACGCAGCTTTCTCAATTTCGGCATTGATTCCACTCCAAATTGCATTCATCTTCTCTTCTGTCTTCTGCATGCACATTCTCTTGAACAACTTGAACCAATCCTTGTTCTTGAACTTTGAGTAAAAATTGGCTGCTAAATGCCGCATGCACCACCTTGTCTATAGATCGGGCCACCCCCATTCTGGATCTTGTGCCACCTTCATAAATTCGAGCACACTCAATAGCCCCGTGTTGCGATCAGAGGTGATGCAAACATTGGGGCGATTTCCGACAACTGAAATCTTCAAGCAGCATAAGAACCAGAACCAGCTATCTTTGTTCTCGCTCTCCACCAATGCATATGCAATAGGAAGGAGCTGATTGTTTGCATCTGCTGCGATCGCCAACAGGAGTGTACCCTTGTACTTTCCAGTGAGGAAGGTACCATCTATTGACAACACCGGACGACAGTGTTGAAATGCCTGATACGTCCAAAACGTATATACTTTCCCGAACACTTTTGCTATTGTTTTGCCTCTAATTTGTGTATTTTGGATACAACTAACACGGACTAACGCTGTTTTCAGCAGAACTGTTCTGGTGTCTCGTTTTTGTGCAGAAATCCAACTTTCGGGAAAATCCTCGGAATTTATGCGAAGGCCCTATTTTTCCAGAATACCGACGGAGCCGAAGGACAACTCGGTGGAGGCCCGAGGGCCCCACACCATAGGGCGTCGCGGCCCGTGGGGGCCCGCGCGGCCATGTGGTGTGGCCCCTCGGCCGGCCTCCGACGCCCTCCTTTGGACTATTTATCGGCCTCGACCTAAAAACGCACGGAGGAAAGTCGAAGTCGCCGTAAACCCTCCGAACGCCGCCACATCGCGAAACTCCGTCGCGGGAGCCGAAGTCTCCGTTCTGGCACTCCGCCGGGACGGGGAATTGGAGGAGATCATCGCCGCCATCACCGCCAACGCCTCTACATCAACCAGCCATGTTTCCCCCATCCATGTGTGAGTAATTCCCCCGCTGTAGGCCGAAGGGGATGGTAGGGATTGGATGAGATTGGTCATGTAATAGTCATAAGATTGTTAGGGCATAGTGCCTAGTGTCCGTAATTGGTACTTTGATGATATTGTTGCAACTTGTTATGCTTAATGCTTGTCACTAGGGCCCGAGTGCCATGATCTCAGATCTGAACATGTTATTGTTTCATCAAGATATTCATTGTTTATGGTCTTACCTATAAGTTGTATACACATGTCGCTGTCCGGAACCAATGGCCCCGAAGTGACAAGAATTGGGACAACCGGAGGGGATGGTAGTGATGTGAGGATCACATGTGTTCACGGAGTGTTAATGCTTTGCTCCGGTACTCTATTAAAAGGAGTACCTTAATATCCAAGTAGTTTCCCTTGAGGCCCTGCTGCCACCGGCTGGTAGGACAAAAGATGTTGTGCAAGTTTCTCATTGCGAGCACGTACGACTATATATGGAACACATGCCTATTGATTGCTTTGTACTTGGACACCGTTTTATTATTATCTCGCAAATGCCCCGCTATGATTGTTACATGAGTTTCTCTCATCCATGCAACGCCCGTTCATCCGTCCCCGTGCCTACGTATTTTAATCCTGCTATTTACTAAAATCACTACTCGCTGTCTTTGTTACTCTGCTATCGTTATTTCACTATCGCTATCGCTATAAAACCGTTACTATCGATAAACTCTTGCGAGCAAGTCCGTTTCCAGTGTGCAACTGAATTGACAACTCCGCCGTTAAGGCTTCCAAGTGTTCTTTGTCTCCCCTTGTGTCGAATCAATAAATTGGGTTTTACTTCCCTCGAAGACTGTTGCGATCCCCTATACTTGTGGGTCATCAAGACTATTTTCTGGCGCCGTTGCCGGGGAGCATAGCTTTATTTGGAAGTTCACTTGGATTGATATTGTTCGCTGCAAATTCTCCATCATGGGTAAACCTCGCGATTCTAAAATCGCCATATTACCATCCACTACAAGAAAAGGTACAATTCTGAGTACCTCCGCTACACTTGATTCACCATCTGTGATTGATAAACTTGTTTCACCGCCGCATGCTTCACATGCGGGTACTTCTGCCGAATCTGAAAACTCTCATAATATTAATAATATTTCTGCTGTGCTTGATGATAGTGGTTCATTAGGATCTTTTCTAGATGCTACGATTGCTAGGTCTAGACAAATTGAAAATACTGAAACTCCTAATGCTACTACACCTGTTAATTCACCTGAACTTGATTATTTTAGTGATGATCCTGATGAAGATTATGTGGATCTTAATGATGATTTTATTGAAAAATGCAATGCTACTACTGATGCAAGAAAAATTAAAAAGTTGCTTGCAGAATGATGGCGTGTAACTCACACGTTCGTTGGGAACCCCAAGAGGAAGGTATGATGCGCACAGCAGCAAGTTTTCCCTCAGAAAGAAACCAAGGTTTATCGAACCAGGAGGAGCCAAGAAGCACGTTGAAGGTTGATGGCGGCGGGATGTAGTGCGGCGCAACACCGGGGATTCCGGCGCCAACGTGGAACCTGCACAACACAACCAAAGTACTTTGCCCCAACGAAACAGTGAGGTTGTCAATCTCACCGGCTTGCTGTAACAAAGGATTAACCGTATTGTGTGGAAGATGGTTGTTTGCAGAAAACAGTAGAACAAGTATTGCAGTAGATTGTATTTCAGTATAGAGAATTGGACCGGGGTCCACAGTTCACTAGAGGTGTCTCTCCCATAAGATAAACGAGCATGTTGGGTGAACAAATTACAGTTGGGCAATTGACAAATAAAGAGGGCATGACCATGCACATACATATTATGATGAGTATAGTGAGATTTAATTGGGCATTACGACAAAGTACATAGACCGCCATCCAACCGCGTCTATGCCTAAAAAGTCCACCTTCAAGGTTATCATCCGAACCCCCTCCAGTATTAAGTTGCAAAGCAACGGACAATTGCATTAAGTATGGTGCGTAATGTAATCAACAACTACATCCTTAGACATAGCATCAATGTTTTATCCCTAGTGGCAACAAGCACAACACAACCTTAGAACTTTACGTCACTCGTCCCGTGTGTCAATGCGAGCATGAACCCACTATCGAGCATAAATACTCCCTCTTGGAGTTACAAGCATCTACTTGGCCGGAGCATCTACTAGTAACGGAGAGCATGCAAGATCATAAACAACACATAGACATAACTTTGATAATCAACATAACAAGTATTCTCTATTCATCGGATCCCAACAAACGCAACATATAGAATTATAGATAGATGATCTTGATCATGTTAGGCAGCTCACAAGATCCGACAATGAAGCACAATGGGGAGAAGACAACCATCTAGCTACCGCTATGGACCCATAGTCCAGGGGTAGACTACTCACACATCACTCCGGAGGCGACCATGACGGCGTAGAGTCCTCCGGGAGATGATTCCCCTCTCCGGCAGGGTGCCGGAGGCGATCTCCTGGATCCCCCGAGATGGGATCGGCGGCGGCGGCGTCTGCGGAAGGTTTTCCGTATCGTGGCTCTCGGTACCGGGGGTTTCGCAACGGAGGCTTTAAGTAGGCGGAAGCGCAGGTCGGGAGGCGGCACGAGGGCCCCACACCACGGGGCCGCGCGGCCAAGGGGGCCGCGCCGCCCTAGGGTGTGGCCCCCTCGTGGCCCCTCTTCGTCTCCTCTTCGGACTTCCGGAAGCTTCGTGGCAAAATAGGACCCCGGGCGTTGATTTCGTCCAATTCCGAGAATATTTCGTTACTAGGATTTCGAAACCAAAAACAGCAGAAAATAGCAACTGGCACTTCGGCATCTTGTTAATAGGTTAGTTCCAGAAAATGCACGAATATGACATAAAGTGTGCATAAAACATGTAGATAACATCAATAATGTGGCATGAAACATAAGAAATTATCGATACGTCGGAGACGTATCAGCATCCCCAAGCTTAGTTCTGCTCGTCCCGAGCAGGTAAAACAATAACACGGATAATTTCCGGAGTGACATGCCATCATAACCTTGATCATACTATTTGTAAAGCATATGTAGTGAATGCAGCGATCAAAACAATGTATATGACATGAGTAAACAAGTGAATCATATAGCAAAGACTTTTCATGAATAGCACTTCAAGACAAGCATCAATAAGTCTCGCATAAGAGTTAACTCATAAAGCAATAATTCATAGTAAAAGCATTGAAGCAACACAAAGGAAGATTAAGTTTCAGCTGTTGCTTTCAACTTGTAACATGTATATCTCATGGATATTGTCAACATAGAGTAATATAATAAGTGCAATAAGCAAGTATGTAGGAATCAATGCACAGTTCACAAGTGTTTGCTTCTTGAGGTGGAGAGAAAAAGGTGAACTGACTCAACAATGAAAGTAAAAGAATGGTCCTCCATAGAGGAAAAGCATCGATTGCTATATTTGTGCTAGAGCTTTGATTTTGAAAACATGAAACAATTTTGTCAACGGTAGTAATAAAGCATATGTATCATGTAAATTATATCTTACAAGTTGCAAGCCTCATGCATAGTGTACTAATAGTGCCCGCACCTTGTCCTAATTAGCTTGGACTACCTGGATCATCGCAATGCACATGTTTTAACCAAGTGTCACAAAGGGGTACCTCTATGCCGCATGTACAAAGGTCTAAGGAGAAAGCTCGCATTGGATTTCTCGCTATTGATTATTCTCAACTTAGACATCCATACCGGGACAACATAGACAACGGATAATGGACTCCTCTTTTATGCATAAGCATGTAACAACAATTAATAATTTTCTCATATGAGATTGAGGATATTTGTCCAAAACTGAAACTTCCACCATGGATCATGGCTTTAGTTAGCGGCCCAATGTTCTTCTCTAACAATATGCATGCTTAACCATAAGGTGGTAGATCTCTCTTACTTCAGACAAGACGAACATGCATAGCAACTCACATGAAATTCAACAAGAGTAGTTGATGGCGTCCCCAGTAAACATGGTTATCGCACAACAAGCAACTTAATAAGAGATAAAGTGCATAATTACATATTCAATACCACAATAGTTTTTAAGCTATTTGTCCCATGAGCTATATATTGCAAAGGTGAATGATGGAATTTTAAAGGTAGCACTCAAGCAATTTACTTTGGAATGGCGGGAAATACCATGTAGTAGGTAGGTATGGTGGACACAAATGGCATAGTGGTTGGCTCAAGTATTTTGGATGCATGAGAAGTATTCCCTCTCGATACAAGGTTTAGGCTAGCAAGGCTTATTTGAAACAAACACAAGGATGAACCGGTGCAGCAAAACTCACATAAAAGACATATTGTAAACATTATAAGACTCTACACCATCTTCCTTGTTGTTCAAACTCAATACTAGAAATTATCTAGACCTTAGAGAAACCAAATATGCAAACCAAATTTTAGCATGCTCTATGTATTTCTTCATTAATGGGTGCAAAGCATATGATGCAAGAGCTTAAACATGAGCACAACAATTGCCAAGTATCACATTACCCAAGACATTTATAGTAATTACTACATGTATCATTTTCCAATTCCAACCATATAACAATTTAACGAAGAAGAAACTTCGCCATGAATACTATGAGTAGAAACTAAGGACATACTTGTCCATATGCTACAGCGGAGCGTGTCTCTCTCCCATAAAGTGAATGCTAAGATCCATTTTATTCAAACAAAACAAAAAAACAAAAACAAACCGACGCTCCAAGCAAAGTACATAAGATGTGATGGAATAAAAATATATTTTCAGGGGAGGAATCTGATAATGTTGTCGATGAAGAAGGGGATGCCTTGGGCATCCCCAAGCTTAGACGCTTGAGTCTTCTTAGTATATGCAGGGGTGAACCACCGGGGCATCCCCAAGCTTAGAGCTTTCACTCTCCTTGATCATGTTGCATCATACTCCTCTCTTGATCCTTGAAAACTTCCTCCACACCAAACTTAGAACAACTCATTAGAGGGTTAGCGACAATAAAAATTAACATATTCAGAGGTGACACAATCATTCTTAACACTTCTGGACATTGCATAAAGCTACTGGATATTAATGGATCAAAGAAATTCATCCAACATAGCAAAAGAGGCAATGCGAAATAAAAGGCAGAATCTGTCAAAACAAAACAGTTCGTATTGACGAATTTTATTAGGCCACCAGACTTGCTCAAATGAAAATGCTCAAATTGAATGAAAGTTGCGTACATATCTGAGGATCATGCACGTAAATTGGCTTAATTTTCTGAGCTACCGACAGGGAGGTAGACCCAGATTCGTGACAGCAAAGAAATCTGGAACTGCGCAGTAATCCAAATCTAGTACTTACTTTTCTATCAACGGCTTTACTTGGCACAACAAAACACTAAACTAAGATAAGGAGAGGTTGCTACAGTAGTAAACAACTTCCAAGACACAAAATAAAAACAAAGTACTGTAGGTAAAAACATGGGTTGTCTCCCATAAGCGCTTTTCTTTAACGCCTTTCAGCCTAGGCGCAGAAAGTGTGTATCAAGTATTATCAAGAGACGAAGTGTCAACATCATAATTTGTTCTCATAATAGAATCAAAAGGTAACTTCATTCTCTTTCTAGGGAAGTGTTCCATACCTTTCTTGAGTGGAAATTGATATTTTATATTACCTTCCTTCATATCAATGATAGCACCAACAGTTTGAAGAAAAGGTCTTCCCAATATAATGGGACAAGATGCATTGCATTCAATATCCAAGACAACAAAATCAACGGAGACAAGGTTATTGTTAATGGTAATGTGAACATTATCAACTTTCCCCAAAGGTTTCTTTGTAGAATGATCAGCAAGATTAACATCCAAATAACAATTTTTCAACGGTGGCAAGTCAAGCATATTATAAATTTTCTTAGGCATAACAGAAATACTTGCACCAAGATCACATAAAGCATTACAATCAAAATCTTTAACCTTCATCTTAATGATGGGCTCCCAACCATCCTCTAGCTTTTTAGGAATAGAGGCTTCGCGCTCTAGTTTCTCTTCTCTAGCTTTTATGAGAGCATTTGTAATATGTTGCGTGAAAGCCAAATTTATAGCACTAGCATTAGGACTTTTAGCAAGTTTTTGCAAGAACTTTATAACTTCAGAGATGTGGCAATCATCAAAATTCAAACCATTATAATCTAAAGCAATGGGATCATCATCCCCAATGTTGGAAAAAATTTCAGGAACTTTATCACAGGCAGTTTCAGCAGTTTTAGCAGTTTCGGGCAGTTTCTCGCGCTTTGCATTAGAAGTGGAAACATTGCTAACACCAATTCTTTTATTATTAATAGTAGGAGGTGCAGCAACATGTGTAGCATTAGCATTACTGGTGGTGGTAATAGTCCAAACTTTAGCTACATTCTTCTTGTTGGGGGGATGACCCCCGGTATGCCAAAGGCATGCCAAACCGGATGGTTTGAGCCATCAGGATACCGGTTAGATGTTCATGCCGGAGTCTAAGATAGGCGTTTGGCTGAACAGGCTATGCCGGTATCCTCATAGGAGGGATACCGGAACCGGATAGAAAAGGTACCGGGCCACCGGAAGGAAGGGCTTGTCGGCAAGGCTGGTCAAAGATCCTCTCCAGAGCTAGAAGACAAGGATGAGCTAAGCAAAGTAGCTTTAAACGAAGGGCTGACGATAAAGAAGAAGATGACGAAGAAAGAAGCCGGAGGACGTCGGCCTCCACGATTAAAGAAGACCCCGGTGTCATCTATGATTAAAGTAGCTTTGTACGAGTAGCTTTGTAAAGTAGTTTGTCCAGATCAAAGATGCCATTAGGGTTTCTTGCACTCGTAAGCCACCCTCTCCCCTATATAAGGAGAGGGGCGGCTCTCCTTCACGGGCGCGGAACACGAGAGAGAAAAACCCGTAACTTGTGTGAATCAATGAACATGGTGATCTAGAGTGAGTTCTTCCTTGTGTCTTTCTTCTTCAACCTCCGGCCTTGGCCAAGTTCTTGAGGAAACCATCCGGAAGTTCGTCCCACCCGATCACAAACCCTCCCCGAATCCTCTTGCGTCCATTCGGCCCCAATCTAAGCCATCCTATGGCATCCGCTCGTTCACCACGACGACGCTTGGCGCCCACCGTGGGGCATGAAGTGGCGCTTGATGGAGT